>NC_134211.1:78092227-78421914 GCF_965140235.1 Caretta caretta
ATAGAAAAGAAGAGTTACTCGCAGACCTGGAGAAAAGAAAGATGGACCAGTCTTTGTAATGAGACCAAAGTTATTTCGTAGAGCATTTGTCTCCAGCATTACATTAGCGCCTAGATGCTATCGTGACTAACATTCTATAAATGCTATACAGAGAAGAGAGAGGGCATGTGCTTTCATTGATGATAAAGGGTGATTTAAAAAGAGATCTAACGAGTACTATTTAATGATAAATTGAAGCTAGGAACAAACAATAATAGTGTTTTTATTACCTTTTCAAGAGCAGAAAGTGTTTGCCAACTAAATGATTTGTCTTATGAATATTTACAATCTTGCATTCAAATAACACTAGTATGGTCATCACCCTCACAAAATGGCTTTATTTGCGTTTTGGCCTAAGGTTGGTTCTTACTTTATGTAAATAAATTGCCCAGCCGTGGGCTAAAAGAACCCCTGTAATAGTTATACTTTCTACATAGGCCCGAATAATAATGTTTGCAGCTGATATATGAGGCAACTTTGCCTTTCATTTGTCCAAATGATCCTTAATTCTTCTCATTGTTTGCTTTTTTTGGTTTGCTTTTATAATTTTAGAGATTTCTCCCAATTTGAGTGATAGATTATTGTTGTTGTTCCTTTTACTTTTCTAGTAAGAATCAGTTAGACTGGTGAGAGAATAGAAATTGTGCACTTCCAAGATAAGAATCTGAATAAGTCACCACTTATTTTAATAGCCTGCAACTATATGCTTGTGCATTATCTTCTGGTATATATGTATCAGACAATAAAGGGAAGGAAGCACCAGAACCAGAAGTGAAAGGATAACACAAGGGCTGAACTACCATACTTCCAGACTGACAGAGATGAATATTATCATTGACTGAGTACCAATCATAGTTAGAAAAAAAGATCAGAGCACCAGAATATTCCAGCTGCACGAAGCAAAGGTTGGGATTTCAGTCTAGCTCAAAAGAAACCACTTACTCTGTAACAGAATTTAGAGAATAAAGAAGTTTTAGCAGATATTCCTGTGAATACCTGTCAGTTTGCTTCTCTAGCATTTACAGATGAATGAGTTTTTAATTTGTAGGAATCAAAATGTTAATAAAGAGTATTCACATCAAAAAGCTTTTCTAGCATATTTTAAAAGCTCTGTTTAGTGCTCACAGAATAGTCAGACTGAACAATTAAGTAGTCTCAGACACAATTTATTAACAAAGTACTTTTTATAAAGCTTAGGGGTAACATTTTCAAAAGTGCCCAAATGATTTAGGAGCCTAAGTCACATTGACTTTCAGTAATATTTGTCATTTAAGATAGAACATGATCGGTTTATGAACGGGATTATTTCATGGGGTTGCTTGCAATAGTAAGGAACTGGCCTAATGAACAAGGAGCTCTGTAAAGATGTGGGCCTCCTTTGGATGCCCTCTTGTGGGTCAGTGAGATGCTGCGGGTGTGTCTTGCCTTAATTTCTTGTGGTTGGGGTGGCAATAGTTTTGCTTTAACAGCCTGGGACAAGGAGAAACCAACACACTAACAAAATTGTCTCTCTCCTTTTAATAGGGGTTTAGGACTGAAGCAATTACAATAAACAGTGTATAAGGTGGACGCTTGGTCAGAGCTCCCAAACCTAAAGTCCACAAAGTCTCTGAGTCCAGTTGAGCTGGTGTCCTAGAGCCTGAGAAAGCAACCAACACCCACTGCAGCCTGCATGGCTTCTAGCCCCCACTCTTGTCTCTTGCCATTGATTTTACTGGGCCTGGATTTCACCCATAAGCTCCTAAGTACCCAAGCTATGGTTGAAAATGAGATGTAGGAGCCTAAGTCACTTAAGTTCTTTTAAAAACCTTGTCAGTCATCTAATCAGGGAACAAAAACAATAATGTGTGTCTTAAGTAATCAATCATATGGCACTTCCCTGTCCTTCACCAAGAAAAAAAAAAAAATCACCAATTTGTAACAAACCAGTTTATTCCTTCAAAGACTTATTCAACATATCATGCAATAAGGTATTCCTGAATAGTTATAATGGAATAGCGCCCATGTGGACACTTTTTTCCAAAATAAAAGTCACTTCTACTTCACAGGGAAATTATTCTGGAATAAAGTGATTTGTATTGCAGAATAGTCTCCCCCCAGGAAGCTAGTCCATTATAGTTATGCCAGTCAATTTCCCCATATAGACAAGGCCTAACAAAGCATAGAAAATAACCTCTGCACAATGGTTTCTGCATGGTACACCCTACTTAAAACTCTGATCATCCTTCTGGGTATACATTAACATGAAGTTCTTGCTAACATTTCTAAGGCAGTTTCTCTAGCCGTTGATGGGAACTGCCTGGTACAGGACATTTAGTGTTCTCATTTGTGTGTACCAGTGTCGCGCATTAGCTAATTAGCATTATAATGCAACTTTATTCCCTTGATATCTTTTTTCCCTATATTAAGGTATCTTTATTTTCAGACAGGTATATTCTATCGGTCATATATAAGACACCTCAGATGATTATGTAAGTCCAACAGTAATAATCTACATTGTATTAGTCTTCCAACGTAAAACATAGCTAGTTTAGAAAAGTAATTTTGTTACCAGAGCTATATTTTCACCTCTCTGTCTCTTTAAGGGTTGGACTCTGCTAAAAGGTCAGCAGTGCACAGCTCCTTTGAACAAGCTGTGTTGTAGCAGTGGTTTCTGTTCGGTGCAAGCAGTTCAGCAGTGGGCTATGTTGTTTGATTCTGATGCAAGTTTGAATACCATGTTCCTGTTTAAGCATAGTCCTGGTCTGTGAACATAAGCCATACTTTTTGGATGATTTCTTGGGTCTTGTCTAGATAGAGACATTTTTTGTTAAAATTTCCCAGTATTTCTCCCACTATTTCAGCTCCTCTGAGGATAGCAATGATGGGAACTCTAGTGTAAACAAAGCACTCTCAGTAGATACCAGCATTTTAAGCCCTGCGTCCTGAGTAGCCCTGCTCTGAGCAAGGTTAGATGATGTGGTGCTTAGAATGAAAGTGGTTCTTCTGGAGGGCCCAATTTACACTTATCTACCCACAGCTGCGACCCTCAGTGGAGTTGCACTGGCAGTTGCAAGAGGAAAAATTTTATTAACAACACAGTCTCTCTCTTGACACCATGGTTTCTCTGCTCTGAGGCTGAAAATGCTATATTGCTTTATGATTAGAGGAAAAAAATGCATAAAGCCAATGTATTCCGCAATGTACCAAATAAACCCATGTATCTCCTTGGCTTTATATTACACAATGGCATTAAATATTAATCCAGGTACATTTTCTGCCCAGTAATGCTCTTTAAATTTAACACATTACATATGAGCATTGTGACTTCTCCACATTAAATATCTGAGAGTGTTAAGTGAATTTTATAAATATTTTCAACATGCTGTGTTACTCTAACAGTCACATAATTAACACTCACCCTCCCATTGCACACGCTAATTTTTCCCCGTGAGTGCTCCAGCCCCGGAGCACTCACAGAGTCGGCGCCTATGGCCCCGAGGAAAAGGGCAGGTACTTAAATTGATCACATTTCTTCCTGAGGCCCCTGGGTAACGATAGGTGCCTTATACTCTGAGCCCTTGGAAAGGAAAGGATGGGGGTGCCTAAATTGATTGGGTCATGCTTTGAGCCATCGGTAGGGTATAGGCGGGGTGCCCTGGATTTTTTGCGGGTAACAAGACCAAAGGTCCATCTAGCCCAGTATCCTGTCTTATGACAGCAGCCAATGCCAGGTGCCCCAAAGGGAATGAACAGAACAGGCAGCCACCAACTGATCAAATTCTAATATAGAATTCCCCTGTGTTGGCTGCAACACATGTCTGCATATGTGTTTGGCAGCATACAGTATTTTGCAGCTAAAATACAGTTTATGCAATAAACCACAGCATAAAACTACTTTTACCTTCAATACTTGTATTTTTTTTCTATATATTGCTTTCTTTCTGTCCTCTTGTCCCACAACATTAACCCAGATATTTACCCCGGAAACTGTGAAGTTAATTTTTTGCACAGATTTTCACCTGTTTTTTTAATTTTTGTAATAAACACAGATAGATTGCTGGGAAATTTTAAACAAAATAAAAATAGAAAACAAAGGGTCCTGCTTATTCTACAGTGGTAACCTGTTGAATGTATGTGTACAGTGTAAAAGTCTTTTATCAAGAGTGAAAATACATCAGAAAAGATTCCTTCTTAGGCTGATTTTACAGCCAAAAAACCCAACAACAACAACAAAAAGTGGCATTTTTAGAGTGAGAAATATATCTTGAGTTAGATATCTCTCTCTATAATCCCAGTGGATTTTTACCACCTCAATGTAACTAGTCGAAGTAAACTTTAGGTAGGGGTATAATCTTGATAAAAGCTGGGCAAAATGTTTGGATTAAACTTCTTTTTGCCAAAAAATTCATACTCAGGTTGATTGAGACTTTTTACGAAATTGCTGATTTGAGTCATCTAGGATTGGTGGGAAGAAAAAGACTATTCCAAAAAAGTTGAAACAAGTTATTTCAACATTTTTTTTAAACAAAACATTTTTCAATTTAAAATGACTTTTTCATTTTGAATTTTATGTTCATTTTATTAAAAAAGTAAAAAAAAAAACCCATTAAAACAAAATGAAATGTTTTATTTTGGGTTGAACTAAATGCTTGTTTAACCTGAAATAATTTTTTTCCAGCTGTTTTGTTTGGTTGAAAGTTTTGATTTTTTTGTTTGTTTGTTTTAGGTCAATCCAAAACTCTTCATTACTATTTTTTAGTTGAGCCACTGAATGAAAAAAAAAAATTTTCACACAGAATTAATGTTGACTTCAGCTAGCTGCATTAAGGTAAAAACTAGCTGTGCCTTGTCACCACATGAATTTTACAGCGAGTTAGCTAATTTGATATTTTTTTGGCAGTGAAGGCACAGATATAAAGGGACACTATCCAGATTAAAAATCAAAGGCCAGATAAACCCCTTTTGTGGAAAATCCAAGGGAGAGGTTTAGGAGCAGGAGGTAAACTGTGAGGCTGTTCTGAGGGAATTCAGATCAGACTGTTTTGTTGGGACAATGAGAAATGGGTTTGTTCAGGTTGGATAGCGATTCAGTGCTCAAAATCTGCAAGCCTTGTTGTTCTCCACCAGAGTTTGCTGTGCATCCACACTGCCTCCCTGCATGGTGGCTCTCCCCAGTTCTCCTGTCAACATGACTCGGGTCAGTGCAGCTGTGGAACTATATTTGTGGATCTGTTTGGATGGCTGGGTTCTTAGGCTATATTCACACTTCTGAGGATGACTCGCTTATAAACTGAAGTAACACTTGGTGAGTCAGGCCCTCGATTTAGATTCGGTTTGAATAAGCACTCTAGGGATTTTCTTCATCCAAGCATTTTGGAACCATAGAAAAGCTTAACTTCAGGTTTGTTTCTAGGGATGAGCAAATATATTTCTGACCCAGGTTATGGTGTTTTGTTTTGTTTTTCTCTGACTTGGTTGCAAATGTTTCATACACAGCACAGTGAAAGTAAAGATATACATACAGAACCCTGTTTTTCCAGATGAAGGCAGGTAGCACTAAGAAAAACAAATTAACCTCTATGTTCTCAAGTAGCAACAGCCTATAATTTCAGCTAAATAATTAAATTATGTGCCTACCATTGAAAAACAATAATCTATAAGCAACTAAACCTTACTCTGAAATGCACACCTTGTTTAGAACCATTAAAAGTAAAGGAGATTGTCCTCCCAACCAGTGGTCAAATTATAAAATGCTCAGAATTATAAATAAGTTTCTTCATTCACAGTTTCCCCAGACAGATTCATAATAGATAAGACAATGAAAGGCACAACAATGTCTTGAATTGATTTTATGGCTAGAAGCCTGGAAACTCCTAAATTCCAAAATTCCACCCCTGCTGCAGACTTGTTTTGTGGCCTTGGGCTAGTGATATGCTTACCTTACCTTGCTCCTCAGGCAGTCCTGTTATAAGCTACTAGTCAGCATGGAGGCATAGCTCAAGCCCTCAACCTCTGTGTATTTCAGTTTTCCCATATGTAAAATGGGGCTGATATTTACTTATGTACCTCATAGGGTTGCTGTGTGGATTAAATAGTTGATATTTATACATCATTTTAAAATGTGAAGTAGAGTGTGGCCTAGTGGATAGTGCACTGGACTGGGACACAAGACAGCTGGACTCTATTCCTGGCTCTGCCACTGGCTTGCTGGGTGACCATGGGCAAGTCGCTTTACCACCCCGTGCCTCAGTTTTCCTATCTGTAAAATGGGAATAATGATAACACTCTCCTTTGCAAAGTGCTTTGAGAACTTTGTATTAAAAGGAGCTAGGTATACTTATTATTAGACTCAAGATACACTAGCTAGGATGTTTTTAGGCCATTGAAAGGTGCACATTCCTTTATAATGGTAAAACCTTAATTAGTGCAGCACTAGAGTAGATCTACACGATCCTTCTGGACTGCTGTCAATCTGCCAGATGCAATCAACCAGTTATGAACAGTGTATTCTGGCCTGGAATGGGGTATGCAATCTGTAAAGAGAGCTTCATAAAGATTTTTAAAGAAAGAAACCAAAGTTGATGCTTAAGCTCATTGGCCTTAGTTTAAACTTAGAGTGCAGTGAGTCTAGTCTGATTTATAATAATAATAATAGTTTGTAATCAGCATTTTTAGTGAGTCATAAGGCTAAACTAGATAAGGATGGTAAAAATATTTCAACATTACAAAGTACAAAAAGGAGTGGGGGAAAAAAGCAGTGCAGTTAAATTAAAGCCACACAGAATTTCTGTCATTCTGAAATCCTAAAAGCTTTAGTGGGTCATGATATAAATGGAAGAGCTGTTTTTACAAAAGCAACATGATTTGCTTTAACCTATTGAGCCTAATCCTTCTCCCATTGAAATCAACGGGAGTTTTGATAGTGACTCCAATGGGAGCAGGAATGGATCCTTTGTCAGCAAAGTATTTTATACAGTCTCAGAAAAGCTGGAAATAATTTTTAGGAGTTTTTCTGTCGGGAAGATAGATTTCTGTTAAAAACTGTATTTTTGTACATGACTTTTCACATACTAGGAAACTTGGACAGTTACTAAAAGATGCTTTGAATGAGCTTATCAGAATCACAAAATCTGCACCATGTTCTACTATCTGCAGTTATTTATTTCATCTTCATAGGGAGCAGATCAAACAGCTGATCAAGTTAAGCAAACATGCAGAAACGTGCGGTATTGCAAAAACATGAGATCAGGAATAATTTTAGATAAAGATAATTAATATAAAAGTAAGACAGTTCTTGCAATAAGCCAAAGAAGCTATAAAACAGAACAGTCAGAGATTAAAGTAACAAGGTGTGGGGAAATGTAAGGCTGCCTGCAGTGACTAATGTGCATGAGTGCCAACCTCAGAGTAGACTGTTACGAACTAGGGCACAGATATAATTATATTTTACGAACCAATTATTAAGTGTAAAATCCTCAGGCACTAAAACAGCCTTAACATGGAGTCACAGACAGTCCCTTGGGGTACTTCAACCTATCTCACCAACCAGGTGAGGATACCTTTGTGATAGATGGTCCCTTACTAACACAAAGAATCACAGTAATATTCAGGTTACTCCCAAAGGATCAGTCACTTACCCCAAGTCAATTGCACATTATATCTCACACCCAGAACAATGCTAGTAGTCAATTCTTTAATAAATTCTATAAAGATTTATTAAATAGGAAAAGGAAACCAGAGAGTTATTTACAAGGTTAAAGCAGGTAAGCCTAGATACAAAAGTGAGTTACAATCTTAAGTTTTGAAAGGTAATAGAAGCCTCCATAATCAGCAAGTTCTATATGTCTGCTAGGGCTAACCCAGGCTAAGCAGCTAGGGATCTTTCTTATGCCTAGAAACAATTTGTTCCCCTCACCTCAGAATCCAAGCAGCATAGAGATGACTATGGCAGTTTTTCAGGGAGTCATTATTACGGGCACAAGAACAAACTATCCCACTGTGTAGGAAAGAGAGAAAGTGACCACCCTGGCTTATCCAGGAGATCTTCAATGATCTGCAACTCAAAAAAGAGTCCTACAAAAAGTGGAAACTAGTTCAAATTACAAAGGATGAATATAAAAAACAACAACAACCCAAGCATGTAGGTACAAAATTAGAGAGGTCAAGGCACAAAATGAGATTAGACTAGCTAGAGACATAAAAAGTAGCAAGAAAATATTCTACAAATACATTAGAAACAAAAGGAAGACCAAGGACAAGGCAGGCCCATTACTCAATGAGGGGGGGAAGACAATAATAGAAAATGTGCAAACGGCAGAAGTGCTAAATGCCCTTTTTGTTTCAGTTTGTTTCAGTTTTGTTTCAGTTTTAGTTTACTAAAAAGGTTAGTAGCAATTGGACATCTAACATAGTGAATGCCAGTGAAAATGAGGTAGGATCTGAGGCTAAAATAGGGAAAGGAATAAGTTAAAAATTACTTAGATGTCTTTAAGTTGCCAGGGTCTGATGAAATACATCCTAGAATACTCAAGGAGCTGACTGAAGAGAGATCTGAGCCATTTGTGATTATCTTCAAAACCTCATGGAAGATGAGAAAGATTCCAGAGGACTGGAAGAGGGCAAATATAGTGCCAATCTATCAAAAGACCTCCTCATAAACAAACTACAGTAATATAGCCTAGATGGAGCTACTGTAAAGAGTGTAGTTATCAGTGATTTACAGTGAAGCTGGAAGGGCATGTCGAGTGGAGTCCCACAGTGATCAATCCTGGGTCCGGTTCTGTTCAATTTCTTCATCAATGATTTCGATAATGGCATAGAGAGTATACTTATAAAGTTTGCGAACAGTGCCAAGCTGGGAGGGGTTACAAGTACTTCGGAGGATGGGACTAAAATTCAAAATAATCTGGACAAACTGGAGAAGTGGTCTGAAGTAAATAGGATGAAATTCAATATGGACAAATACAAAGTACTCCACTTAGGAAGGAACAATCTACTGCACACATACAAAATGGGAAATGACTACCTAGGAAGGAGTACTATGGAAAGAGATCTGGGGGGTTATAGTGGATCAAAAATTAAATATGAGTCAACAGTGTAACACTGTTGCAAAAAATGCAAACAGCAGGAGTGTTGTGAGCAAGACACAAGAAGTAATTCTTCCACTCTACTCTGCACTGGTAAGGCCTCAACTGGAGCACTGTGTCCAGTTCTGGGTGCCACATTTTAGGAAAGATGTGAACAAACTGGAGAAAGTCTGGAGGAGAGCAACAAAAATGATTAAAGGTCTAGAAAACATGAGCTATGAGGGAAGATTGAAGAAACTGGGTTTATTGAGTCTGGAGAAAAGAAGACTGGGAAGGGACATGATAACAGTTTTCAAGTATATTAAAGGTTATAAACAGGTTGGAAAAAAATTGTTCTCATTAAACCTCTGAGGATAGGACAAGTAATGGGCTTAAATTGTAGCAAGGGTGGATTAGGTTGGACATTAGGAAAAGCTTTCTAAATCATGGTTATTAAGCACTGGAACAAATTGCCTAAGGAGGTTGAATCCCTGTCACAGGAAGATTTTAAGAACAGGTTAGACAAACATCTGTCAGGAATAGTCTAGTTATTACTTAGTCCTGCCTTGAGTGCATGGGGACTGGACTAGATGACTTATTGTGAGGTCCCTTTCAGTACAACATTTCTATGATTCTATGACTAGTTCCCTCCTCCCATGTGCTCTGAGCTGCAAACTCAACTGATGGGAGGAGTCCACTTCCATGATTCATCTTCATAGGGAGGAGAGCAGGACAACAAAATTCTTTTATCCTCTTGTTGACGATATGTATGGAAGTTCTTGTCACAACATACCACAATAATCCATCTGGTATTGATGGACCTTTCCCTTTGGGAAGGGTATAAAACCTTCTGTTGAAGATCAGCACTTCATACTAATGTCTCTCTCCCATCTGGTTATTTGCACAGTCACAGAGACTTACACTACAATCGCTCAAATATTAGCTTGCACTAGGGAACACATATGTTATAAATAAGAGTAATGCATGCAGCAACTGAGAGGCATTTGATAAAGTCTCAATGCTAAATAAATTCTTACAATTCTAATATCTATTTTAACAATACTAGTACACGGTTGAGTCAGACGGATTCCAGGTATGTATTTGTCAGAGTTCAGGGTGAGCTGGCATCTGGTCTGCCAGTGTCATAGGGGAGAAAACAATCCTCCTACCTTTCTTTGTCTCCCCCTCCTCCTTGGCTGGTACAGAGAGTTTCTCCTCCTGTTTCACTTTACTTTAACTACTGGGACTGATAAACCACTAGTGGTGCAGTGGTAGAATTATGAGACTGTTATGTTGTACGACAGATACGTACAAAGAAATCCATCAAATTCTGCTCATGTGAGAACAGATAACCTGGTGCCCTGGTCTTCAGCCAAGTCTCATTCCCATCAGGGAAGCAATGATAAGGACAGGTGCTGAAGGAGAATATTTGAACAGCAAACCAATGGGCAACTTGGGAGTTTGGGACAACATTTAAATCAAGCTTACTGTTACCCTCTCAAAAACCATATAAAGGGCATGCACCTGCACTCCTTGTACACCCCAAATTTCACTGGGGAATCTGAGGTGTGCAATGAATGCAGTGTTGGACCTTAAAAATTGCAATACATAAAGAAATTCAGAGGTGTTACCTCACTTCCTTAAAATTGCCCTTCACATATCAAATGGGATCTGAATTTATTATTTAGAAATTGGTATAGAAAGGGCTGAAGGAACGTTCATGTCCCTAACATATAGTAGAGAGCACAGAGAATTACTCCTCCTTATACTAATGTAACTATTAATTAGTCAGCCATTACTGTATCAGGGCTGAATTTGGCCTTCCCCCTCTCGGATTTGAAGATTTAAATTGTTTCTCACATCTGGCAGAATTCGCAAAATTGCACAACATTAATTGACAATGTATGTCAGAAGTGGACAGGGACAGATATAGAAGATTTTAAACAAAGCAAACTAAAAATGAAATGTTGGAATACAAATCATGGAGTTGAAGGTATGGCTAAATGTGTAATACAGATGGTCTCATTTAAATATGGCTGGCCTGATTCTAATCTTACTTACTGGTTTTACACCAGTAAACTCCATTGATTACAATGGAGTTACTCCCCATTTACACCAATGCAAGTGAGATCAGAATCAGGCCTGAGGACCAAGACCCACTGAGCTCATAACAAAGTAAGCAAGTTGAATATTGATTCTATTTTGCTGCTGCTAAGCTTGAGAGATGTGCACGCATAAAAATTGAAGAACAGAGCTGTTTGTGTGAATTCCTCTTGTGTGATTAACAGAAGTTATCTGAGAAAATTATTTTTCTCTTGCCAGTAAAGACATTTGGGTGGATTCTGAAAAAAAAATCATTGATTTTTTTTTTTTACAAAACCATTAAAATTTACCTGATAAAATATTGGGAAGTAATTTTTCAGAGTCAGCATTTGAAAAAGATTTGATGGTATTGATTTTAGCTGTGTACACCTGCAAGAATATTTTAAAATCACATCTCTGTTATCCATATACATTTTCCCTGCTAATTATGAGCAAATGTTTTAAAGAACCATTTTGTGTGATATTGTACCTAGCCACCTTAAGAACTGCTGTTGCAACTGGTATTCTTTTCTTTATTTCTTTCTGAGTATTTAGGGCTCATGAAAGACACAGCCAAAAGTCGGATGTCCCCTATTTAGCCATAAAGCAGGTTCAGTATGAGCAGCACAGTGCCAAAATACTCATTCTTGTTCTCGAAAGACCCCCTTCAAGGGATGAGAAGATAGTTTACTCTTGTTTAACTAGCTCACTAATTAACTTTTGTAAAACCAGTTCAGCCTTTCGCCCTTTTGCCGAGAATGCCGACAAGATAGGCAATTAGAGCTAAGACGTATTTCTTCACATAATCCACAGTCAGCCTATGGAACTCTTTGCCAGAGGATGTTGTGAAGGCCAAGACTATAACAGGCTTCAAAAAAGAACTAATTAAACTCATGGAAGGGCGGTTCTTCAATGGCTATTAGCCAGGATGGGCAGGGATGGCGTCCCTAGCCTCTGTTTGCCAGAAGCTAGAAATAAGTGACAGGGAATGGATCACTTGATGATACCTATTCATTCCCTCTGGGGCACCTGGCATCAGCTACTGTGGGAAGACAGGATACTGGGCTAAATGGTCCTTTGATCTGACCCAGTATGGCCATTCTTATGTTCTTAACTGCAGTGGTTTTGAGATGGAGATAACTGCCTTTCAGAAACCAAGATCATCAGAAGTAAATATCAGCCTATAGTGTAACATAGGCCAGTGAACAGTTAGAAGGCATGGTATTAACTTTTAATTATTAGTATCTTGGGGACTAATCCTGCTTGCCTTACTCCGACATTAGCATTTTACTTCAGTTGGACTATTTGTTATTTTATTTATTATTTGTATTACTGTAGTGCCCAGGAGCCCTAATCACAGCCCACTGTACTTGGTGCAGTACAAACACAGAACAAAAAGATAGATAGTCTCTGTCCTAAAGAGCTTACAAGCTAAGGGCTTATCTACACTTGAAACTCTACAGTGGCACAGCTGCAGTGATTCAGTGTAGACACTATCCATGTCGACAAGAGGGATTCTCCTATTAGCATAGGTAATCCACTTCCCTGAGAGATGGCAACTAAGTAGATGGAAGAATTGTTCTGTTGACCTAGCACTGTATACACAGGGACCTAGGTCAGTTAACCTCTGCAGCTCAGGGGTGTGGATTTTTCACACCCCTGAACAACACAGTTATGCCAACCTAATTTTCTAGTGTAGACCAGGCTCAGCTGCGCCGCTGTAGTGCTTTAGTGAACACACTACTACGCCGATGGGAGACCTTCTCCCATTGGCATAGTTAATCCACCTCCCCAAGAGGTGGTAGCTATATCAACGGGAGAAACACTTCCATCGACATAACACTGTCGACACGGGGGGGTTAGCTCAGTATAACTATGTCACTCAGGGGTGTGGATTTCACACCCCGGAATGACTTAGGCCTTTTCTACAGTAAGGGGGTAAGTCGACCTAAGTTACATAACTCTAGCTACCTGAATAACATAGCTGGAGTCGACATACCTTAGGTCAACTTATTGCGGTGTGTACACCACGCTGTGTCAATGGGAGATGCTCTTCCGTTGACTTCCCTTACTCATCTCATTCCGGTGCAGTACCGGAGTCAATGGGAGAGCGATCTGCGATCTTCACTAGACCTGCTAAATCGACCCCCAGTGCATCGATCATCACAGCGTCGATCCCCAGTAAGTATAGACCTTAATTATACGGATATAGGTTTGTAGTGTAGACCTAAAAGAGGCAACTGAGGGATACAGAAGGACAGATAGAGGAGTACACAGAAATAGTGGGAACTGTGTGAGTAAACCAAACAGGATTTGGCCACTGGAATTAATTTGAACCAGCAACAGAGAGGTGAGAGACTCTATCCAATTACAAATAATCTGAGCCATTCAGTTGCATGACTACAATTCTTGGTTCAACTGACCTGCTAGGATCTCAGTAACAAGCTTCCTGAAAGGGGGTGTGGTTGTTTGTTTGTTTTTGGAATTACACATTCAAGAGATTAAAAGTGCAAGCTTTACCAAATGCATCTACGTGGAGCCATTAGCATAAGATTTTTACAGTTTACATGAAAAAAAAAATGTATGCAACACATTAGTTCCTAAGAATTGCAAATAAAAATTAAAAATAAACAAACACAGGAATATCACTAGAGGGCAAAAATGATACTTTATATATCAATAGTTAACAAGAATTGAATGTAAAGTGTTATTATCTGCAGTTATTAAATTCTATAATTCAGTGACATTACCCAGAATTTCAAAAAATCTTATCCAAGTTCTGCCTTTTTAAAAGTGAGTTTCCCCATCATTTCCTACATTTTGTTAAATCGAAATGTTATGGCTGGATGTGTGATGTATGTACGGGCTATATCTTTGGCTCATTTTCAGGTTTTCTGCACCTTTACATTGAGAGAAGTGTTTGTCTCTGCTTCAGAGGCAGCTGTCATTTTGTATTCAGATGGAGCCTGTTGTAGAAGGGCACTGGATGATCCTGATGACCATGCTGTCTATCTCCCTCCTTCCCTTTCCTTCCTGGTCTGTTGGGTTTTTTAAAATGGAAAACTGAAATCACTGAGGTGGAAAGAATGTGGTTGTTCTTTGTCCATCAGACAGGAGATCATTTGTCTTTCTCTTCCAGTGATTGGCTGTAGAGTAACTAATAAGTGGGATATTATTTCCCTAAGCTTTAAACATTGTATATTTTTTCATAGACCTCCCAGCAATGTGAGGTGCTGAGCTTCTTCAGTTCCCTGTGTGTAGTGGGCCTATTGGGGCACTCAGCACCATACAGGTAAGGCCCAACAGGACCAGTGCCAAATTGCTTTTGGCAAATATACAAACAAATCAATTGCTTCCCAAATTTTTACTACTTAGGACACGATCACCAAATATGTAGAATCATGCCCCTTCCCTCCCCCTCCAGGCCCCACAATGCTTCCAGCAATCTTTTCCCATGCCATTTATCACCTTTTTTATTCTGATGGGTGTAAACGTTGATAGATTTGGAGCAATTTCTTCTGTAAAATCAAACAGAACAGGAGGCACCTGCTCTCCATATCCATTTCCATCCATCTGGATCATTTTCTCTCCAATGATCCCCTTTCCAAATTCTGCAAGAAAGGCAATTCTTTTTCGGCATCAACATCTTTCCAAGTTTTATACATACTAGATGCAGCTTCCTTTATACTAATTTCTTCAGCAACATACAGCACTGCTACTTGTAGATCTCTATTTAAAGCCTCTATTTCTGGGGTAACATTTTTTATGACTCTTCTACATCCTACAACTATTACGAGTCACCCCTTCTCATCATATCCACAATGTCCTGACACTCCCCTCCTTTACTTGCCTTCTCAAAATCCATTTTACTAGGTTTATAAATCATAGTAATATAGTAACAAAATAAATAGAAGCAACTACCAAACCCCTTGTATAATCCTCAAGACATAGGCACTGCTCATCCAAGCAACTGCATAATCTTATTATCTTGACCCTTCTCTTTCTTCCTTTTTATACCCCTTACTGTGTTTATCTTTTTTTCATATTCACTTGGGTATTGAGCCCAATTATAAGAAATATTCTAATAATCATCATCACTGTAAGACTTAACCAAGAATTACTGGTTGAAACTAGTATGATCATCAAACTCCACAGAGTGGTCCAAATACTCCTTGGAGAATTCCATCCTCCACAAACTCAGTGGAAGAGTCCTTGTTCATATCATATTTATCCAGTTTTTGTGGAGGTCTTGATGTTGTGGCCCACGTGAATCAGTGTTCACATCGCACTCCCTGTCAGTACCCAGCCTGAGCTGGGGAAATCTAATGATCCACGCAGCCCACCAAATTCAGTGATGAATCCTGGTCACATGCCACCTGAGGCACATTGTGCATATGCTAAGACTACTTACAATTTTCCTAATATTAGAAAAGAAATATGAAAGAATCCGGGGATTCTAATATACGTGAAACAAAATGAAACTTAGGAATGCAAACATTCTCATTTTGATGTGGCCAAGTGTAAGGACAGCTGTGGGTCTAATCCAAAGCCCTCTAAGTCAGTGGTAAAATTCCCATTATTCCATGTAATTTGGATCAGACCCTGTTTTAAGAGTATCCTACAAAGTAGGTGGTGATAGGGAGCTGATGGTTTATTCATTTTATTTGTTTCTCGTGTTATTTACTTCATCTGTTCTTTTGTATTTAGCTACTCTAGTCTTGACTTTTATGCTTTATGAGTGTCTTGATTTTTTCCACTTCTATTGGGTTTTGGTGTTAGATAATAATGCCTTCTAGACTATTACCTTTCTTTACTAAAATGTATATAGCAATTTAAACTGAAACTACATAGACCCCTGGAGCTTTACCAGCAATTACTAGACCTCTTCATAGCAAGATAAGGTCAGAGCAGATGGGTTTGTGATCACGTAGAAGGGGAAACAAAATATTTTTCCTAATAAAATTGAGTCTGTTTAGGTCAGTAGAGACTCGTGAAAAATCTCCTTGCCTCACACAGCAGGAGCAGCAGCACTGAAATAACTATATTGCTCAAATCCCTTTCTAAAAGCCCATGGAACAGTAATATACAAAAGAAACTTGTTAAAATAGATAACTTTGTGACACCAAAATTATGGTTTTTCCTAGCAGTCTGATCTTGCAAGACACAAAATTCAGTTAAATGGGATCTGATGTTTTATTCAATATATTTTGGCTTTCTGAGCAGAAGGTATTCATTTAAGAGATCTTTTATTTTATCAGGTCAAGTTGCTATTTCAGCTTTTCTTCTACTGGACTTCTCTTCTTTAGCATATATGTTCCATTGTAAGGTATTCATTGAAAAAGGCATGGGTGTATTCGATTATTGGCCCTACTGTGCAATAGATTAACCATTTATACCTGGTGTCTTACCAGGGGACTTACCCTATGTCAGGGGATCCTCTATATTTTATTTTTTAAAAATTGCAGTGTTACTTTGTAACATACATAAAATCCTGCATCCATTAAAGTCAGTGGGAGTTTCCCCTATGTTAGCGGTTTTCAATCTTTGGCCCACAACCACTGAGGGTCCATAGACTATGTCTAAGATTTCCAAAGACACCCTCCATTCAAAATTTTTTAGGGGTTTGCAAATGAAAATGGTTGAAAACTACTGCCCTATGCTGATGGAGGGAAGCAGCAATAGCAGCTAAGATCTTGGTGAAAAACAAACAAAAAAGCAACTCATTTGTAAGATCATAGAATATCAGGGTTGGAAGGGACCTCAGGAGGTCATCTAGTCCAACCCCCTGCTCAAAGCAGGACCAATCCCCAGCTAAATCATCCCAGCCACGGCTTTGTCAAACCTGACCGTAAAAACCTCAAAGGAAGGAGATTCCACCATCTCCCTAGGTAACCCATTCCAGTGCTTCACCACCCTCCTAATGAAAAAGTTTTTCCTAATGTCCAACCGAAACCTCCCCCACTGCAACTTGAGACCATTAGTCCTTGTTCTGTCATCTGCTACCACTGAGAACAGTCTAGATCCATCCTCTTTGGACCCCCCTTTCAGGTAGTTGAAAGCAGCTATCAAATGCCCCCTCATTCTTCTCTTCCGCAAGCTAAATAATCCCAGTTACCTCAGTCTCTCTTCATAAATCATCTGCTCCAGCCCCCTAATCATTTTTGTTGCCCTCCACTGGACTCTTTCTGATTTTTCCACATCCTTCTTGCAGTTTGGGGCGCAAAACTGGACACAGTACTCCAGATGAGGCCTCACCAATGCCGAATAGAGGGGAATGATCACTTCCCTCGATCGGCTGGCCATGCTCCTACAAATGGTCAGGTACATGATGAAAAGTGTGGTATAAATACCTAGATACCTTAGCAGATCTGGCCTGCAGATCCTCAGAATTGGGAGAGCAAAAAGTTGACTTAAAACAGCAAATCAGGTCCCAAGGATCAGGCCAATAGACATATGATTGATCTCCTTATTTTAGAAGCATCTGAGATTATGGAGGTCAGTAGAGAATATCCATATTTTAGAGAAAGTGAATTGCACAGGGAAAGATCACAGCTTGTGGGATGGATCTGGCAAAGTGTTCGAGGAATGTCTTGGCTAACAAACTTCAGAATGAGTGTTAAATAGTAGCTCATAGTATTTCACATTCTTTCTCAGTCCCTGCCCTTTAAACATAAGGTCCAGACTGAGTTAAAGCTGTGAGAATACAAAACACATAAGCACACATCTTTGGTACAGCACAGCCAAACCCACAGATTCCTAGAAAATGTAATGAACTTCCCATGCTGTCGGTGACTGGCAGCAAAATAAAACCCTAACATGAACATACAAAAGCTAAGTAGTATTTTTATTTTCACTTCCAACATACAAATATTGATAGGATACTAGTCTGATTTCTTGCTGGTGGTGATGATTTATGTATCAGAAGAGCAATGCACATTTGTTAGCAGGAGATCTTATTGTCAGTGATTTCTGCTTCTGTAGTACCCTCCAAATAACTCAGTGTATGTCTATACTACCCACCAGATTGGTGGGCAGCGATTGATCCAGCATGGGTCCATTTATCGCGTCTAGTCTAGACGCGATAAATCGACCCCTGAGCACTCTCCTGTCGACTCCTGTACTCCAGCACCACGAGAGGCACAGGCAGAGTCGATGGGGTGCGGCCGCCGTAGACTCACCATAGAGAAGACACTTCGGTGAGTAGGTCTAAGTACGTCAACGTCAGCTACGTTATTCACATAGCTGAAGTTGTGTAACTTAGATCGATCCTTCCCCACCCCCCCGGTAGACCAGGGCTCATTGTCAGCCCAGTGCGATTTAGTGGCTCAGGTACAATTCAATGTTTGCATCTTTCAGTCAGGACCTGGCTCTCCTACTTACTCACTACATGACCTTGGGCAAGAAATAGAACTTCTGTGCTTCAGTTTTCCTACCTGTAACATGGGTTATATTATTTCTGTAGCATCATAGAGTACTTGCTGTTCTTTAAAAAGGATTTTGAAAAATTGGAATTGATTCAGAGAAAGGCTACATGAATGACTTGTGGTCTAGCAAACATACTTTAAAATTAGAGATTAAACAACCTCAATCTATTTAGCTCATTGAAGAGAAAGTTAAGAGGTGATTTTAGTCACTGTCTATTATTACCTACAGTGGTAGAAGATATCAGATACTAGAGGGCTTTTTAATCAAGTAGATAAAGCATTATAAAATCCAATGGCTGGAAGTTGAGGTCAGTAAAGTTCAAACTGGAAACAAGATGCACATTGTTAACTGAGGGTAATTAAATTGGAATGGATTACTAAAGGGTACAGAAAATTCTCTATCACTAGGGGATGTCTGACTGCATGTCTTGCTAAAATATATGCTCTAACTCAGACTTGATAGGGATAGATACAGAAGCTACTGGATAGAATTATATGGCCTGTGTTAAAGCTATTAAATCTATGAATCTTACTATCTAAGCTAAGACAAGAATAGGAGGAGACATCAGGGCAATGAGGAGTTTTTGATAAAGGACAAAATGAATACAACAGAGTAATGATGTTCGAGATTAATGCATTTTGAAAGTTATGTATGGGCTTTTAAAGCTACATGAGATAAGACAAGGAAGAGCTGTAAATGCCTCCCTCCCCCCCATATCCATTTCCCAATCATACATATTGCTTGGTCTGAGAAAAGAAGGAATGAGGGGAGAATGGAAGGAGATGACCTGAAGTAGGAAGGAGCTGAATGGTAGAGGGCAAAAATTAGGCTCTTGAATTTGATTTGGAAAGACATGGTGAGCCAACGATTGCAATAAAGGTAGAACAGGGACATAGTGTCAGAGAAGGTGGTAGAATTTTGGGCTCCAGGACCCTGCAAGGTGTGAGAATCGACCAAAAAAAACCCAACAGTAGTGTTTTTACACTGGGATAACTCACACTTATTAGCTATCCTGCTGTCAAATCCTAGTGGAGACTAGGCGCTTAGTTTTACTGTGAGCTAAACCCCAGGTGGGAGTATAGAGCTGACCTCACCCACCTACCAGGAAGTAAGCACTACAAATGCCTCGTTTCCACTTAGGATTTTACAGCAAGATAATGGTGCCCCCTTTCGACCTAAGCAGCTAGACAAAGTTTGGGGCCCGGTGGGTGTTCCAGCCAGGAGTAGAAATTGGTGATAAAAAAACAGTGTCAAAGAAATACCTGATATTTTACAAAGTACAAAGCCCTGTGTCTCTGAACACAGAGGGAATCAAATAGCAAGAAACAGCTTCTTTTGCTCACAGCACCAAGAGCACTCTTTCAGCCTGTGCCCCTGACCCAACCATCTCTTCCCAGGTTTCTTGAGAGTCAGCCACACATTTTCAAGTACTCCTTCAGGCTGCCTCTCTCACTCAGCCTGTGCTCAGTTGTCCCTTTCCCCTGCCCTGCCCACTCCCCTACCCCTGGTCACAATATTCAGTCAAACCTTCTGTCCACCTGGTGCTAGTTTCTGGCCAGACTCCATTAGGCTTTGTTTTATATGTGGCCCCTTAATTGTATCTTACAACTGACTTAGATGCAGGATTCATTTACATATCAGTTTAAGGAGGTTTTAACTCAACCTGTAACAAGGTTTCACCCAGATCATAACAATAACTATCCATGGTTTGTCCTCTTACTATAAAAACATATCTTTTAAAGTAGTGAAGATAAAGCCTTTTTTCACAGCAGTGTTTTGAACAGATTGGAGGGGTTATAATGAGGTCAGGAAGTCTAGAGAAGACACAGAATAATAATTCTTACCTCCCAAGGGTGTTCCAAGCTTTAATTACTTAATTTGTATAAGACATTTGGACATCTGTAAGTTAAAAGTGCTATAAAAGTGAAGTGTTGATCATGGGCAGCCTTTTCCTCAGGCTTTACATTTTACGGTAGATCAGCATGGAATGTTGTGTTAAAGGTTCTAAAGTAGTGGAATACTTGTAAACAATTGTCCATTTGAACCACTGAAGCCAAAGCCCAGCATGGGGAGATTGATATCTCACACAATTTTTCCAAGGGATATAGTTAGGGGAAACTAGTCTAAGGTCTCTTCTAATACAGTGTATATTGTACATCATGCTTTAAATCAGGGGTCTCAAACATGCGGCCTGCGGGCCACCCACCATAGGCGCCAACTCCACCGGCAGCCAAGCTCCCTTCTCCGTCCCAAGCGCACTGTGTCCCCACTCCTCACGCCAACCAGCTGTTTGGTGGTGCTTAGGACTTTCCAGAAGGGAATGGGGAGGAGGCACGCTCAGGGGAGGAAGCAGAGAAGAGGCATGGCCAGGGCTGGAATTTGGGGAAGGGGTTGGAATAGGGGCAGGGAGGGGGTGGAGTTGGGGCAGAGACTTTGGGGAAGGGGTTGGAATGGGGGTGGGGAAGTGGTAGGACATGCGCAGGGCCTCATGGACTAGACGAGCAGTCTGAAGTATGAAGTTCAGCATGTATGATTCTTTGCTGTGAGTAGTTGGGAAGAATGTTGTTAAAAGTGGCAACGTATTTTATATGAATAGTTACTTTTAAAAGTTCCTGCCATTACAGGAATATTGATAGACTGTTAGTGTAGATCATCAGTGTTACTGACCACATAAGGAATAGTTGCAGGGGTTTATATTTTATTGAAACCCCTCTTTGCATTACAGTTTTAAAGATGTTAATACATTGACTTTTAATAGCATACTATATTACTCTTCATTTTTTTCATTTTTGACTATACTTTTGTTTCGTTGTATGAAAAGTTTTCAGTGATGTGGCCCTTAGGTCAATGTACTAGAACTCATGTGGTCCTTGTGGTGATTTGAGTTTGAGATCCCTGCTTTAAATCAACTTAAAAACACCCCAACACTTTAGGACTGTTCAGATATGAACTTAAATCTTATTTTTCTGCTCAGGGATATTTTCCTCTATTGACAAAAAGAGAAAATGATATATAGAATTAATATTTTAAAAAAATTCAAATTGTGATAACTATAGCAAACTTCTTATGCTTCCTTTGTGCTCTCATATAATCTTTTTATATTTTGCTTTAGCTGAAGAGGGGGCTTTTGATATGATAGTCCAGATAAAACTAAGTTTAGATTTGGTTTGTGTGGGGGGCATAGGATAGGGAGTGGAAACAACATGGATTTCAAATATATGTCTGACTTTTTTTAAGTAGAAGATTAAATATTCCATAGATACCTAACAAATATCTCCCAGCCCTTGCTACAAGTTATTCATTGTATCTCACAAGCCTGACCTTTTCCAACAAACCTAGAACACTGAAAGTCTTAGAGTACCCTTTTATTCGTCCTTTGTTGTTTATGAAAATCATGCCATGCTCATTAATCTTTCTTAAATTAAAGTGTAACATTGTTTATACAATCCACTGGACAAGTTATAAAAAGACTTTAATCTTTAAAATGTCACAGCATCAGCCATTTGATTGATTTCATAAAAGCAATCTTCTCAAACTCTGTTTAACCATTTAAATGCAAAGGCATGACTGTAGCTATATCCATAATACCATCCTAGAATTGCATGCAGAACTCCTACTCATGTCAGATCGAGAACAGCAAAAGGTGTGGGCCAGATTCTCTGATATGATTTTGCCTCTTTGCTCAGGTTACAAATGGCCATTGAATTCCCTCAGCTGAAGGGAACTCTGCTTGTGTAAAGCCAGAAAAACCAGTTCCAGTCAACATTCACCCCAGTGTGTGGGGTACGCCAGGAGAGAGAAGGGGCATGTCTTGTATAGGAAGAAGGTATAGCATAGCCTGATCTCCACTGCTGATACTTCATTTCCATGGGGTCTCTTGAGAACCCCACAAACAGAGGTATAATTTAGAGCAGTCTTTAGGCTATGCTGAGGTACGCGCAGGCCAGAGCCAACTCCAGCCAGCCCGCCCTCACCCTCCACTCCCCTGTACAAAGCAGAGCTCAGACTCAGGGAAAATCCTTTTATATTTCTCCTTGTACTGGAGTGTGTACTAGTCAAATTGATTCTGATTGTAAATGCAATAGCTTTGGCCAAGATCATTTCCCCCAACAGGAGATTTACAGTGGGATGAGGTTTAGGAGAAGTCTCTCCCTTCAGAGTTGCTTCCTGACTATTTCATTTGTTTGGGGGCAGGGGGAATGGGATGGCGGCTCACCCTGCTCCCAAAGGAATAGTCTATGGAGCCTGCCTCCAAACCTCATAGATCCTTGTTAATCCACAGAAGGCCCTATATCTTCATTTCTCTGACATCTGATAGGTCTCTGTACTCCACTTCCTTTGCGGTACTGCTCCGACTGAGTCTCCAGACCTCAGCTACTCCTAAGAGGAATCCTATGGAAAGCAGGAGTGGAGACTGAATCCTGAAAACTAATGGATGTGGATAATTTTACTCACATGACTTGTCCTACAGAATGGAATGGGATTGCCCTCATACATGTGAGTAACTTAAGTGTTTGCAGGATCAGGCAGATTACATCACACAGCAAACTGGTTTTTGGGGTTAAAGAAGTTAAGTTGAGGTGTTCAATGGACTTTGGAAGCATGAACCTGATTTGATTTCCTCCCAACTTTTATATTGATCTAAGAGCACACTCCTCCTCCTTTTTAATATTCTAGTAAAGAAGAAACATTTAATCTAAAAACAAGGAAGTAGCACTATGCCTCACAACTTTTAAGTCAGATTTTAAATCCATTTTTTTCTATCAAATGTGTACTCACTTTGGAGTAAAGATTTAATTAAGCCTAAAAATGTAATGAAGTGCTGTTGAACATAGTAGATGGCTGTCCTATGAAGGGAGAAGTGCAGCTGATAAATAGGACATGAAATTTACTACCAAGAGTGGTTTATTTATATAATGTAATATAATAAGAGGTGTCCTTCAACAGATTAATGTTTCAGATGATCATTGGCGAACACTTAAGAAGGTGACATTGACAGGATGGTAGTATTATTCTACATCTGTGATGTTTAATCCTTCCCAGGGGACTGGACCTTGACCTGCTGTGCAAGCGTGTGTTTGAATGACCCTAGGCCCTATGCTTTCCGGCATTTTAACTCTTGGCAGGGTCACTCCTGCCAGACAGGTTAAAGTGTGAAGACCAGACAAAAAGCAGTATATTGCTCCTACAGATTGGGAGTTGAACAATAGGTCAACAACCTATCCTCTTAAAAAAGTTATAGAAACATAAGCTTGCTATTCTGGAAAACAGCATGATAGACAAGTATGGCAGAGCCTTGTTCATGCCCTAAGCAATTCCTGATGGTGCAGGAAGGATTCATATTTGGAGCCAGACATTATCTAGAATCCTGTATTTTTATGAGCTTTAAAAAAAAAAAAGCCATCACTAGAATTAAAGTTCTGAAAAGACTTTTTTTTCCCCATGCAAGTTTTCCAGAAAGTAATTTCAAATGTGTTTTTCATTCTCAAAATTTCACTCTTCATTGAAGTTTCAGCAAACTAATTATTTTTATATAGAAAAAATGAGTCAGTTACTGTACTCAAAAGTTCAAGTTACTTTCTGGGGTTTTCTTTTTGTTTGTTGTGTGTGTGTAGGTGGGAAATATTTGAGCAGATTCTTTTCAACTGTTTGAGTTTAGCATGGGTAACAAGACAAAAAACAAACCACTTATGTACCCTCCCCCAACACTGTAATATCACTAGGACAAAAGTTAATGTAGTTGAAGTTTCTGGCTAATAGTGGACATAGACTTCATGAGGACGAGTGACTGACTACTTTGAAAGACAGTTTTTGACTTCTTGAAGTACCAGAAATAGAGTGTTCAAATAACCATTTTTATCTGGGGAATGAATGTCCTTCCAAATAGTTTTGAAATAGCAGAGGTCCATACCTAGAGCTCTCTCTTCAATGGTAAATGTTGTCTTCTTCATAGAAGCTACAGGGGGTGAAATCCTGATCACATTGAAATCAATGGCAAAATTCTCATTGACTTTTGTGGAACACAAATGTCTACAGATTTGCAAAATACATAGGTTAGTAAATATTAACCTTTTTAGTCCTCTTTTTTATATTAATTCCTCCAGAATTTTTATGACATTAGCAGAAAGTATGTTTGCATTCTAAGAGCATTGATTATTAACCTGTGAGTGACCTGTACTCAGGAATTTTTATGTGATTGAGTGTTGGGCTGTATCTAATTATTCCCAGCATCTCCAGGTCTGGGAAATCCAGGTATCTGGAGAAAAGACCCCTTCAAACTACTAGGAATGTCTACAGAAGTATGTTAACAAAACTGGGTGATTGATAAGAGATACTTTTTATGGCAGATGTTTTCTGTAGTGGGGTGGGTGATAAATAAGGAATAATTGTTATTACAGATAGGTTCTGTAATGGATGTAATAATGAACCATTGAAAGATGTTTTTAAATTATTAAGAACTGTTGGTTTTCACAGCAGTTGGTAATAATGACCAGATTAGAGTTTCATTTTTACTCATCAATCAGGTAAACTGAGGACCATAAAGAAATTCCATCAGTAATTAGGAAAACAGAACACATGATAAATGTAACCAATCAGAAAGTATTTTTGCCCTCCAAGAAGGGGTTTCATTGTCTCCCACCCTATAAAAACCAGAGGGCTTGAAAGTTAGGTCAGGGAGTACAAACTGCCAGCATCCCACTTGTTATAGAGGAGAGACACACAAGGGCCAGCTCTTTACCTAACACCCAGGATGATAATGTATCTATTCTTTCTGTATTCTGTATAGTGCTGTACTAATTTCAGACTGATAATCTTTGATCAAATAATTCCATTTCAGCCTGTTATTTGACAATCTTGAATTATGAAATTCAAATATGCAACCTATGTGATTCCTGTGAACATGATTATCATGAGCTTGATCTTCAGAGGAACTCAAAAACTGCTACTCCCATCCAATGGCTAACTCATGGGAAGGGATGACATAATACCTTTAGAATTATCTGCCTCCATCAGAACAAATAGGAATACAAGAACATTGGATTTAGGACTGGAAGGGACCTCCTGGGTCATCACATAGGATCCTTTGCTATCACAGGCAACCCAATCATACAATTCTGTTCATAAACTTATCAAGCATCATCTTCAGACAAGTTAGATTGTTTGTCCCACTGTTCCTATGGAAGACTGTTCCAGAACTTCACTCCCCTGTTGGTGAGAAAAACTCAAAGTTGTACTTTTTTGAAAATATTGCATCATCCATTTTCAACCCTGGTTGCATTGGGAGGGAATTGCCCTCTCCTCTGTATTTTTGCTTTCTTTTCAATGGGAGGACTCTCATTGGCTTCAAGCAGTTTTAGATCAGGCCTGGTGCTCAGACATCCTATACTGCTAAGCAACTGATGCTGGGCAAGTAATGCAGGTACTGGTCAACATGGGATCAAGAGAAGTCTTGGAATACTCTAGCTAGCAGATTTCAAACTGATGCAATTCATGTGATGTTTGAAGCAAATTAAAACTTCTTAAGCAAGTGCAAAGAAAATTCAAGGCAACAGAGTTGCTAATAATCTCACCATTCAGGTCCGCTGGTCTACCTAGCCCACCTTCTTCTGAAGTATTAAATGGAATGAACAGACCCAATAGCAGAATTAATGAACAAAATATGGAACATCAGCTGAGAAAAAGATTACTGCAAATCTTCGTGAGCTTTCTCATTGCTATGACTTTGACTGAAGCCTGACTGAGTCTGATCACGTGGCTATAGCTGGAAGGTACCCTAAACATTTTCAGAAGAAATGGTAAATTAAAGATGCTTCAGGATAAGACCATAAATAGGTTGCAAGGGAAGGAGACGTTTACCATCAGTTTGAGAGTAGCAGGGAAATTACCAGATGTCTGGAAGACTTCTCAATGTTTGGAATGAAAGGGAATATTGGCATCAGTACACGCCCACAGAAGTTGGCTGGACAACAGGGTCCAAAAATATGAGTTGCTGCAACAGCAGCAGAACCAGCTTTGTCAATGAGAACAGGAGTAGCCGTCCTTAAAGTCTGAGCTGACAGGGGGTTTGAAGAGGCTTTCCAAACAGCTCCCGACCGGCTCTTCCAGTTTTGCAGTGGCAAGTAACGTTTCCTTTGCACAGCCAGCCGTTTAACAGGAATACTGCGCTTCTCCTTCTGTCATGGGCTATAATACCAAAGCTTCAGAAGCAAGCAGGCACTCCAGCAATACAACAAACATCAACTCCTAGAAGAGCAAAAATCCCAGGAGATTCTCAGACCCCAACCCATTGCTCAGTGATGGCTCCAAACAAGGAAGCTGCTGGGCTTGTGATGTCTGCAAACTTCTTAATGACAGTTCTTCTGAACAACACATTTAAGTACTATGAAGATCCTATTAGCTATGCAGCAGAGAGACAAACACTTATCCTGTGGCAGAGCATTAGCTGTATCACTAATGTCACCTTGAAAGGACAAAAAGAAAAGGAGTACTTGTGGCACCTTAGAGACTAATCAATTTATTTGAGCATAAGCTTTCGTGAGCTACAGCTCACTTCATCCGGCGCGATGAAGTGAGCTGTAGCTTACGAAAGCTTATGTTCAAATAAATTGGTTAGTCTCTAAGGTGCCACAAGTACTCCTTTCCTTTTTGCGAATACAGAGTAACACGGCTGCTACTCTGAAACTTGAAAGGACAGAAACCCAAATGTCCACTTCCTGGCTACTTCACAATAGGACTTAAGCAATACAGATCAGCAGTGTCTGAAACTCATTACTATCTGAAAGCTGTTCAGTAGCCTATGTGAAGTGAGTCCAGTTCTGTTTGGATAGATGTCCACCTAACAATTGGCACCATTTAGTAAACTTGGTGGCAGACCCAAATAAGAATCAAAGGATTGAATGATTGGATGACTCAACTCTGCCCTCCCTACAGGTTCTGTTCAGAACAAACAATGAAGTTGGGAAATCTGGATTGCCACTACCCAGAGTGCACCTGCTCTGTGGATGGAGACAGCTTCGTTCTCCAGTGCTGTCACTATGGCACAAAATTCATTAAAAAAAAAGCCAAACTGTGACATTCCCGGGTGCTTTGTCATCACCTGCCCTGTAACCAGGGTTGACCTGCAATGCCTTGCTGCTGTAGCTCCCAACCTGGATCGCTCATAGTCACCAGCATGCAGGTGCTCCTGAGTGTCTGTGTGTAACTGCAGCCTGCCAGCCACACACTGGTCACACTCCAGCTGTCAGCAGCGTTGGTTACTACTTCAGGGTGACCCCAACACACTCCCAGTCTCAGATTCCCCCCCAAAATGTATGTTCTGTACTGTCCAGCCCTCTCCTGGACAGTCCCAGAGATATTAGGTCTGTTGTTCCCAGGGCCATCCTTAGGATTTATGGGGCCCTAAGCAGTATTATTAAACTGGTGCCGCTATGCCCAATGGCAGCCCGGGTTCACAGCCTGGGCAGGGGGGGAAGGGATGAGGCAGCAATGGATACAGAGCGACCTGGCCCGCCTCACGGCAGCAGAGTCACAGTTCCCCGCAGAGACCCCCGTACCCTCTCCCTCACACAGAATGCGCAGCACCGGCGCATTCAGCTCTGTGAATACAGCCCTTGCCTAAGGAGACTGCAGCGTGCACTGGGTGTGTGGGAGCCGACCCGCTCTTACCTGCCGTCATGGGCAGTGGATGAAGCTGCCGCTTAGGGAGGCTAGCTCCCCAGCCCATCTCTTCTGCCTGTGGCCCCATGCATACTCTACTCTCCGCCCCAGGCCCCACCTCACTCCACCCAGGCCCCTCCCTCTCCCCACTGTCTCCCTCCTCTCTTCCCTCCCCCACCCTGCTCACCCCCTTCCAGCCAAATCCCTGAACCCAAATGAAGCAAATGACATCTGAAGGGAAAAAAAACACTCTTCTGCAATTTCTTTCTAAAGAAAATGGGGCATGTTTTCCACTGCCTGCCAGATGGTGCAGACTGGACATGCAGAAGGTTCCTAATTAAAAGCACTAAATCTGGGAATAAAAAATGTCAGTCACAGGTTTTTTGATATGCCCTGAAGTTTGTCAGAGATTTATTTGCAAAAACTTTGTAGTAAGGCCAGGCGAGTCAGTTGTCTCGCTGAATACAACATTATATATTATGGAATACATGATGCAGCTCTTCTCTGTTTTATATTTTCTTAATCAGTATTTCTAAGCTGATTTTATATTTTAAATATACTCTTAAATCTTCATAAAGTAATCATCCCAGATTACTACATATTTAACTCACTGAAACAATTATCTTAATCAGTCACAGAGGTTTAGTGTGTTCATAACAATGTTCATTGCTTTTAGAAAAAATTAACACTAATTTACTTTGTGTGATCTCCATAACAATAGACATGTTTATGAAATTTCACCAACTTTAAAAAATATGTTTCCAAAGATTTTAGGCATCACAAAAAGGTTTTTATACCTTACTAGGTACGGATTTTGCTGGAGGGTTCTCTTAAAACTAGCTCATCAGATAATCAGAAGTAAAGAAAGGGAAACTCTTTATCTGGAAGGAAAGGGTTTTTGTCCCTTTAAGGGCTCTCTTCAACAGTGGGGTGTGTGTCTGTCTGTGTGTAGGGAGAAAGGGATGGACAGAAGGGACAGGAAAACTTTGGAAGCAAGATTTTTTTACTATAGTAATTAAAATGTGTATTTTAGACCAGGGTGGTCTTTTGAAGGATTTATTTAAAAAACTATATGTCTGAATATCCAAGCATTTATGGCTAAAGATGATTGTGCATCTAAAAATCTATGCAAGGATTTTTTAGAGATGTGATTTTATAATCTTCACCAACTCACTAGTGAAATATTTTTAAAGCAAATGTTAAACTAAGGTCCTGTAGACTAACATGTTCTGAGTAAATATTACAGTAATGCACAACTATTTTTGTCAGTAAATTCAGAAACTGACAGTTGGCAAATGCTTGTTAAATGGATTAATTACCACTGGAATGGCTCTTTAACAGTTTCAATGTTGTGCTAATAAGTCTGGCAGGCTGGAACGCTTTTTCACTTTTAAGTTACTAGATCTTTTCTGGAGTAAGAGTCACCAGGCTGCAGCAGCCAGCTACGGGAGCCTGCAGGAAGGTCAGAACAGGAATAGGAAAGGGGGAGAGAGGATACTATGACCCAGTGGTGCCCCAAATTTTCAGGTGCCCTATGCAACCGTGTATGCTGCGTATGCCTAAGAACGGCCCTGGTTGTTCCTCTAATGAAACAATACAGAACAATTTGCCACCTTAAATGGAGCTTACAAGACTATTTAACTTAAACACACTGGGTTCGATCAAACAATAAAACAAACAAAAGAAGATAGGATTTTAAGTGAGTACAAGTAATGAGGCATAAAAAAGTCAGAAATGGTTACAAGAAAAATAAAGAAAATTCTTTCTAGTGTTTAACTTTAACTGTACTTGATTCAAGGTAATGTCCTTTCCACATCCTTCCAACAGCATTATGGACCAAAATCTTCACACCCAGACCCTTCCTCACAAGTCCAACAAATGTTTCTTTTGTCTTTTTAGGTGCAAGAAGGGAGATGGATAGGGAAAGAGATACTGTGACATTGCACCCCACAATGCTTTATAGAAATATGCTTATGAATGTAAATATGACATAACTGGAATATGTTTTATGCTAGATATGGCATGTAACATATCGTTGCAAAGGTTATGTTCTACTGCATGTATTCATCCTATTTGTATGCATTTATGAGCATTGGCTCTATGCTTGTATTTAAAGTGTTTGCTGTAGAAAGCACCTAAGGCAGATTTGGTCAACCTAGTGTGAAGGGATTATTCAAGTAATTGGGAATACTTGGCTAACAATGAACCTTGAGAGACACCAGTTCACATCTGAGCTTTCCTGGGAACGTTCAGGCTAACATGAGGGCAATGGTTCGGCCTGTAGAGAACTGAGTCATGCATGGACATGTGACTCCAAAACTCCATCTTGTAGCTGTGATTCTACACAGGGGAAAATAGGGGTTACCACCCACAAGAGAGACTCTGTAAGCCCATGAAAACCCCTTCATTTTGTCTTCACCTGGCTCAAGAGATAGTCTCTTCATCCCAAAGGATGCCTGAAAGAAACTGGAACAAAGGACAGTAACTATGGGGTGTGAGTGATTGCTAGACCCAGACTAGCAGGAAGTCTAGTCTGTAAAAGAAGCTTATTGAAACATCTCTGAGGGTGAGATTTATCTGCTTTTAGTTTCTTACTGTATTAGGCTTAGACTTGTGTGTTTTATTTTATTTTGCTTGGTAATTCACATTATTCTGTCTGTTATTACTTGGAACCACTTAAATCTTACTTTTTATATTTAATAAAATCACTTTTTACTTATTAATTAACCCAGAGCAAGCAATTAATTACTGGAGAAGCAAACAGCTGTGCATATCTCACTATCAGTGTTATAGAGGGCGAACAATTTATGAGTTTACCCTATATAAGCTTTATACAGAGTAAAATGGATTTATTTGGAGTTTGGATCCTATTTGGAACTGGGTATCTGGGTGTTGGAGGCAGGAGCACTTCTTAAGCTGTTTTCAGTTAAATCTGCAGCTTTTGGGGGACATGGTTCAGACCTGGGTCTGTGTCTGTAGTGGGCTAGCATGTCTGGCACTACCAGGCAAGGTACTGAAGTCCCAAGCTGCCAGGGAAAACGGGCTCAGAGGTAGTCCCAGCATATCAGGTGGCAGTTCACAAGGGGGTTTCTGTGACCCAACCCATCACAGATACCTTGGGGTGTTTGCCCCTCACTTTTATAGTTCAGCCCCCACATCATAAAGTTCTATCAAGCTGAGCAGAAACAGACATGGAGTCTAATGAGGAAAGATTCTTCATGCTGTTTTCTTTTACCTGTGTGTGCTGAGATGCAGATTTTCTTTTCTCTCGCTAGGCTTCAGGATCCTGTAAGGTGGGAGAGTCCTACAGCCCAGGCCCAGCCTGAGCCCAGACGTCTAGACTACAATTAAACCACCCCTTAACTCAAGCCCCACGAGCCTGAGTCAGCTAACATGGGCCAGACATGGGGTTTTAATGGCAGTGTAGACATCCCCACAGTGGTAGGAGTTTAGGCAGCCAGTCAGTCACTAATATCTAATGGCCCATAGCAGCAGAAAGGGAAAAAAATAACAGATTTAATTTACATTGCATTGTTGAATAAGTCCAACAGTAATATCAATAAAAGTAAAAGTTATATCAATAAAAGGAATATCAATAAAATCTTAATAGTGTGTTGTCCAATTAGCGGACAATGATGTATGATCATGAGTACTAAGAAGATCACAGGAGATAATTTCATTCTCGTTAGTTCATTGGTATCACTAAATTCTTAAACCTGACAGCTCAACCCAGTAGGAGAGTTTTGCAGCTGACTTCACTGAAAAAAAGAGACCGATAGCACCTTTGGAAAGGCACAATGGGTCCAGATTTTCAAGAGTGCTCAGCTCCCAGTTAAGCACCAAATAAGGGCCAAAATTCCTCACCACAAGAAAAGCCCCATATCTGGTCTGTACTTTTAAAACTTTGGGGGCAAATCCTGCTCCCTTCTTAATTTTCACCAAAAGCCCTAGGTGCTGCAGTCCAAATGTGGTTCAGCTGCACACAGATGCGGAGGCCACAGGGTGTGGGAAGCCAGTGAAAGGAACCTGCATACCCCCTACATGCCATACGACCCCTCTCCATGGGGTCCTATCTTTGCACAGGGGGATTTTTCTGTGGGTGAGATCACTAGAAAGATTCATCATCAGCCATTGACCAAGTGAGGGGGCTGCCCCACAGCCTGATGCATAGGATAGTCCCCCCATCAACACTCTGGAGAAAAACCTGTACTTCAATCCCAACTGCTCCTGCTTGAGGTATGGTGGTGAATTAGTTCTTTAATAATTTTGCTTTGCCTTTTTTTTTTAATGCTGTACTACCTAACCTTCTTTGCTTGGACAGAGGACAATCACTGTATGAGAAATATTCCTACAGTAAAAAGCATGTTAGTAACTTGATATTACTGTTAGTTACTGCTTTCTAATTAATTTACCAGCATGCAGGAGTATATTTTTTAAAAATGTCAGTGTTATTAAAATTTTATTGTGCCAGCATACTGGTCTTTAGTCTTAGATTGTGAGTGAATTACAAATACGGTATATACTCTCCATCAGCCACTCAGGGTGCTGGACTACAGCCCTTATCCACAGAATATAAATTGAAAATAAGCTTTATCATTCGGATACCAGCTTTTGCATAATATATAGACAAAGTCCATGCAATTATGCACAATGCAAAAGCCTGCATACCTTTATCTTTTCCCTCCCAAGATAATGCATATAAATTTGTTTGCCCTGCGTAAATCCACAAAACTGGCCAATTTTCCTGCCATCCTCAGCCTCTCAGCCTGTCTGGCCATCATTTAGCTTTTTTCCTCTATGTTTGCATATTCTGCTGTGCTCTCCACCCAAAGGTTAAGCCCAATGAAGACCAACAAAAATGATTTGAGGGATGGAAAACCATACCTTTTTTTTACAGCAAGAGACTTAAAGAGATCAATCTGTTTAGTTTATGAAAAAAAAAAAAGATCAAGAGATGACTTGATTGTGGTGTATAAATACCTTCACAGGAAGAAAATACCAGTTACTAAAGGGCTCTTTAATCTAGCAGAGCAAGGCATCACAAAACCAATGGCTGGACGCTAAAGCCACTGAGGCTGATTAACCATTCAAAGAAACTATCAAGCAAAGTGGTGGATTCTTCATCTCCTGAAGTCTGCAAATCAGAAGTGGATGCCTTTCTGGAATATATGCTTTAGCCAAACACAAGTTATTGGGCTCAGTACAGGAGTAACTGGGTGAAATTCTATGATCTGTAATACAGGAGATCAGGTTAGATGATATAGCAGTTCCTTTTGGCCTTAAAAATCTATGAAGAAATCAATGGAAAGTTACCTATTAACTTCAGTGGCTTTGATCAGACCCTAATTGCTACCATGTTGAAATGGGCCCAGAGAGCCCCTCTTGCTTTTCAGGTCTCCCTCCTCTGCAATACAAATGAAAAAACATTTGTAATTTGGTAACAATGTTGAATAATAGGCTCTTCGCTTTTTGATCTTGTGTCTCCTGATTGTGCAAATTGTTTTCAGAGGCATCTGAAAGCACATGGAAAATGCCAATTTTGTGATCTTCTAGCAAATTCAGAACCCAGACCAGCTTTTCTGAATTACTTATTAAACTTCATGAACCTTTCCATGCCAATAGGTCTTGTTTCATATGAATCCATGCTCATTTACGGCTTTTCATGGAAGCTATGTGCAGTTTTGCATTGCTTGGCTTGCAAAACTCAGCACTTTGCACTGAATTTTGCTTTGCCTTTTTAACTTTGAATTTCAGTTTCAAACAAAGCAAATCTTGAGGTATGTGATGCAGACTCAAAAACAAAGAAAATATTAATAGAAACATGTCCAAAGCAAAACTGGAGAAATTCACAGCTCTATTCAGAAGGTGGAAAATTATCTGTATAGCTACTCACCTAATGGTGTGCATTTGCTTATATGCTGTAAACACAGGGCCAGATCCTCAGCTGGTGTAGATCAGTGTGACTCTCCATGGGCTTCAATACAGCTACACAAGTTTAACCCAGCTGAGGATTTGGCCTCTGTTATATACAACTCTGGACATTGCTCACCTTGCTGATCTGCTGCATCCCAGATTCCTTAACCTTTCAGGCATACAAAGCCCATCTTTTATCTGAGCAGGTATAACTTGAGGGAAAGATGATAGTTTATAAGCCTATAATGACTCCTTCCCTTAAAAGTATCAGTGTTATCGATAAATAGAACCAAATTTTGATCTATTTACTCACAGTGAGTTGTACCTTGCTCCACAATAGAGCGTGACAAGTCAATGGGACTACTTTATAAGGGTATCATAACATTCTATTCAAACAAATGTTATATTGTATGTATTGTTTTTTATTTTCTGTTATGTGTTATATGTAGGATCTTAAACTATAAAATAGAAATAAATAAGATATAGGTAATGCAGAATGTACAGCGTGGAATTATTTCAGACTCAGAATACATAAAATGCAATGCATTAGAGTAAAGATGCTACTGATTTCCCCTAAATTGGTTCAATAAATTAAACACTTTCAAATTTTCAATGCACACAGGAAAAAAATGTTCAACTATACATATAAAATGATGGGATCTAAATTTGCTGCTATCTCTCAAAACAGATCTTTGAGCTATCATGGATCATTCTCTGAAAACGTCTGCTCAAAGTGCAGCAGAAGTCAAAAAAGCTAACTTTAGGAAAGGGATAAGACAGAATATATTATAATACCATTTTATAAATTCATGGTATGCCCACAGCTTGAATGCTGCATGTAGTTCTGGTTGCACCATTTAAAAAAAAAAAAAAGAATTGGATGAGGTGCAGACAAGGGCAACAAAAATGCTATGGGGTATTAAACAGTTTCCATATATGGAGAGATTGAAGGCACTGGGCCTGTTTATCTTAGGAAAGAGGTAACTAAGGGAGGATGCAGCAGAGGTCTATAAAATTATGAATGGTGTGAAGAAAGTTAACAGGGAAGTGTTTTTTACCCCTTCACATAACACAAGAACTAGGGGTCACCCAAAAAAACAGACAGACAGCAGGTTTAAAAACAAACAAAATAAAGTACTTTTTCAACACAACCCACAGTCAACCTGTGGAACCTGTTCCCAGCGGATATTGTGAAGGCCAAAGGATAACTGGGTTAAAAAAGAATTAGAAAGTGGAGAACAGATCTATCAATGGTGTTAGGCGAGAGTCTTAGGGCTACAACACCATGCTCCAGGTGTCCCTAAACATCCAACTGCCAGAAGCTAGGACTGGATCACTTAAAGTTGCCATTCTGTTCATTTCCTCTCAAACACTGGCCATTGACTGGATGCTAGGCTAGGTGGACCATTGGTCTGGCCCAGTATGGCTGTTATTATGTTCCTAAGAAAGGCAAGTCTTTAAAAAATGCTTGTTTTACTTTGAATGTATGACCAGAAAAATAACTACAAATGTTTAATCAGCCTTTTTCATAGCTTGGAAAGAGAACATTGTCATTTTTGCTGAGTCAGTTGGCTCAGTCTAACCAGTAAATTGATCTCTTTCTAAAGTGATCTATAGTCTACCAGCATGCCCTGAAATATATCCCAGAATTTCATAATGGAACATTTACACTATTTATCTCAAATGGCAGTTTGACAGTATTTGTTCGTTCCCAGGGCTCCTTATTTCATATCGTAGAGTTAATTTCCCACACCAAGAGCAAATGAATCTGTAGCACACATCCCTAAATTCTGTAACAGTTCAAATAGCAACAAGTTCCTTTAGTTGTCTGCAAAGAGTCCCAAACACTGCTTATCCAGTTTCCAATGGCATAATCTGGCATAAACAAACATCAATTATAGACAATGTAATTATCCTTTTAAAATGTCAGTTTAATGGAGATTTTATATCTGTCATTTGTTTCAGTTGCGGAGCTATAATTTTACTCAAATAGCAATTACAATGGGATTATACAAGATTTATAGAAGTGATGTATAATCAGAAGAAGGATTATATACTGAGAATGCAGTTCTCTCACACGACTGCAGAAATGCCTGTGCTGCAAGGAAGAATTATAAGAGCACAGAATCATAGATGTTAAAGACTGAAGAGACTTGGGGCTAAATTCATCATAGCCTTTGGCCAGGCATAAATCCCACTCCCAGAATGCTCCTCCACTCTCCCCAGCCTGGCACAGGGGACCTGTATGCTAGGTGTAGTGATCTGTATTGCCTGTAGAGAGATGCTATGTCACAGGTGGGCAGGCAGTGGGTAGGCAAGGACAGAGTGGTTGGAGGCTTGACTCTGCCCCACAACTCAGTAGGTAGAACAGCAATTACAATCTGCTTCCCAATCCTGGGCTCCTCCTGGGATAACACAACTGGGCTTGCCACAAAAGAACAAATTAGAATAAAGAAATTAAATATCTCCATAAATATCTCCTTACCATGGCATCATTTGATAGACATAATTATATCAGTTACATAATTAAGCTTCAGCACCTCTGTGGTAAATTGTACTTGGAAAAGATGTCACATACATTATGAATTGTACAGACAAAAGTATTACACAACTCATGTTATTCACTCCATTCTGTCACAGAAAAATTCCCAGTACTCTGCTAAACAGACAAATCTGAAATATGCTTTTCATTTCATTTCAGAGAGATCCTTTTTACTTTCAAACTCTCATCACAAAGAGCCAGATCTTGTGGAAACAGAGCTCTTATGTGACACTGATTTTAAACAGAAGAAGTTGTCTTATAATCGGAAAAAAGGAATCAGAAAAACACTGAAATCTTAAAGCCAGAACAAATCCACCTGATTGTTACATCTGCTCTGCTATGTTTGGAAAATGTAATTCTCGGGAAGGGATTTTCATAACTGAAGTGACATAGGTCTGAGTCAAAACCTCCAACAATCGTTAGGAAAAAAGAAAAAAAAAAGGGGAAGAAAAGAGACACTGGGTATAGAGACACACACCTATATACATATACAAACACACATACATACATACACGTACATATATCTACACACAGATACATACACTGTCCTATGTTTATGCTGGGCAAAATTCAATTTTTATTTTCTTATGTCAACAGATATTAATGCTTCCTTTTAAAATTTCCCATTTTTATTGATTTAAATTTTTACAGGTGGGAAATTATGGTGGGGGAGTCAGACATTTAACGACAATAGATGTTGACAGTTTGTGTTTTAATGGTTATAAAGCTTTAACATTTTGAATCTCAACATGACATGTCAAAATGTTAGCCTTAAATCAAACATCAGTAAGCTCCCAAACAGCATTTTTCTTCCTTTGCCTACCTGTAAATTTTGATAATTATAAATGGAAGTATTTTTTATTTAGTTTGTGTGTGCACAGTGAAATAAACATTTATCAACATTTAACGATAAAAATCTAATTCTTGCAAGCCTACCTGCGTTGTAGGGGAGCATTGTTAATGCCGTGTATAGGAGAGGGGCAATGAGATCATTGTTATAACAGCATGTATTCTGTTTTCTGACAGAATTTTAAGACATATGTTCAGTGTTATCACTCGTTGGTTGATAAACTGACATTTCATTCGATTCAATGTAACTGGGCAGCACAACAGAAAGGAGGGGAAAAGCAGGGAGCTAGCAATGGAAAGCTGAATGTACAGTATATACTATGGGCTAAATTCAGAACAGGTGTGAGCAGGCGCAAAACTCTGCAGAGTATTTGATTAGATGGGTAAACACTTTCAAGAGCACTTAAGTAATTTAGGAGCCAATTTTGAAAACATTACAATTTACGTTTTCCTACCTTAGTGTCCCACTCACAGAATCATAGGGTTAGAAGGGACTGCAAGGGTCATCTAGGCTAACCCCCTACCAAGATGTAAGATCCAAGAGACATTGGGACATGTAAGTCCCAATCCAGCACAGCACTTACTCACATGAAGTCTCATTGACTTCAGTGGGATTACTCACGTATTTAAAGTCAGGCACATGTTTAAGAGCTTCGTTGAATCAGGGACCTGGCACTTACATCAGCTTTATTTAAAGTTAAAAGCAAATTTGTTCCACATGAAGTGTTTGGATTTTATATAATAAGCAATTTAGTACCAATGGTGCATGATTGCAATAAAAAGCCTGTAATTTAGAGGCATGCATGGGAAAAAGGTGTTTTGCTTTTCCTACTTTGCAAGTGGACAGGAAGTGTCTGTTAAAGCGGCATTGTGGAGATTAAATTGGAATCGTTCTCTATGCTAGCACCCAGTTCTCACAAGGGACTTTTCCCTACACATTTTCTTTTGCCTTCCTATTTCTGTCTGCCACTAAATCTGACCCCTCAATTTCCCCTATAAAACCATGAATTTTATTTGCTTTTTTCCCCAAATGTACTCTAAAGGATAAACTAAACAATTGTTTTAAAGGTAAAGTTGTTGAGGCAACTGGAATATATTCCAAAAAATGCAATTTAGCACCAGATCAGATTTAATCAATTCTTAAGAAAGCATGCAGAAGAAAGACTGAATTATAAACGAGATTAAAAAAGTTTACAAGAAGTCTTTATTAATAAAAACTAGAAGAGCAATAGGGAAGAAAAAGACCCAATCAATTCCCATTTAAATCAGTGGAAAGACTTCCACTGAAGTCAATGGAGTTGGATCAGACACAGAGTTACTTAAGAAACAGATTACTGAACCAAGAATAAAAGGAGAAAGCAATGTAAGAAGATACACAAGACAGCATGGACTGTAGCTGCACATATCAAGAAGAACAAGTTGGAATTCCAGAGTTGTATTCTCTTCTCAGATTTACCACTAACTAGTCGTGTGACATTTGGAAGGACCCCCCAGAGCTGCTCTAATTTACAACTTGCACTGTGTCACCCACTGCAGTAGGTGAAAATCTAGGTGTGTAAAGCCACCCACTTTCCTACACCCTCTGTGCTATGTCTCAGGAGATGCAGCACAGAATCTGGCCCAAGTTATCTACTGGTTGAATGAAAGATCATTTTGAACTATCTTCCTAATGAAGTATAAGTAGTTCAAAAGACATTGTCATAAGAATATCTAGCAACATTTTAATATACCTTTTTGATAATTCAAGTAAAATTAATAAGCCAACCTCTCCAACACCACTTTCTACAAGCCATTACCCTCTGATCCCACTGAGAGTTACCAAAAGAAACTACAGCATTTGCTCAAGAAATTCCCTGAAAAAGCACAAGATCAAATCCGCACAGACACACCCCTGGAACCCCGACCTGGGATATTCTATCTGCTACCCAAGATCCATAAACCTGGAAATCCTGGGCACCCCATCATCTCAGGCATTGGCATCCTAACAGCAGGATTGTCTGGCTATGTAGACTCCCTCCTCAGGCCCTACGCTACCAGCACTCCCAGCTACCTTCGAGACACCACTGACTTCCTGAGGAAACTACAATCCATCAGTGATCTTCCTGATAACACCATCCTGGCCACTATGGATGTAGAAGCCCTCTACACCAACATTCCACACAAAGATGGACTACAAGCCGTCAAGAACACTATCCCCGATAATGTCACGGCTAACCTGGTGGCTGAACTTTGTGACTTTGTCCTTACCCATAACTATTTTACATTTGGGGACAATGTATACCTTCAAATCTGCAGCACTGCTATGGGTACCCGCACGGACCCACAGTATGCCAACATTTTTATGGCTGACTTAGAACAACGCTTCCTCAGCTCTCATCCCCAAATGCCCCTACTCTACTTGTGCTATATTGATGACATCTTCATCATCTGGACCCATGGAAAAGAAGCCCTTGAGGAATTCCACCATGATTTCAACAATTTCCATCCCACCATCAACCTCAGCCTGGTCCAGTCCACACAAGAGATCCACTTCCTGGACACTACAGTGCTAATAAACGATGGTCACATAAACCCACCCTATACCGGAAACCTACTGACCGCTATTCCTACCTACATGCCTCCAGCTTTCACCCTGACCACACCACACGATCCATTGTCTACAGTCAAGCTCTGTGATACAACCGCATTTGCTCCAATCCCTCAGACAGAGACAAACACCTACAAGATCTCTATCAAGCATTCTTACAACTACAATACCCACCTGTGGAAGTGAAGAAACAGATTGATAGAACCAGAAGAGTTCCCATAAGTCACCTACTACAGGACAGGCCTAACAAAGAAAATAACAGAACGCCACTAGCCGTCACCTTCAGCCCCCAACTAAAACCCTTCCAACGCATTATCAAGGATCTACAACCTATCCTGAAGGACAACCCGACACTCTCACAAATCTTGGGGGACAGGCCAGTCCTTGCCTACAGACAGCCCCGCAACCTGAAGCGAATACTCACCAGCAACCACATACCACACAACAGAACCACTAACCCAGGAACCTATCCTTGCAACAAAGCCCATTGCCAACTGTGCCCACATATCTATTCAGGGGACACCATCACAGGGCCTAATAACATCAGCCACACTATCAGAGGCTCGTTCACCTGCACATCTACCAATGTGATATATGCCATCATGTGCCAGCAATGCCCCTCTGCCATGTACATTGGTCAAACTGGACAGTCTCTACGTAAAAGAATAAATGGACACAAATCAGATGTCAAGAATTATAACATTCATAAACCAGTTGGAGAACACTTCAGTCTCTCTGGTCACTCGATTTCTGATCTCAAAGTGACTATCCTTCAACAAAAAAATTTCGAAAACAGACTCCAACGAGAGACTGCTGAATTGGAATTAATTTGCAAATTGGATACAATTAACTTAGGCTTGAATAGAGACTGGGAATGGTTTGTTCATTATAAAAAGTAACCTATTTCCCCTTGTTTATTCCCGCCCCCCACTGTTCCTCAGACGTTCTTGTTAAACCCTGAATTTGTGCTGGAAGTGGCCCACCTTGATTATCATACACATTGTAAGGAGAGTGATCACTTTAGATAAGCTATTACTAGCAGGAGAGTGGGGTGGGGGAGAGAAAACCTTTTGTAGTGATAAACACCCATTTTTTCATGGTCTGTGTGTATAAAAATATCTTCTGTATTTTCCACAGTATGCATCCGATGAAGTGAGCTGTAGCTCACGAAAGCTTATGCTTAAATAAATTGGTTAGTCTCTAAGGTGCCACAAGTACTCCTTTTCTTTAAGCTCTACTCTGATTTACATACCTCATGCAGTCCACTTGCCTTCAGTGGGGCAGTCCAGGGCTCTGTTCAGCGTCCAAACACTGCAGACAAGAGACACTTTTTATAAAAATTATACGCATATCTGGGGAACTAGGACTAGAACCTTGGTCTTTCAAATCCAAAACTACAGACATCTACCAACTGAAATTAAAGAGATGGGGTTAATGCCCTTAACTGTCAGCAGTAACACCACCACCTAGAAAGTGGAACAACAACATATACACACAGACTTACAATGACTCTACACAGAACTGGGTTCAGTGACACAGGCACAGACTTCTTCTCTTCCGGGGTCGGGAAAGAGTATTCTACTCCTGCTCTTCTTCCCCAGGTCCTGCCCCCACTCCACCCCTTCCTCCAAGCCCACCCCCACTCCGTTCTGCCTTCTTCCCCCCACTCCCACTTCTCCCCACCACCGCTCCCTGCAGTGCCTCCTGCACCTTTCTGAACTGCAGATCTCAGTGGGCTGGAGGCAGTGGGAGGGAGAGGTAGGAGCTGATCAGTGGGGCCCACTCATGGATGGGGGGGCGCTGTGGGAGGGGGAGGAGCTGATCTGTGGGGCTCCCAGTGAGTGCTGAGCACCCATTATTTTTTCCCTGTGGGTTCTCCGGCTCCCGAACACCCACAGAGTTGGTGTCTATGTTCAGTGACTTCAGAATTAATTAAAAAGAAGCACTGCAGCCCTAATCCAGGGAGATCTTGCTGAGCCACCTCAACATTAGGACCTCAGCAACTCACAGGTTTGGTTTCCTATTGTATGTTTAGGCTCATTCTTCATGGGGATATCACCCAAATCACTCTGCTTGGCAGAACATCCACAGTGCGTGCATTCTGCCCAAGAGCAATAATTACTCCATATTACACTGTGGCATATGGGGGAGGGAGGCATGCTCTCCTCCTGCTCACTCTCTACCGGCCGAGACATGGTGGGGTGGAGACAAGTTGTGTCACAAGGCACCAACAGGGACACACAGAACTCCATCCGCTCACATGGCTGCATATTAACAGTTATTTGGAAGCCCAGAAATGACTTGCTTTTCAGGGCAGGAGTAAGTACCTTTACATGTTTACTCTTTATGGGGGTCTTCTCTCTTCATCCGTGGAAATTACCAGAGAGAGCCTTTTGAGATTGAATGTCTTGGAAATATTGTTTCTCTCTCTTCTTTGTCAGTAGTGGCAGTTTACCCTGCGATCCACATGCAATGTAACAAAGTTACATTGTTAAGTTAGCAAAATTTTAAAAGGAAGGACAAACACCATCTTATTTTAGAGAAAATAAGTATAGTTAATGCCATCACATCTGAGAACAAATCATGTTTCTGCTGTTGGTATCTCATCTTCTAATCCTGTGCTCAGACCATGTCTCTGTTAAAAGGCTCTCCCTCGTTCATAAAACGTCAAGACTGGGATGTGGGTGGTCTGACCTAGGGGCAGGTCAGCTACCAAGAGATCAGTCTGTGATATGCGGCAGGACAAACAGAATCAGGTGTCAGGTTACTAGAATCAGGCAGTAACAGCAGGGAAGCCACCCTAAGCAGGAGTAACCCAGGTGTATGGAGAACTTCCTGTTCTTCTGCTTGATTTAAATAGAAGAACAGCCCCAATCAGGACGCCCAGAGTTTACCCAATCAGAAGCCATGGTTGGAGTCTTCTGATTGGAGTCTTCCGTTGGAGGTCAGCTTCTAGTTCTAACAACTGTGGTGGTGGGTCAGACTTTCCAACTACCTAAGATCCCTATGAACTGGGGTTCAAGATCTGTAGTCCCTGACATAAAATGCTTTTCAAAATGAAAAAGTCTCTTTTGCTAATTGAGCTAGAGAGAGGCGGAAGGTAGAATGACTTTAAACAGGATGTCATTATTTTGCATAGCTGGTGAGTTTTTAATAACATATTAAATAGATTTTCCATCCATATTTTCACTCTCCTGGTGCCAAAAGAAAGAGAGAGAGAAAGTAGGCACAGCTGATGTTATTTTTAGATTTGGTGTAGGCATCCTTTTAAGTGATAATACACTGTAGCACCCTAGACTGTCACATACTGAAGAATAATTACAATCAAGCTCATGAAATTTTAACACAGAAACTGTTGCATTATTTAGAACGTTAATGTGGTTTCAGGAAAAGTAATTACTGGTTATCTATTGCCAGAGACCTCATTTGCTGTCTAACTACAGGGGTGCTGTCTGTGCCGGGATCAAGGCAGAAAGCTCTGAATATTTCAAATAAGTCCACAGTAAATGCTTTCTTGTAGTTGTTTTTCCACAATTATGAATATAACCTATGTTTAAAAGAGAAAAACTTATAAAAAGCTACTTGTACTAACAAAAACAACTGCCTTTTGGCAAGGGAACTAGGTTGGTAGCAGAAAGAATCCCTGCAATATCGATCTCTTTGTACAGAATGAATTATCTTCATTTTGATCTTCTAGGGTTACAAACGTTTAAATATCTCCCCCACTATTACAAATGCTTCCAACAGTTCTGCAACCAAGTCATTATGGCAATCTGGGGGAAATGTCAGGATGATCAGCACACGAAACTGTATTAGAAGTTAAATGTATTAAATTACAACCTTTGCAGTTATAGCTGAAGCCTATTTGAAGGACCCTTTCCTCAAATTATTATTTATATTGCAGTGGTATTCAAAATGTGCTAGATGCTTTCCAAATTCAGGAAGAGACAGGCCCTGTCCCTAAAGTTTTGTAATCTGGGCAACTAAGTAATATCTCCTTTTCTAATGCTGGAGCTTTGTGTATAATACAACTTCACTGCTGTGCAGGTGGCTGAATAATTCCCCATTTTTTTTAAATAGCTGCATATATGTGGTCTGAGATTCCATTATTTTTTTTTTCTCTAGAAAATATGGTTTAAAAGAAATTTCAAAATGTGAACCATGTGTAACTGATGCAGTGAACTTCTGTCTGTACCTGCTGACAAATGGAAACAATACCCCACAAAAGTGTGAATTACTCACACTCATCTTAATGAGCTGTTCACTTGGTAAAGTAAATTAAATATTGATTATTTCACTGCTTATCATGTTAGGAATAAAAATAAGTTAAAGCTATACATTGATGTGGGACATAATGGCACATATGCTGTCTATCTCTCTCCATTTTAACTAGAGCTTCACATTATCTTTGATTTTTTCTTGTTTTCTTTTTTTTTAAATCAGCCATCAATAAACTCTTGTGCAAATAAGAGGACAATCACTGACATCTACTTGAACTCAGAACACTGAATGGTCATCATTCTTGAGTAGTAATGGCTTTAGGTTGCTTTGTGCTCTCTGTCGCCTTTGTGTGGCAGAGACTGCTTCTACTTCTGAGAAGATAAATTATTACTAAAAATACAGCAGGACTCCACTGAAGTCAATTGAGTGACAAAAGTGTACAATTAGTATGATATCAGAATCAGGCCCTATATATTTTGGAACCTGTTTATTACTATGATTGAAGGAGGAAGGTCTGCTATTCTACTTCTCCCACCTTGAGGCAGAGGATCACATTTATCATTTCAGGGGTTTAGGCTGGAAGGACAGGCCGGTGTGGGAGGGGAAATCTTGGATCCCTTCCAAATGCATGTGACTGAACACATTTCACAAGGAAACTCCAGATATTTTGCAGGCCCCACAGAAAGTCTCCACAGACTCCATGGAAGACATGGACCCCAGACTGAAAAGTCTGTGGCATCACACTGTATTTAGAATCAGTTTAAACCCTGTATAATAATTAACATGACTAATATACAGGAAATGAATATTACAGTACATCTTTTGTCCTGAGTGGCCTGATAGAAGCAATAAAGTCTCAATTGCAGTTTCTGTTTTGTACCCCAGAAGGCCATGATGGATGGATAATGGATGCGGTCTCTTTTACTACCCTTGCACAAAAATAGCAGTTTATTATAAAAAAAATTTCTATTTTATAATTTGAAAGTGATACAGCTTTACAATGTAATGAAGATTAACTGAAACTCATGACAACAACATGGCATGGTTATTCTGAAGTTATGGATTTTTATCAAGACCCAGTTCAATTTGTTTCAATATTGCAGAGGTCTCTCATTAACAATCAGTAGCACAGTCTGGATGCAGTTTATATACTGATTAATGTGGAACTTACAGTCTTCCGCCTCTCTCCCCAGAAATATCCTAACTGCTGCCTCTTCAACTTCTTGTTGGTTTGACGCTACATTAGCTTTATTGGGTTCAAATAAATGCATGTGGAATCAGACAATTATTGCTTCATCACAATATAACTGCTGTCGTATAGCAAACTCTACTTTGCAGATCAGTGTCCTTGTGTGTTTTGGTTTTAGTAGCACATTCTCCATTGTATTTTTAGTAACAATTTATCTTATTTGGGTTTATTGATGGTTGGTTTAAAAGGAAAACAATAAAAAAGAAAAGCATGTGAAGCTATAGGCAAAACAAAAACAAAAAAAAAGAGGGACATAGAGGAAAGCAGAGGCTAGATCTACTCTGATCACCACTGGTGTTTTGTAGGGCATGTTTATCTGTCCACACAGCAGTGTGTAGCTACATGTGTCAGTGAAAGGCTCTGGAAGGGGGAGGCAGCGGGGAAAGTCTCTGGCAGCTCCTTACCACAGGAAAAGGCTCCACAGCAGCGGGAGTTGCTGGAGCCTTTCACTGCTGTTTCACCTTGTCAGAGCTGTTCTCTGCTGCTGAGGTCCTCACTGTGGCAGGGAAATGCTCTCTGTGACAGGGAATGGTTCTGGCAGCAGGACACTGGGGAGGCACTGCTTGGGTAAGCAGAGAGCTGTGTAGGGTACATACCCACAAGGTTCAGGCATGTCTTTAGTCGCTGGCTCCACTTCTACTTATGCCTTAGGTAGGGGATGCTTGTAATGTATGTACTCTACATGCCATCATAGACCTACCTTAAGAATGCCATAAAATCCTGCCCCCACCCTGACACAGAGTTGCCGGGTCTTTGATATTATCATCAGACTCATGATATTTAGTGTTTCTTAAAGTACAGGTTCCTAGATTCACCTGATTATGGTTGATTCTTAGCTTGCTTTCTTTTCTTAGTTTTTAGAGGAAGTTTCTAGTCCTCGTGGTTGGGGAGAAAAACTGGGAAACGTGAACCCTAAAGGCTTAAATACCAACAGGCAAATAAAAAACGAATTTAAAAAAAAATCTCATGGTTTTTAAGTCAGTCTCATAATTTATGGTCTTGGTTTCTAAACCCTTGGGGTTGGCAGTACTGCTGACAACCTCTATGTCTGTGAGTAGTGTAGAGATATGTGACTGAATAGCTTTATGACACCTGAGAGATTCCCTTATGCCAGCAGCTTTCCAGCATTGTAGGGTGTCCAAAACAAAGGAAGAGGATCTGGTGCCTGGTTTAAACTGGTATATCTGAAAACTGAGGCAAAATCTGCATTTAAAACCCTCCATGGAAAATTCCTCTGGGTCACTTTTCCCAATGAAGGAAATGTTTCTTCATAAGCAGGAATGCTAATGAATGAAATGCAATGATATTTAGAATCTGTTGATAGGTTTTTGTTTGCTTAAAAAAATCAATAAATCAGTATTGCATAAAAGAGGCAATGGGTAAACCAGTTATTTTATTTTTTGAACTTTCCGTGAAGTCTGAAAATGTAAGACTAAATATATGTAAATCTCATTGGCAAGGATAAAGACTTTGTTTTAAAGAGCTAATGCATTTTAAAGGCAAGAACTTTCATGAGGATTGAGACTTCTGACATTCCTTGTTGTTCAACCGTGTAGTACTGACATGTAAATACCATATAGTATTATGGACAAGCTGGCTGTAACTTCGTAGCAACAGATGCAACCACATTTTCATTATAAGGTTTATTTTAACCCTTCCCTCTAACATTTTATAAGAAGGAATTATTCTGATTTGTATGTTTTGATTAATATCAATTTGTAGTAGCTTTTTTCTGTTATGCACTTTAAAAAGTGTAGCATAAGAAGTGTTCATATGACAATGACTTGGATACTCTCTTTTCCAAAATAAAAATGAGGTCTCATTTTTTGGCTTGTATCTGAATACTGTTCATTGTAAAAGTATAAAAATTTATATTTAGCTACATTTTAAGTCACTGGTATTTGTGGTGTAGTTAGGTTTTCTTTTCAAAAAATGTCTGAAATCTAGTTGACTTTAGGAACAATTATATTATTATTTGTGATTAGCCATGCCAAAGGAGGGTATTGTATGTTAGGAGAAGAATATTTTATTTGTCGACAGTTAAAGAATATATTTTTCAATGTTAAATTCAGACATTTACTATATTCAGAACAAGAACATCTTTACAAAGCCAAATGGCTTTATAGAGTATTAGATCTGTTTATATCTCATGAACGTCATGGCTCTTTGTAAGGCTCAACTTTTTTTCCTAGGCAGTTGAAAATGAGAAGTGAGTGTTACTTATAGTTATGCTTACAATTTAAGTGGGAAGGGGATTTGTGATAGGTTATCTAAGTTGCACTTAGGTTTTAAATTGTGTCAAGGGCACCTAGCCATCGCCTCTGGCTAACCTTATAGCATTTCTATAAATCTAAATGGAATAAATAATATTGCAGAACAACATTCTTTGTTTTTTAAACCGATGTAGACTATTCTACCCTTCAGCCATGCTGCTATAAAAAGGCTTTCACATTGTGGTATTGCAGAATAATACATTATCCTTCACTCATGACTCCATGTGAAAGATTTCATGTGTTTATAGAGCAAATAGTACTCTTACAAACCTAGGAAACTACCTAACAAAAAATAAAAAGAGGGTTAATGCTATATAATAAAGATACATTTATAAAAGATTAATAGATATTTTAAGCAGGTTACAGACAAAAATAGAATGTGATAAAGAGGATTAACACCTATTGATGTGGTTATACAGTTGGTTCAGCCACAGCTATTGCAACCTATTGGACTCGATATCAGGGAACATGATGATTTCTTGGAGGGCAGATTGCTGTGGAACACAGTGAGAACCAATTCAAGGTTGTTGTTGGTGGTGTTCGTGGAGCAGCTGCTAATGGCGGAGGGCTGCTTCTGGGCCTGAGAAACTAGCACTGACTGGTGGGGTTGCATTATAATGCAGTTTAGGGATGACGAGCAGAGCTGCAGAACTTTCAGATGTACAAGGCCACATTTCTGGACCTGTGTGCTGAACTCGCCCCATCCCTCCAGCGTAGGGACATTTCAGTGAGAGCTGCACTGACAGTGGAGAAGCAAATGGCAATCACACTGTGGGAACTTGCAGCACCAGATTGCTATCAGTCAGTAGGGCATCAATTTGGGGTTGGAAAATCTACTGCAGAGGCCACTGTCATGCAAGTGTGCGGGGCATGCCTCCTGCTATGCTGGACTGTGACTCTTGGCAATTTGCAGGACAATGGATGGATGTACAGCAATAGGGTTCCCGAACTGCAATGGCTTAATAAACCCCATACATCCCTATTTTAACATCAGACCATCTTGCCCCCAGAGTACATCAACAGAAAGAGCTATTTTTATGGTTACGTGAGTGTGGTGGAGCCAGGGAACACTTCACTGACATCCATGTTGAGTACTCAGCGGTATTCCTTTTACATTCTCCTTTTCTAAGGAATGGTGTGTGTAATTGTATGCCTTCTTTTGACTTATACTTAGCAATTTTAAATTTACAAACTTTTGTGACTAATGCTTATGTAATTTTAGCTTGGGACTTTGTTAGTTTTTCACATTTGGATTTCTTCAGGCATGTGTGCTGTCCCTCAGTTCGAGTACTCTCACAATGCAAACATGGCTACAACTCACTTATATTGTTGAAAATTACTAACATGAAAAATACAGACTCCTGGAACTGAGGTTATAGAAAGTTATTTATGCTAAAGGAAGGAATCCTTCAGCATTTAAAGTTTTCTGTATGAATACATTTTTGATGTCACACATTGTATTGTTTATCTGGGCCTTGACAAGTTGAGAGGTGGGTGTGATGGTATGCGTTGCTTTGAAATGAACTTAGCAATCTTAACTCTAAGTTTTGGGAGTGTGCATGCATATCTATTTCAAGGCCCACGGATATCAGGTTTCAGCTTGTTCTCTCATCTCATCATTTCAATAGTTACCTATGCATTCAAAGACTTAACTATGCTGCATTGCTAGTCTGACCAAAAATGAGGTTAAATGTGCCTCCTCTGCAGAACATTAGGCAGGTATATTTGAATACAAGTCTCATTACCATAATTATGAATACATTTTGAGTGGCTCTAATTATGGCTACTACAAAATGTAAATTTCTATTAATGGCAATTTCAGAGTTTTGCTTTCAGTGGATTAATATTAATAAACCATGCCATTATGTATAGCTGCACAAAGCATAGGCATTAAACAATTACTTTTGCTACCACTGTTCTTCTGCTGCAGTGATTTACACATTAACAAAATGTCCTTATTTTCCTCTGCTGTTTCCTTGTATATATAAAGAAAGAATGTAACTTTAGACCTGAGACAAAATGCACTTTATGTTCACTCTATACTATTGGTTAAAGTTCCTTCCTCTTTGAAGACTATTGTGATTAAACTTTTTGGCCCTTTTGTTCTTACCCTTTTAAAAAAAAATGTGGGTGGTCAGCAGTTAGGGTCCTTTTCAAAATGGGAAGTCATCTTTCCTCTTTACTTTATCGGTTACATTAAATCACACTGAGCAAGTGCCAGGCCTTTAGTCCCAGGGTAAGCAGGTGTCACAGACAGTCTGAGATTTGGCTTAATCACAGAAAGCAGAGCCATCAGTTCTTTTATCTGAGGGCACATTTGTGCTACAGAGACAAGACAAAATTACTGTTTTTCTCATGTGTTTTTAAAGCAAAAACATATGGCCTCTATCTTAGGCACATATATAGCTCCCATAACTGCAGCATCTGAAGGCCTTAAAGTATGTGGGGTCCAGAAGTACTATCATCCCTATTTTAGAGATAGGGAACTGAGGCATACAGGGCTAGGTTCATAGGTTCATAAAGGACTTAGATTCATAACTGCCACATTAGGCATCTAAATGCCAGAATCAGGCCGCACTGGCATTCACAAAGCCCCTGCTCAGTGACCCTGGAACCATGTAGACACCCAAAATTGCTCCACACCTAAATTTTTGCAGTAAAAGTTCCCTAGATGCCTACGTTGCCGCCTCTAGCATGAGCACTTCAGCCAGGAATCTAGACACTTAAGTTTCACAGTGGTACACAAACCAGAGAAAGATAGGCAGAGGAATGCCTAACTCACCTGCTCTCCCTGATCTAGTAATCATTTTCAGAGCTCACTTGCCAGAACGGGCCCTCCTTGGTGAACTTACACTGTGCCCAATAAATTTTAAAAAGTCATTGTAGCAGGGGGACTAGCTCCTAGGTATCTCATCTCCCAGGTGGATGCCCTAAGCACCAGGCCATAAAGCCAGTCTCATGCTTCCCTCTTCACCCCTGTGCCCACCTGTCCTCCCTCAGTGGAACAGCTTCAATAGGAGAGATTGACAAATCCTTACATCAGGATATCCCATAACCCAGTGGCAAGGAAATTCACATGAGAGGTGACAGATTTCTCAGGTAGAGGGAGGAGGACTTCAACCAGGAGAAGCAGGGGGGGGGGGTCTTCCATATCCCAGATAGGTACCCTAACTTCAGGGCTAAAAGTTAGGAAGGATGTCTTTGTCCCCTCTCCCCTAAAACAACACAGTTGCCTAACTTCAAGAGAAGGTCTACAGATGAGAATCCCAAGCAGAAGGAGGTGCCTCTCTGAAGCCCAGATGTAGTTACCTCTCTCCAAGACAGGGACAGGGCTTAGCACACACTCCTGGGCTTGGCACCTCTCACTGTCTAGCTTAGGCAAAAAGTTGCCTAGCATGCTGGCTTTTGTGAATCTCATTCTAAGGTGCCTCGTTTTCACAGTTCATCATATAATAGGAAGCCTATGTGCCTAACTCAGGCTTTGTGAATCTCAGTGATTTTCCAGGTGCTCAAAAGTTAGGCATGACACTGGGGCCTGGTGTACAATGCGGGGTGGGGTGGGGAAATCGGTCTAAGTTATGCAACTTCAGCTACATGAATAATGTAGCTGAAGTCAACATACTTAGATCAACTTACCCCGGTGTCTTCACTGCGGTAAGTCAATGGCTGATGGTCCCCTGTCAACTCCACCTACGCTTCTCACTCTGGTGGAGTACCGGCGTCAACAGGAGAGCACTCAGCAGTCGATTTATTGCGTCTTCACTAGATGTGATAAATCAACCCCTGCTGGATCAATCGCTCCGGAGGTAAGTGTAGACATGCCCTGAGTGTCACAAGATTTATGTTCCTTTGTGAATCTAGCCCACAGAGACAAAATGACTTGCATGAGGTCATACAGAAAGCCTGGGGTGGAGCAGGAAATTGAACGTGGGCCTCCGAAGTCTGAGGGTACCATCCTAACCACTGTCCATCCTTCCTCTCCTCTTTCTGAGATGCAGATAAAAATAAAACTATGAAATAAGGAGCCCAGTGGAGAATCTAGCATATTGCCATGACTGTTCCAAACACTGGGGGGCCTAATTCTCCTCTCATATAAATTTCACACTAGTGTAACTCCATTGCTGTCAGTGAGGGTACTCCTGATTTACAGAGCATAAGAATCTGGGCCTGGATCTTTATTCTGTTTGTATTTTTGAATTAATCTGTTAATTTGAACATCGCAGCCAAAAAGTCATTTTAATAGACGATCTAGATGACAGGTAATATGTAGATAAGCTATTGAACGTATGGAAGACCACACATGTGACTTGACATCTATCAGTGATAGTTTGAGGCTAATAAAACCAATGCTGCCACAGTTTAGGGGGCTGGAGTAAATGACACATGGGAGATCCCCTTACTCATTTTGTATCTTGTCACTGATAAGGGGAAAATTCACATTCTCTTTTCTCATTCTTCATAAGGTCTTAATTAAATTAGGTTTGATTTTCCTTAAATTGTGCATGTATTAGGAGTGTGGTATGAACTATGGAATGCACTTTGTTTAATCTTTGTAAGCCTTATTTGAGGTAGCTCTGGCCATGTCTTGTTTAATATGGCCTTTGATTGGCGAGGTTTTTTTGTTTGTTTTGTTTTGTTTTCTAATTTGGCTCTAGATGTCACTTCTTTATATATCAGTCCTTTTCTTTTCCTTGCTTGGCTATTTTAGAGTGTTTTTCATCATACATATTACACAAGGCCTTGCCATATTTTAGGGTGACCACATTATTCACCAATAGCATAATGAAGTGAAGCCACGAATCATTTAGTAGCTCATCTAAGGGGTAGAAATTAAACTTGAACTTAAATTCAGTTGATGGATTTTATTTGATACATTTTTGAAGATTTTTATTAATTCCCCTCTTCCCCACCTTTTCTCATATCCTAACGGGGGTATACTCTGACAGGAAGCTACTCTATAGTATGGGCATTTGCCTTCAAACACAGATGCATGAAGGTAACCACAAGAGAGATGAGCTGCAATATGGCCTTCCCAAATGAAATAGTGAAGGAAGAACATAACCTAAATTATTTAAAAGTTACTTTAGCTCATGGAATATTTGCCTGTCGCAAACCCCACCAGTCCAACCCTTACTCAATACATATTGATGGGAGTTTGCATCTTCAAATGTTGACTGCTAGTGTGGGGCAGATACTACAAAAATGACTTCAGTGGGATTACTTACGTGCTAATGTTCAGCACATGCTTAGCTGATTTGCAGAACTATGCAGGATCTAGACCTTAGACAGAATGAAAAATTAGAAAGAATATAAATTAATAACCAACTGTTTAGTTTAGAAAGACACTTGCCCTTTGTCATTCATGGGAATGCTCGCACCTTCCTCTGAAGCATATGGTACTGATACTAGACTAGGTGAACCACTGTTCTGATTTAGTATGATAGATTTCTGACAAGATTCAGGTTTTTCATCCTAGGTCAAACCCACACAGAGTGCCCCAAGCCTGCCACTCTGGTCATTGTTTTGAACTCGGCTGCAGGCATGCGGATATCACCTTTCAAAGCTCCATTTCTGACATCTGGCATGCTTATCTGCTCCAGAACAAAGCAAGCCATTACTGTGGAATGCTGCTGCTGCAGAGGCAGGTGTGTGTGTGTGTGTGTGTGTGTGAGAGAGAGGGGCGGGGCGGGAATTGGGGGCTGATGTCAGGGTTTACCCCTGCCGCTGTCTGAACTTATAAGACAGCATGCTGACAGATTCGCTGCACCCCAAAACACACTGTCTCTCTCCCCCCACATACACACCACACACTCCCTGTCACACTCCACACCCTCCATTTGAAAAGCACGCTGCAGCCACGTGCACACTGAGATAGCTACCACAATGCACTGCTCTCTGTGGCGTTGCAAGAGCTGCTAATGTGGCCACGCCGCTGTGATTGCAGCTGACAGTGTAAAAAGATGGCAGCACTTTCCCTGCTACTGTCTCCATGGGCTGGTTTAACTCCCAGTGCTCTACATCTGCAAGTGTAGCCATAGTCTTGGTATCCCCATGATTCCTCTTGTCCCAATACCCCAACAATCTCTCTTGAAAGTCTACATTTCCCAGGGTTCTCGGCTCTTAAAGTCTAAAACTCCAATTATGCCTGGGCTCAAGGCACCCATTCTTCAAGAGTGCAGCATAGTCTCTTACAGAGTGTCATAGTTAAAGTTAACATTTTCTTATTTACACACTCCCAAAAGAAAATGTCACAGATTGGGCCTTTTCACATCAAGCCCTGCAAGCACACTATCTACAAAGCAAACTCTGATCTCAGAAGCCAGAGGATTTAGGTCATAAATCCCATAAAAGTTAGTATCTTTGTGATTCTACTGTGAAGTGTCAGAAGTCCATTGGGAGAACACAGCATCCTAAAGAGAGTGATATCATGATATTATAGGAGTAGAATACATACCATGCTGCTATGCAAGAATCAGATTCTACTTCACTGCAGAATCATTCTGAAAGGAAGAACAAGTTGTGAATGAGAATGCTCTTATGTAACTATGAACATCTTCAGGAAAGTCAAATGAAGCACAGAAGCAATTGCCATAAGTTTGTCAGTCTAAATGTTCCTAGGTTTGGTCCTAGTACAAGAGTCCCCCTTTAACGAATGAAAAATAATTTTGCCATGGAAATGAACTTTCAAAGCTGGAAAAAAAGGGGATTTAATATTGGGGTTAATTATTGTAATAGTGCACTGATGGTTCTTTACATAGTTTTCAAGCAAGAGTCAGAGAGCTTACCCATGCATTTGGCACTACTGGAATATGATGTCCAGTTCTAGTCATAGAATATCGGGGTTGGAAGGGACCTCAGGAGGTCATCTAGTCCAACCACCTGCTCAAAGCAGGACCAATCCCCAATTTTTTTCCCAGATCCCAAATGGCCCCCTCAAGGATTGAACTCACAACACTGAGTTTAGCAGGCCAATGCTCAAACCACTGAGCTATCCCTCCCCCCACTAGATGCCATGAAGTAAGTGGCAATGCCTTAACCATATGCGTGTTGTAAAGGTCACTGGGACCTCTTCCATCCTTATCAAGGGGAGTGCCAACCTTCTCTCCTTTCATACAACACTAGTCTCCATAATTCAAAAAGGATGTTCATAAATTGGAGAAGATTTAATGAAGAGCCATGAGAATGATTAAAGAATTGGAAAACATGCTTTTTTGGACACACTTAAGGAGCTCAACCTACTGAATTTATCAGAGAGAAGGTTAAGAGGTGATTTGATCACAGTCTATAAGTACATACATAGAGAACATAAGAATGGCCATACTGGGTCAGACCAAAAGTCCATCTAGCCCAGTATACAGTCTTCCAACAGTGGCCAATGCCAGGTTCCCCAGAGGGAATGAACAGAACAGGTAATCATCAAGTGATCCATCTCCTGTTGCCCATTCACAGCTTCTGGCAAACAGAGGCTAGGGACACCATCCCTGTCCATCCTGGCTAATAGCCATTGATGGACCTATCCTCCATGAACTTATCTCATTCTTTTTTAAAATTCTGTTATAGTCTTGGCCTTCACAACATCCTCTGGCAAAGAGTTCCACAGGTTGACTGTGCTTTGTGTGGAAAAAATACTTCCTTTTGTTTGTTTTAAACCTGCTGCCTATTAAGTTCATTTGGTTACCCCTAGTTCTTGTGTTATGAGGAGTAAATAATACTTCCTTATTTACTTTCTCCACACCAGTCATGATTTTATAGACTTTTATCATATCCCCCCTTAGTCGTCTCTTTTCCAAACTGAAAAGTCCCAGTCTTATTAATCTCTCCTCATACAGAAACCGTTCCATTTCCCTAACCATTTTTGTTGCCCTTTTCTGAACCTTTTCCAATTTCAATATATCTTTTTTGAGATGGGTGACCACATCTGCATGCACCATGGATTTATATAGAGGCAATATGACATTTTCTCTCATTATCTATCCCTTTCTTAATGATTCCCAACATTCTGTTCACTTTTTTGACGGTGCTGCACATTGAGTGGATGTTTTCAGAGAATTGTCCACAATGACTCCAAATCTTTTTCTTGAGTGGTAACAGCCAATTTAGACCCCATCATTTTATATATATAGTTGGGATTATGTTTTTCAATGTGCATTACTTTGTATTTATCAACATTGAATTTCATCTTCCATTTTGTTGCCCAGTCACTCCTTTTGTAGCTCTTGTCAGTCTGCCTGGGACGTAACTATCTTGAGCATTTTTGTAACATCTGCAAATTTTGCCACCTCACCGTTTACCCCTTTTTCCAGATCATTTATATCTCTTATCAGTTCCAGTCAGTAGCTGTCAGGATCCACGGAGCAGATTATTTAGATAATACCATATGTTGGTGTTTCTGAAACAAAAGTTTTTCAGGATTTCTAGTTTGCAAGACATTTGAAAAAGTTTCGATTTGTTCTGAATTTGTTTGGATTTATTAGGAATGAAACCAAATTTCAAAACTCCTGAAACCTGGGGAATTCCATATTTTAACCAGCTGTACTTGACAGGTACCAGCATTTCAGCCCTTGGGTTAACAGCTAATTGGCCCTCTCAGTTACTGGTAAAACAGAAATCTGTAGCAAGTATCCAACGTGGTAGAGGTATTATGATCAGAATATAAAATATCCATTCCCTGGATCTCTATAAAGCTCTCACTCTCTAGGACAAGATCTTCTCACCATAAGCCCAGCTACATCAGGCAAGAATCAGCAAACCCTGACCTCACTCAGCTTTGCTCCTGTTCTTTCTTCAACTGAGACAGAATCCCAGTTTAAAGCAAAAAAAAAGGAGTATGTGTGGCACCTTAGAGACTAACCAATTTATTTGAGCATAAGCTTTCGTGAGCTACAGCTCACTTCATCGGATTCCACACACTTTCCACAACATGCATCCGATGAAGTGAGCTGTAGCTCACGAAAGCTCATGCTCAAATAAATTGGTTAGTCTCTAAGGTGCCACAAGTACTCCTTTTCTTTTTGCGAATACAGACTAACACGGCTGTTACTCTGAAACCTGTCATTATGCAAGTTTAAAGCAGTTAGCTGGTAAGTGTAAATTCCTTTAGGGTGCATAGTCTCTAGGGGCAACAAATATCCCTTCCCAGCTCTCCTACACCCATAAAGTACACCACAGTGGACAAACATTATTCTAATGAAGAGCTTCCCTTGTAAATGGAGTTGGAATAGCATTCACCTGTATTCAAAGTAGTACAGGTATTAGAAGCCAGCCCTCATACAGACACATCAGCTGCTGATCTTTAACTCCTCTATTTATAGCCTTCCTCCTCATACCCCTTCTCTGTTATGCGCTCTGATTGGCTCAGCTCAAAGGGGGGAACTAGGGTATGACCTACCAGGAAGATTGCCCACAATTACAGGTTCCGAGAGAGCTTCAGAAACAGCTACTGAACATATCCAGTAACTGCCACATCCTGTTGTAGGTGTTTCTGGCTGAGTTGCCCTGCGAGTATGTGGAGACCCAGTATGGCAGCTAAAATCCATGTCTCCTCCTTGCTGCTTCTCTCTCTTTCTTTGAGCCAAAGTCAAATGCTACAGTATAAAGCATCACTAAGAGGGTGGTGAAACACTGGAATGCGTTACCTAGGGAGGTGGTAGAATCTCCTTCCTTAGAGGTTTTTAAGGTCAGGCTTGACAAAGCCCTGGCTGGGATGATTTAACTGGGAATTGGTCCTGCTTCGAGCAGGGGGTTGGACTAGATGACCTTCTGGGGTCCCTTCCAACCCTTATATTCTATGATTCTATGAGTTACACATGCACTCATTGAGCACATATGAAAAGTATGCTGCCTTTAAACCAATAGATATAGTCATTAATATGTAAGCAAATATCTACCTCATGTAGGAACCTGTTAATATTGCTGGTTTGGGTGTTGCTGCTGTAGCAAAGACCTTGTTTACTCACAAACATTGCACTTGTTTAACTAAAATAATTTAAAAAAATCTGATTTCAAACTCCTGAGCAGACACTTCAGTTTAGCTGGGTTTAAAATCAAATCCCCACAGGGTTTTGAACCATTTTCACGAAGTCAATTAAAAAATACACCGTTAGTTAAATGACTGCCACTTTGTGTGTAGACAGAACTTAAGATCATTTCTACCCCACGGGAAGCATTTAGTTTCAACAACATATTTATAGATATTCTTTTTCTACAACAGTTATGTAACACCACTAAGTGCTTTACAAACATTAATTAACTTAGCCTCATAACAGTCCCATGTGAGATGTTATTATCCTCAGAGTGCACAGTTTAAGAAGTGAGGCAGAAAACTTAAGTAACAAGAACAAAATCACAGGACCAGGAATAGACCCAAGATCTCCTGGTTCCCAGTCTTGTACTTTAATCACTACAATGCCTTTCCACATGTTTTCAAAATAACAAAGACGTTAACTTAGGGCCTGATCTAATGCCCATTGATGTCCATGTGAATCCTTACATCATTTTTCTAAGACATGGATAGAGTTTAGCCCAAAGTTATACATTTCTTTATTTCTCCTTAGCTTAAGACAAGCTGTTAGTTTGTTTGTATGTATGCTTGTTAGAATACAAAGAAAATAAATGAATGCAATAGCAAACATTGGCCTACTACATCAAAAGCCTTATAGGAAAGCAGAGATGCACATACTGCGTCCCTTGATGTGAGAGTTTTGAAGATTTCACCCCACATCTGCTTATCAGCTTTTGAATGTCGGAACTCTAATAATTGGTACATGGGCAAAAGAATGAGCTAAGCAGAGGTTCTCAGAGGAGGAATAGAAATTTCACAAGGTGAAAAGAAGTTCTTGGTAAGTGACAGATAGATACAGGTTGGCTGGAATGATTCTCAAGCGGGGGCAGGAGGAAGGTTATGGTAACTACATGCTGAACATAGAAAAATACCATTAGCGGTAACTTTTCAGCCAAAAAGCCATCTTCAGGATGGCTCTCCAAATTAATTATTCAGCTGGAGAGGTATGGGTGTAAAGAGATGTGCAAAACTGCACAATTCAAAAATGGTCTGTAAGAAAGAATTACCTTTTCCCTGACTATATAGGCTATGATTATTGTTTTCAGGCACAGAACAAATGCAGGATCTTAGTTATCAAACATAACAGGTGATTGACACAGGGTAAACACAGTTATAAGCATTTGGTGGAAAGATGAGTCACATCCAGTCACATATAGGACACCACTGCAAACTGTGACCATGGCAATATCATCCAATATCTCATCATCAGCTCATTCACTCAGGACTTAATCCATGGTCTGCTGAAGTCAATGAGAATCTTTCCATCAACTTCTGTTGGTTTTGGATGAGGTCCTAAATTAGCTGCAAAGCATAATGGGTCTGAAATATAATGAACAACAAAGGAAACTGAATCGGTCACTAGGAGAAGGGTAAAGGAGCCTTCTTTGGAAACATATGTTTAGGCAAAGTGTCTGTCATGAAGTTATAGCATCATGACCAGCTGTGAAAGAAGAAAAGGCAACAGAGCCTTATTTTCCTCTTTGGAAAGCTGCCGTTCAACAGAAGCCAGACAAGCAACTACAGCATCTGTAGAAGCTGGAGGACAAGGAGAAAATGAACTTCAGTTTACTGGCATCTGCAAACACCAGCAGATCCCAGAATACATGCGAGACAGACAGTGTGTCTTGTTAGCCCATCCAGTATATGGAAGCTACGTAGATTATCTATTATTTACGTTGTCTAGTCATAGTCAAGAATTTTATTGGAAGAACTTATTTATTCTCCTAAGTTATCCTGATGTATCGTATGTACTTTGGTTATCTGAGCTCTTAAATAGTTTACTACAGTACATTCGTCCCACCAGTCAATCAACACAGCAAGCACAGCTCTGGCATCTCTCATCACACCCAGCACAGCTCCAGCGTCTGTCATCACACCCAGCTCTCCAGCACAGCTCTGCATCTCTCATCACACCCAGCACAGCTCTGGCATCTCTCATCACACCCAGCTCTCCAGCACAGCTCCGGCATCTCTCACCATACTCCCGCTCTCCAGCACAGTGCCTCCATCTCTCACTATGCTCCAGCTCTCTAGTACAGCTCCAGCATCTCTCACCATGCCTCACCCCTGCCCCTCCAGTTGGGGTGCTTCTCTGCCCTGTTTTATCCCCAAGTCTGATGATAGCAATTGTCAGGAGACATCAGTCAGCTCACCCCTCCATCATTCCCCAGCCTTCAGCCCTCTCTGGTCCTTTAGCTTCAGTTCTCAGGCTGAAAGTCTATATCCATCTCCCTCTTCTGCTCTCAGGCTTTAGCCCTCTCTTGCCATGGCTCATGTCCTTTTCCTATTTAAGGAAGCTGTAGATAGTTTATTATAGAATTGGCTACAAATGTTGTCTTTGGTGTGAGATCTATGGTACAATTGACCTAGAGTAAGTGACTGGTCCTTTGGGATTGCGAGTAACCTGAATATTGCTGTTATTCTTGGTATAAAGGACCCTCTGTCACAAAGGTAGACTCAAGTGTGTGGCAAGATAGTCCCCTTGAGTACTCTCATCTGTCTGTGAGTCCATGTTAAGGCTACTATAGTGCCTGAGGAAGTTTACACTTGATAATTGGTTGGTGAAATGTAAGTATAGAACTCACAGCCAATTTGGTGTTTGTGCCCTCATTCTGAACAGTCAACCCTGAGGCTGCTATTCTTGGTTGGTGCTCTTGAGTCACAGCAGGCACCAGTATGACCTCTTTTTCTGTGCAGCCACCAGGGAGCTATCTTTGTAGAACTTTCTGACTGAGGCCAAACATGCCCATATATCTTAGTGGCAGGTGAATGCACCTGTTACATAATCCTAATTTTAGACATTATGGCCCATTTTTAAAGTGCAAAACCCTGAACAGATTGTCCCCTGAACAGAGGGGAGTGAAGGTGACAAATTAGAGTGCTGGTTGTTGGTCACAGTGGTTGTGTTGGGTAATATAAATTGTGGTTATAATATACAAATGACAGGTAATGAAAAAATGAACAGAACAATACTATAGGCTATGATGAATCTGCTGAACAGTCTTAGGTCAGTGAAGATGGTGTGATGACTCTGCTAAGGAATGAGTCTCCTGCTCTCCTTCATGCACTGGAAGGACCTAAGTCACCCGGTTCCATGGCAGTTGGGGAAACAGTTGGCAAGGAGTGGGTCAGAGAAGCAGGGTGTCTGTTGGCTCTAGAGTGAGTGAACAAAAGGCAGATGGGGACCAAGGCTGATGGGGCTGAAGAGAGCTGTTCCTAGGCAGCGGGGCTGTGGTGACTGAACTGAAGTTAATCTGCAGAAGGCGGTGCCTGTGCGCTGTTTGGTGTTTAAGATCAACAGAATTTATACACATAGCGTAGATAAATATCACTGGAAGATACATGACTCCATGTGACTGATTTCTCTAATGATGGAAACTGCCTTTCTTGCAAAGCCCTGAAATCAGCTACCACTCAACCACGGACAAGAAGTCTGTATGTCTGGAACACAGCCAAAGGGGAACATGGCTTTGACAAGCCTAAAGCAAGTGTCTTCAGCTTCTTCTTCCTGCAGGGCTAGCTCAAACTGACTACCACCCAGGAGAGAGATTTATATATGGGGCCCAGTTCCACGCCCTTGTTTTTATTACCTCAAGTAGGAGGAGCTTATTCTTGACATCCACCTTAGGTTCTTAACTCCAGTTAAGCACAGCGCCAGGTTCAGAGAGCAGAGCTGTCGGTGGCAGGTCAACTTTAAAAAGAAAAGGAGAAAGAAAAACAAACAGATGAAAAGGTAAAAATGGCAAATGTTGTACAAATGGTACAACTTCTGTCTGGCCTCAGTTCAGAATTAAGAGTAAGAGGAGAAAAAACAAAGCAAAACATGCAATCCTTTAGGGCTTACTGGGACAGGGGGCATTTCAGTTTCCTTGCCAGAGGTTTTTTGTTGTTGTTTTTCAGTGCCCCATATTAAACATCTTCTGATCTCAGTTACATCAGTATAAATGTGAAGTAACTCCACTGAAGCCCATAGATTTATTCCAGATTTATTCCAGTGTAACTGAGAACAGAGTTATGACCCTTCCTGAACATTCCCATAGAGGTTTAGTTTAGTTCCATGCATATTTCGACCTGAAATTCCTTCCTTTCCATATGTTGGAAATAATTAGATTTGCCTCTAGTATTTTAAGTATTTTGACATTAATAATGTAAATACTGTATAACTCCAGTTGCTAATTTTCTGTTGAAAGACTGTACTGTAAAGCAACCTAATTTACTTTGAAGGTTGAGTCATTGTTGTGTTGCAAGAATGGCCTGTGTACTTGTTTTCAACTGTTGTAAACCGTACCAAGTTGCTATGCTGATAGGTGCTTTTAGAGATCATTAAATAAATAAGAAGAAAATAGTTGGGTCTCCATCATGAGGTACATATTACTCAGATTACAAGACTAACCACATAGGGGAGTCAGGTTACCTAACATGTTGCTTGTGACCTAGAATTGATCCCGAGATGCTCCTTTCTGTGAAGTCCCAATTTTCATTTTCATATGACTCTACAAGTCCAAGATCTAGCTCTGTCTGTTCCTTTCAGAAATTAAATGCTCTTCTGTATTTTCTGTGGAATCAAGAAGTAATGGAAATCTTCTGTCAAGGTTCCTCCCCCACTCTGAACTCTAGGGTACAGATGTGGGGACCTGCATGAAAAACCTCCTAAGCTTATCTTTACCAGCTTAGGTCAAAACTTCCCCAAGGTACAAAATATTCCACCCTTTGTCCTTGGATTGGCTGCTACCACCACCAAACTAATACTGGTTACTGGGGAAGAGCTGTTTGGACGCGTCTTTCCCCACAAAATACTTCCCAAAACCTTGCACCCCACTTCCTGGACAAGGTTTGGTAAAAAGCCTCACCAATTTGCCTAGGTGACTACAGACCCAGACCCTTGGATCTTAAGAACAATGAACAATCCTCCCAACACTTGCACCCCCCCTTTCCTGGGAAATGTTGGATAAAAAGCCTCACCAATTTGCATAGGTGACCACAGACCCAAACCCTTGGATCTGAGAACAATGGAAAAGCATTCAGTTTCTTACAAGAAGACTTTTAATAAAAATAGAAGTAAATAGAAATAAAGAAATCCCCCCTGTAAAATCAGGATGGTAGATATCTTACAGGGTAATTAGATTCAAAAACAGAGAACCCCTCTAGGCAAAACCTTAAGTTACAAAAAAGATACACAGACAGAAATAGTTATTCTATTCAGCACAATTCTTTTCTCAGCCATTTAAAGAAATCATAATCTAACGCATGCCTAGCTAGATTACTTACTAAAAGTTCTAAGACTCCATTCCTAGTCTATCCCCGGCAGAAAACAGCATATAGACAGACACACAGACCCTTTGTTTCTCTCCCTCCTCCCAGCTTTTGAAAGTATCTTGTCTCCTCATTGGTCATTTTGGTCAGGTGCCAGCGAGGTTACCTTTAGCTTCTTAACCCTTTACAGGTGAGAGGAGCTTTCCCCTGGCCAGGAGGGATTTCAAAGGGGTTTACCCTTCCCTTTATATTTATGACATCTTCCAATTTTTGCAGGCTCAGGAGCATTAGATAAGCATTCAGCCATCCTGGATTTTTTTACCATATCAACCCTGACCTCTTTCAAGGCCTAATTATCTGTTCCTCTATTCCTGCTCCTTTAGCCACCTTCGCATCCCTGAATTGTGAAGCAGCCAGGAATATGTGCAGACTGAGCTATAAATTAAGCATTCCTGAATCTGCTCTAACTTAACATGTCACCCTATTGCTTGTGGGAGCCATAGTGCCATGCACTCCAGCCATGTTCCCTCTCTGTGTCTTCTCTGCCCTACGCTCATCTTCCAACTCCAAACCTTTGGTCTGCCTTTTCTTGGGGGAGAGCCCTATTATGTCAGCTCTGCACTGGCGGGGGAGGTCCCCTGCACAAGTCATATTCTCTCCTCAGGGAGCTATTTCCAGCCATTTGAGGTTCCTGTACCCCATCAGAGTGGTGTAAAAAGATCTCAATGTGACAGAGTATCAGGCCTACTGTCTTAATCACTATAACTAATTATGACTGGATATGGCTAAGCAGATGCAAGTAAAATAAGGACTAGTGCTGACTTATTCTGGTTTTGGAAGCTGAAATGGTAAGGGACTGTTTGAGTGCTATTTCTGGAGAGGTCCAAAGCAAAGATATATTACAAAATTTGCAAGAAAATCTGTCCTCATGAGGTTACATCCTGATTTTCAGACCAAATTTTCTCAGATGCATTTGAGAACTTTGTTTGAGTCCCTCCCTCCAGCATCAAAAGTTTAAGGGTTACATTTTGCATCTTAATTTTAAAGAGTGTATTCTCCATGCTGAATGCCAAGAAATCTATATGAGGAAATTGCCAGCTTGAAGGGCAGAATGGAATGAAAAAGGCCTCTTGCTTATTTTTACCCATGAACAAAGAATTCATTACCATATGCTCTGAACCAAGAATGCAATTGACAGGGTCTCTATGGATTAATAAAAGGATATTTTTGGAATTTTAGGCTCTAGGAAAAATAAAGAACATCTGAGTCACTCCCCTTTATTCAGGTTAATTACCACAACCTTGCTTAAGACTCTGTGAATAATAGAGATAATTTCAACAGATGACACTGAAAAAGAAAGTGGGTAATTATTATGGAATTTAAAAGGGATTTAGGAAATATATGAAGATTTGACCAATAAGATAAAAGACTTCCCACAACAATATACCTTTAGTGCTTTTCAGAGCCTTTGTCAGCATGAAAAGTTCAAAGAAATAATTATCACTTTCTCAGATTAAAAAAACAATAACTTTCTACTCAAACAATTTCTTTCATCTAGTCGTTTGTAACTGGCTACATGCATTTTGGGGTTTGTTTTGTTTTTCCTTCTTCTGAAGAATCATGTACTGGTCACTTCCAGAAGAGGGTTATTAGCCATCATGGACATTAGGCTTGCCCTATCCAGTGTTAAAAACCCTGAAACTGTATATGTGAAAATGTTTGACATGTCTCTGTGCACTGCAACGGCACTGATATTTATACTATGCCTGGTTTGGATCATGTTCCATTTGCTGTGGGAGGACTGTTACCCATCCAAACCCAATACAAGAAGTGTTCCTATTTGATTTTGTCCTCTATTATTTCTCTGTATTGACTTTTCCATATCCAATATGCCTTATTTATTCTCTTCTCATCCAGATGTGTAATTGCCACCCTATTTGCTTTTCACCACACCTCTGAACCCAATTTATCAACTGGAAAACTGCATCAGCTGAAATAAAAATTCTGCAGAAAGACCAGAGTTCCAAAATCCACATGATATATTCAGCTGATCATTTGAGTTGATGTAAGGCTACCTGGAAGACTTAAACTCAGGATTCCTACATATTAAAGAAAAGGGGTTTTTTCATATCAAGTTAGTATAAAAACAAAAGAGAATCTTGGTTGTAGTCTGACAATTGATTCCCTATCAATGTTGTAAATGTTAGCTTTGTATTGGCCTGGAGGTGCTTACATAGACAAACTCATAAGTTAATCACTGGGTGTAAATGGAACATGGGGAATCCGTCTCATGATCTTTTAACTCTGAAAACACAGGACTGTACTGACGGTTCCTCTAGCCAATAGTGAAAGAACTCTAGAAATACTGGAACAAGACTGACACTCACATGCAAAAACACAGTCTTCACCAGTCAGCCTGGATGTGCCTATTATACATTTTAGTTTTATGCTCCATTCATAGGGCTTCATTGTGGCTACACTTGCATAGGTGCCCAAGGGCAGGAGAGGGGGAAGGGTATGGGGAGCCCTCCCATTATGCGTCCCATGCAGAAGGCAGTCAAAATGACAATGCAAAGAGGGTAGGCCAGCACAAATAGGTAAAGGGATACAGCTGGTCCTGGATACCTCTGCCCATTCATAGAATCATAGAATCATAGAATATAAGGGTTGGAAGGGACCCCAGAAGGTCATCTAGTCCAACCCCCTGCTCGAAGCAGGACCAATTCCCAGTTAAATCATCCCAGCCAGGGCTTTGTCAAGCCTGACCTTAAAAACCTCTAAGGAAGGAGATTCTACCACCTCCCTAGGTAACGCATTCCAGTGTTTCACCACCCTCTTAGTGAAAAAGTTTTTCCTAATATCCAATCTAAACCTCCCCCACTGCAGCTTGAGACCATTACTCCTCGTTCTGTCATCTGCTACCATTGAGAACAGTCTAGAGCCATCCTCTTTGGAACCCCCTTTCAGGTAGTTGAAAGCAGCTATCAAATCCCCCCTCATTCTTCTCTTCTGCAGGCTAAACAATCCCAGCTCCCTCAGCCTCTCCTCATAACTCATGTGTTCCAGACCCCTAATCATTTTTGTTGCCCTTCGCTGGACTCTCTCCAATTTATCCACATCCTTCTTGAAGTGTGGGGCCCAAAACTGGACACAGTACTCCAGATGAGGCCTCACCAATGTCGAATAGAGGGGAACGATCACGTCCCTCGATCTGCTCGCTATGCCCCTACTTATACATCCCAAAATGCCATTGGCCTTCTTGGCAACAAGGGCACACTGCTGACTCATATCCAGCTTTTCGTCCACTGTCACCCCTAGGTCCTTTTCATTAGTATCTGGCAGCCAGTGTGTGTACTGATTCTTTAAATCTGTAGCAGGAAGCTGGTGAAGATTCTACACAGAAGCTCAACAGTGAAGAAGAGACAGAAATAGAGTGAAGCTTTAGGGGGGAGACTGTTTCAATATTGCCAGCTTCACACTTTTAAGACCTATGAGATTAAATACATTTTTTTGTGGGGGAGGTGGGGTGGGTAAAAAATTGCCTTCAGGGTGTACTCAAGTCATTTTGCCACTAGCTTGCTGGATGACCAGTTTGCCTCTCTATACTTCAGTTTCCCCAGCTGTAACACAGAGAGAAATGATACTGACCTCTTTTGTAAAGCTCTGAGATCTCTGAATGAAAAGTGCCATAAGAGAACTAGCTATTATCATCATATTTTCAAATTTATCTCTGCAACCATGAGGACTAGACATATAATTGAAAAAAACAACAAAATCAGATTTTCTCATCCCAGGGTTTAAGTAAAACACTAAGTGTAGCAAGATTTGCAATAAAATTGCAAGAGGTGGCAACATTAAAATTTTCCCTATTCTAATAGATTTCCTTGCTCAATGTCAGGCGAAAGTGACTCCGATTATTTAACATTGTTTTGTGACAGCCAGTGCTGTGGGGGAATGCATGGTACACTATTTTAGTCGATGCAGTAGCCGTCTTTGGATGATATCCCTCAGCACCTCCAGAAATCTTCTGACTGTCTTTGTTTTTTATAGGCACAATTCCTCTGGCAACTGTCACTTGAATGTTATATTTCTGCATTCCCCTCTCCCTATCTGCTCAACCAGCACACTGCTGTCTCTTGAAAAGCTACAAGAAAGCCACTAATTTATCCATGACAAGAAATGCTCACTATGTGAGCTTTCAGAATGCAGTGCTAAGCAAAACGAACCAGCTTTCTTTAAAGATACAACTGTAAATGAAGTGAAAAACTACAGTAGAATAGAGTTATTTCTTTGCCTTTTTCAATAAGGTGTTTTGTTAATGTTGAAAGATTAACGTACTGTAATGTTGAATCCAGAGACTGATGTTTTTCTGTTTGACGAGTAATGAAGAACAGTGCCATCTAGTAGCCACTAATGCAAACTACATTCATTATGGAGCCAGTGAATTCGATTACTGATAGGCATAGCTTTTCATTTAATGCAGGACTACTTAACATTTAGGGTTTTTTTTAATTTTGTTATGAACTTGAAGAGGTGCCTATTTCTGTGGAAAATGTCACTAAGGCATGCACATTTTTCAAGCAAAACTAGGCCCACTTTCCCAGTGAAATAGACTAGTTTTCAAGCAAAGTGGCAGGGTGTGGGGAGTTGATTTTTCAAGCAACAATGACTTTTACATTACCAAGATGCAAAAATGCATCTTTTTGCATGTTTGTAGTATGGAAAAAAGCCACTGGGTAAACTTTTCTAAACATGGGGGGAGGTTGTCTTAAAATACGGGTCAGGCTGTGAGGGAAGCAACTATTTGGGTCCAAAAGTCCGTTAAAATTGAACACTCTCTCACAACTTTGATATTGTATGCTGTGAATAACCTCCAGTTCATGATGAAAGCAGGAAGGTGTCTGTGAAGCCAAGATCCTGAAATCACTGGCACTCTAGACAGGTGTAGGGGACGAGCAATGCTGATTTAAAGGCAGGATCAGGGCTGAAATCTTCTACAACTTCAGGTGCTGTCTGATTTCTCACCTACTTGTGCTTCAGGTTCCCCAGCTGTGAAATGGGGATAACGATGCTTACCTCCTTTGTAAAGCACTTTGAGATCTGTGCATGAAAAGTGCCATGTAAGATCCAGGAATTAATATTTCTTATTATTGCCCAAAAGATGATACAAAGAGAAGAGAAAATGATGGCTTGGTTAGTTGTATCTAACTATGCATTACTTCATGAATTTGTCAAGAAATACGTAATAATCCCTATTTATAATAGCATAAATGAACTGCTGGCCCCTTACTAAAACTCAGTGGGGGTTTCTTAGTTGGCTAGCTCCCCATACCAAAAGTAAGAGGAAGGGTTAATGGGAAATCTGGACCTGGAGACTGACAGTCTGACTGAGCAAGTGTCCGACCCACAGCATCCCTGCAGCACAGCCAGGGCCTGGGAAGGAGGCCTGGGACTTGTGAGGAACAGACCGAACTGCCCTTACATTTCAGAGATGCTGGTTGTGATGTCCCCATGCCACAGAGCGGGGTTATGTGTTTTTCTTTAACCTTTCCCATTTTTTCCTTATTTTAAAAAATTGATTGCTATTTAATAAATTGTATTTGCTTTGAACTGTATGTAATGATCAGTGAGTCAGGGAAGTGTCCAGTACAGAGAGAGCACCCCTGAATGGGGACACCCTAGCCCCTGCCCTAAGTGACCATGACAAAGTTGGGGGTCAAGCCCCGCAGGAATCCTGGGCCCAGCCTTGTTGGGACTTTGCCACACAGGAGAGTGGAAGGGCAGCCCTCGAGGTTGGGCAGACCTCTGGGTAAAGAAAGTGGGACCGAGGATTCAGATCCTTTCACTCGCTCATTTCACCGGGGTAGTGTATAAACCAGGAAAGTTACCCACAATAGTGGGCCTATTCCCCAGTTTACAATAGCATAACAGGTAGTACTAAATTAAAATAGTGCAGGCTAATACTCTGATGTGTGTTTATGCTGCATGGAAATGATCTAAGCATATTACTTTTATTGAATTAGGATTTAGATGCAATATTGACCAGTTATCAGGGAATTTTTTTCCCCTGCAGTTGAGATGAATGATTTATTTCAGAGATACAATTTTTCTATTTGACAGTGAAATAGGCTATTTCTATCTTAGTGTTACATTTCCCTGAAAGACAAACAATGAAATCAAAACTGCATTCCAGTGCTCTTAGGTAATAGCCTAGGACACAAACACAAGGATCAATAATAGAAAAACCAAGTTCAGAAAATAACTAATTAAGCTTTCTGAATGGTTTTTTTTTTTTGGAAGTTCCAAAGGATTTGTAATTTTATCTTCATTATTTTCCTTTTCCCATTCCCATCTGTGTTCCAGCCAGCATCAGAAACCCTAGTGCTCAGAAAACAAAAAAGGAAAATCAAACAAATGCAAAACAAAGCAAAACCCCCATACTACCTTGTTGGAGTATTTCCAGTCTCATCGGTGCAGATAAACTTTGGACAGGTATCTTTTGCCATCTTATTCTACCTTCTGAATTTATCTGAGCTTCACCGTCATTAATCAAATACTTGAGATTTTTTTATATCACAGAGAGATTCATAGCTGTGATTGAAAAATATTAATCTGGTACTAGCTGTATATTCCCATCAAGTCTAGGCCAAGATTTTCAAAGTAACCTAAGGAAGTTAAGAACATAAATACCATTTAATTTTAAGAAGAGGTGGAACCCCTAACTCTAGTAGGTGCCTTTGGAATTCCCACCTCTAATGTGATTAATAGTTAATAAATATAGCTCTAAATGCACCTTTAACAGCAGTATCTATCTGTCTCAGTAGTATCTACTTATGTGTTTCACTCATTTCTATATTTAGCACACAAACAGAAAGGCCTTTTTTAGCCTCTAATGTTACGTAAAAGAGTGGGGTTATTTTTCTTTTTTTAATTATAACCTTTGAGTGGCTACTTTTAGATCTTGACACATATGGAGGAGTGTGGTCTTTTCCACTTATTGGTTATGTGCACTTAACTTTCTGGGACCGACTCCTATTTCTGTTAATTATAAAACTAACAATTTTTTTTCTTAAGAAAATAAGAGCCAGTAACTGATTTCATTTAGGAATTATTTCATGTTTCCATCTGGTGTAGAGGTCCATTAGTGTGATGGGAATACTACCTCACAATGAAGAGTGGGAGGAGAAGGAAGAAAACCTAAGAATGCAGCATCTTATGACCTGAGTGTTTCTGGTGAGAGAAGAAAAGGTAGGTGTTTCCCTTAGATAATCAAAGTGTTTTGGAGTTGAGAAAACAAGAGCCCAGACTCCCTGTTTAGGAATTCTCTCTCTCAGGGTTCCCATGAAAAAGGAAACCTCTTCCTCTAACTACGAAGCTTGTGATGCTCAAAGCCCACAATGATGGCCCTGGAATCTTGTGATATCCTTTATTGTAATAATTACCACCCCAAGGCACACAAATATCCCACTGAAATCTGTGGGCCCATCTCTGTGCTCAGTCACACACATGAATCTTATACCTCTGGAAATGATGCATTCATATCTGACGCTGTAAGAATATCCCTCCACTAGCACAAATAACTTCAAACAGGATGCAATGGCTCTTACTACCCCTTATTTCTGGCCCTCTTCCTGACAAGTGGAAACAAAGTGTTTATTAAACTGAAGTTCAACGAGCGCCCATATAATTTGGCACTACCTTGATTTCAGGGGCTCTGTGGCCTTGGGGTTTGTAAATCATTAACATTGTCTCTTTCCCTTAGTGCTTTGCCTTCTGAGCAACTTTCTAGTCAAGGATTTCTTTTTAATAGTGATGGTGCATGAAACTACTGCCATACAGGAGGCCTTGCTTTGTGGGAACACTGGGATTCTCCTCAGTGGCTGTAAAGAAGCAATCAGTGCATGTATAAAGGATTGATGGAAACTGTGTCAGCGTTATGGCACTGCAGGGGGAAAAAGTCCTCTCTAGAACTGAGCAGTGAGACTATGGCATCAATTCAGTACTCTAGAAGCGATATCTGAGAAAATCCATGTCTTTATACTTAGAGCATTGCACAAGCAGGACTGTCACACCCTATATACAGCTTACCATCAGAACTGTGGGAGGCCTATGTGAGAAGAAAACCTAGCTACTGGTGGGAGTGGCCATCTGTCTTCACCCGTGATGCATATATGATACTTTTGCTTCTTGGGACAGTCGCTGTTGGACAGTTACTGGGTACCTCTTGAACAAACTATTGCTATTTTTCTCCACAGCAAGCAAACACTTAGACATGCAACAACAAATCTGGGTGGTCTAAGTGGATCACCTTGTCCATCCTTTGGACTTTTCTTCTCCCAGTGAATTAGTGCTGTACAGTTCCCATCCCTCATGACGTCATTCAGAGCATGATGATGTACAACCATGTACTACCCACTGCTCCATGAAAGTTATATCAGAAGAATGCGATCTTTATATGTAATAAACTGCAGGCAGCTTCTCTCTCGCATTGTGCAGTAGGAAGATACCTGCATCTAGTTGGGTATGGAAGACATCACCTCCAAGAGGAGGCTTTGGCTCAGACTTATTGCTGAGTAATACCTGTTACTTCGAGTAAAAGTTTGGGACAACTTCTCTGGGTTAGTTTATGAGTGTGCACATCAAATACACAGAAGGGAACGAAGAGTAATGAAGTCAAGGTGCTCCTAATCTTTGCCAATGCCCTGACACTTTGCAACTTGCACTTGCTCCTGCATAAGAGAGGTGGAGATTTGGTTCCACAGGATTGATTGTAGAAGGCCTTTTATTTTATACTTTTCAGCTGATTTCCTACAGGAAACCATCTCCATGCTTCCCACTTCTGCAGTCTCATCAGCTGGGTACTGAATTAGGTGAGGTGTCAGTCCAGAATAAATGTGTTCCTGGCAGCACATGCTCTTAAATGCTTCTGTATGACACATTCACAGTGTAAAGAAATGTTGTGGGGTAAATGTTCAGGAGGCATCCTATTTTATGGTAACTGAATTAAACTTTATGAAGAGCAATTTAGAAGCCATGAGTAATTGTTTCAGCATTTCCATTAGAATTCCCTGTGTTCATGGGTTTATAACTGGCCACAAAAATTCACAATAGGATTGACATATAAGGTCAAACCATAGAAATACATTTCTTTTTAAAGGGTGAAGTGTTATTTAACCAGCTTTCTGTATTCTTGTACCAGAAAACAAATCTGATCAATGATTAGTCCAGACCGAAGATTATTTTGGAAAAACAAAACAGATTAAATTTACCTTAAAAAATGAAACATTTTGCTGTCAAGCATTTCATGAGAATTTTTATTTTGTGGCTCAGCTACACACAGAGTGCATTCAGAGTCCTCCTAAACTAACAATGACTCCTCTTAGGCTCCGTTACCACAGTGATGAGCATGGGAAAGATAGTTGAAACATCAAGATCTGTGAATTAAGCAATATTCTGATTACTGTTGACCTTGACACCATAACATTAATCTTATTAAACATGCTCATTTCCATGAATTTTTAAATGTCTGTACATTTTTTTAATGTACATATGAAAAAAACTTTGAATATATTTTTTAAAAATGACCAGACACCTACATGTGTCACTTTCTTACAGAAACATTTCTCAGACACTTAACAGTCTGGTGAGAAGGATAATAAATGGTGACTAGAATCTAGAAAAATATGAGTGTTTCACTTGAAAGAGACCCTGAAAAACTTAGAACTTAGATTTTGTTGTGGCCTACAGAGAACGGATTTGAAGATGCCATTACTGCTGCCAAAGACATGGAGGAAAACTTAGAAGTTGAGCCTGTGTTCAAGGAAACTTGTATTTAATCAGAAGAAGGGACAGTTTGGTTACAAGGGCAATGATGAGGTGATGGGAAGCTTGGAAGAAAAATTGAAGAGGGAGGTTTTTTGCTCACTTGTTGACACTGCTTGAGTATTCATTGAAGAAAAGTTTGGACAAATGAAGCACCATGAAAAGACCTGGGGTTTTCTGCATGACCTTAGTAAGTTGCTGTGGAGAGGAAAACACCCTTGACCAATTGTACAGAGCTTGACCAAATGCTGACATATGGGAATTGTTTGGATGTCAGTGATCAAGACCACTATGTTGAATTGGACTACATCCATCACATTGTGCCACACAGGAAGCACTCTCCACTCCAAATTCTCCAATTCATTCCTGATGCAGAGCTGAAGGACACTTTTCCTAATGTGTGGATAGCTTTGAGGATTCTGCGCATGCTGCTGGTCACCGTCGTGAGTGATGAGCGCAGCTTTTTGAAGGTCAGGCTCATTAAAACATATCTTTGATTGATGATGGCCAATGAGAGACTGATATCACTTGATATTTTATTGCTTGAAAATGACATTGCCAGTCTTTGGATCTCTCTGACACTGTGCTTCAGTTCACGAGAGCAAAGACAAGAAAAGCGCCTGGGGTTCTCAAACTGTGGGTCAGGACTCCTCAGGAGGTCACGAGGTTATTATATGGGGTGTTGCGTGCTGTCAGCCCGTACCCCAAACCCTGCTTTGCTGCCAGCATTTATAATGGCGTTAAATATATTTTAAAAGTGTTTTTAATTTATAAGGGGGTGTGTGATGGTCCCCCCCCCAAAAGGCTTTATGGAAATATGCTTATGCATGTATACATGACATAACTGGAATATGTTTTATGCTACATATGCCATATAACATATCTCTGTAAAGGTTATGATCTACTGAATTTATTCATCCTATTTGTATGCATGTGTCATTATTGTATTCGAAGTTATGAATATTGGCTGTATACTTGTTTGACTAAATGCCTTACTAAGGTCATTTAAAATCAGCTTCTTTAGAAAGGAATTTGCAAGTTAAGTGCCCAATCAAGAAGCACTTAATGCACAATGGATCTTGGAAGGCTCCAATCCACATAAGAAGTCTACATGAGGACGTTCAAGGTAGCAGGTGAGCAATGGCTGCTGCCTGTAAAAATTGAGTCATGCATGGACATGTGACTTGCCCAGGTGACTCCAAAACTCCATCTTGGAGCTGGACTTTGCATAGGAGAAAGGAGGGGGTCTCCACCCACAAGAGAAAGTCTATTTAAGCCCATGGGAGACCCCCTCCATTTTGTCTTCAGCTGGCTAAAGAGATAGAACACGCAAGTCTATGTCTAATACAGTAAGAAAACTGAATACAGATAAAAAACTCACCCTTAGAGGAATTCCAATAAGTTTCCTTTTACAGATTAGTCTCCTTCTAGTCAGGGGCCTAGCAATCACTCACACCCCCTGTAGTTACTGTCCTTTGTTCCAGTTTCTTTCAGGTATCCTTGGGGGTGGAGAAGCTATTTTATTTTGTTTGGTAATTCCCTTTGTTCTGTCTGCTATTACTTGGAACCACTTAAATCCTACTTTCTGTATTTAATAAAATCACTTTTTACTTATTAATTAACCCAGAGTATGTATTAATACCTGGGAGGGCAAACAGCTGTGCATACCTCTCTATCAGTGTTATAGAGGACAAACAATTTATGAGTTTACCCTGTATAAGCTTTATATAAGGTAAAATGGATTTACTGGGGGTCTGGACCCCATTGGGAGTTGAGTATCTGAATGTTAAGGACAGGAACACTTCTTAAGCTGCTTTCAATTAAGTCTGCAGCTTTGGGGCATGTGGTTCAGACCCTGGGTCTGTGTTGTAACAGACCAGCATGTCTGGATCAACAAGACAGGATGCTGGAGTCCCAAGCTGGCAGGGAAAGCAGGGGCAGAAGTAGTCTTGGCACATCAGTTGGCAGCCCCAGGGGGGTTTCTGTGACCCAGCCCTTCACAGGGGGTTGCACTCAGAGGCTTGCTATGTGAAAGGGGTCACCAGTACAAAAGTTTGAGAACCATTGGACTAGGGTTAACATGCTAAGGCTGTCACCTATTGTAACACTATTTAATTCTGGTCCACCCAATGTTGGTGCACAGTTCAATTTCTTGATGTTAGTACATTTCAGTTATTCTTAAAAATTAAGAAGTTTCTATAAGCTTAGGGGAAACCGTTTTTTTTAAAATTTCCTTATATATGGAACGAATAAATACAGATTAACAGATCCTAACATGCAAATTTATCATCTTATATGACAGAGATAAATCATGCATCAAAGTTGTGAAATGGGCTACAAATTCAATAAAAATAAGGTATTCAAAAGTTTAACAAATGCGGGGGGGGGGCAACGAAGATGCTCCTTGCATGGGCCTTGCGGTAGCCCTATAGTACTAGGCAGATACCCTTAAAACCACAGATATACTTAAAAAGACCTTAAATGCTTCTCTCTAAGCCACTCTTCTTCTGTGTAAAATTCAAGGATTTCTTTACTTTTAAAGGTTTCAGAGGAACAGCCGTGTTAGTCTGTATTCGCAAAAAGAAAAGGAGTACTTGTGGCACCTTAGAGACTAACCAATTTATTTGAGCATGAGCTTTCGTGAGATGAAGTGAGCTGTGGCTCACGAAAGCTCATGCTCAAATAAATTGGTTAGTCTCTAAGGTGCCACAAGTACTCCTTTTCTTTTTACTTTTAAAGCTTTCCATAACCCTGCCTACATCTCCGTCCTCTTCTCCTGCTAACTTACACTCTATTCTTTCTCAGTGCTTCACTCCTGACCTCTCCCTTTGGCTCATTCACCTTCTCTAGACTCCAGACTTTCTTTCATGCCACTGTGTATACTTGGAATAACCTCCTATCAATAACCATCACACTTCTCTCTCATCTCCTTCAAAAACTCCGAAAGCTTGTCTGTCCCTGGAATATTCTGATTTTAATGACTAGACATTAAGATGTTTTTCCTATTTGATGCTCAACTGCTTTTGTTAGATGGTAAGGCCTCGAAGGTACAGGTCTGTTACCTATTTGATAAAGTTCGCCAGCTGCAATCAGAAAAATAAACCATTTAATAATAAATATTTATTTTCTCTCATTAGATTTTAAAAATTAGAAAGTACACCCACATAAAAAAAGCTGTAGATGTCCTAATAATTAGACATACAACAACATAGTGATGACTATCTGGCAGCATTCAACATACATATACAGCTAACACATTAACTTATTAACTCAGCATGCTGTTTTATTCGCTCAGCCATGCTGTATTGAATTAGTATTCATAGGTAACAAATAAACTGAGCCAGCCAGTAGCTTAAAGCAGTCAGAAACAGCAAACAAATTCATCCAGCAAGCTAATAAATCAAAGCAACAGAAAAGGCCCTCTCACCCCCACCAGGTTCCTACCATCCAGGAATAAACTCTCAATCCCTCCCCCCCACAACAATGAATAATAGTAGCAATCATCAAAATTTTAATTGCTTCTTACTCTGTATGTCACATGTCTGGAGGATATGGGCCTCCTATCAATTTTCAGAAGAGCTGGTTAAAATGGTTTATTTGAAATTGACGTTTGTTTGTTTGTTTTGGGGAAAAACAAGGCTTTTTCTGTGAGACATTCTGATTTTGATTTTAAAAAAGTCTGTTTTTACACAAAACAGATAAAACTTCAGCAGAAAACTTTGAATTTTCATCAATTTTTTTTTCATATAAACAAAAGCTATATCCTGACCAGCTCCAGCTTGCAGTCCTGACTGTGTAGTTTTTTGTTAACATTCCAAATATGGAGTTCTGTTTTAATAGGTGCTAATAAATATCCTGAGGACAGATTCAGAGCATTTCATTGAAAAAGAAAAGACTAATGAATGTTCCTGTTAAGAAGCTGTACACTATTCCCTCTCTCTCATAACACCCTTTTGGTCTGCCTGCTACTTATAGGAAAAATCTGATAGTCTCTCTCTGGGTCCCTGTTTCTTCTTACACATCATGAAGACACCAGCTAAAGGTGAAACTAATGTTAAACTAGGTTTCAGAGTAACAGCCGTGTTAGTCTGTATTTGCAAAAAGAAAAGGAGTACTTGTGGCACCTTAGAGACTAACCAATTTATTTGAGCATAAGCTTTCGTGAACTACAGCTCACTTCATCGGATGCATAAGATGAAGTGAGGTCTAGCTCACGAAAGCTTATGCTCAGATAAATTGGTTAGTCTCTAAGGTGCCACAAGTCCTCCTTTCCTTTTAATGTTAAACTAGAAAGTAACCTCACTAGTCATCCTTAGCACATGTAAGAGTCAGACTTCTGATGAAGGAACCTCTCATAGTACTTAGAGAAATTACATAGCCTAGTAAAGAGTGCTAGCCTCCTCTTGTGGAGAAATGTCCTCACTTCTGTAGACATCTTCCACTAAATAAAGTGGAGGTAGTATTTGAAGTGTATACAGTACTACATTATAGGGATAGTGTGTATGTTTAGAAATATGTGCTGCAACTTATGTCAGTCCTGCTCCTTTCTGTCATTTGGAACAAGAAATTCGTGTTCTGTTCAACAGATTTTGCTGTGCTGCTAACTGCATGCAGATAGTGAACCTAATTGTATTTGCTAGTCATTCTAAATGTTGTCAGTAAGTTTCTGCTTTTAAGTAGAGCTGTGCTTTGAAAACTTCATGAGAATGGAAACCATTTTATGCAAATAGTTGGGAAATGTATTTTCCTGTTTTCTTGCCAGTTCTTCTGGTTAGTCACAAAAAGTTTACATTTAAAGCATCCCTGTCAATCCCTCTTGTGAAAGAGATCCCTTTTAAAGAAAAATATCTGCACAATGCTTTAAAATAACCAGCATATACTTACACATTGGACTTTTGTTTTAGTTAAAGTGATGCACAGCTAAACTAAACATATATAGCATTTGGTTGCCTCGAAGCCACAACATGGATGAGCGCTAATATCAGCTCATCTCACCAAGAGCAGGGCCAGTTCAAGAAAGTCCAGGAAGCCTTTCGAAGTCCACATTTGGTTGGGCTGGCCATCATAAAGCCCAAGTTGTAATGTTCAGTCTTATTCCAGACCATCAGCAGGACTGAGCTGGAGAGGTGAGGGCCTTCAGGGAGAGCAGAGAGGGCTCCAAGGGTCGTCTGGACAGGGATAGCTTGTGTTTGCCCATCGCCTTTCCCTCCTGGGCCTGGGGATGGTCTTTACTCCAGTCAGATAAGATGGTTGGAAACACCAACAGCCCCATTTCATGTTGTGATTGTCTGGTGGGTCTGGCTGCCTCTGCGCTAGTCTGCCGCATGTGCTTACCTCCCGCTGTTAGGAGAATGCTTAACTGAAACACAGGAGGCAACAGTGTTGCTTGTATCGAGACACTAAAACAAAACACAAAAAAGCAATAGAGGAAAGCTGGGGTTAGCCTATGCCCTCACTCAATTCCTACCTCATGTACCCATGCATTTCCAATGATTGGATTCCCCCCTGATCTACACGTGCGGATCTAGGTTCTGTTGGTCCCGGGCCCAATGCCAGCCTTGACTTAGATAAACAGATCATTGGGATTTGTATTTGAACTGCCACTGCTCGGTTTTGGGGGGCCTTGGAGACCTGGGGCCTCCCAGGAGATTTCCCTTTCAGCCTTTCCAAGCCTGTCCATCCCCTGCTCCAAATTAATATGCCAGCTGGAGAGGGACAACATAACTAAACAAGTTAAGAACTCGTGTGTGTGTGTGTATATATAGAAGTTAGAGCAAGTATTTCCTTTTAATGAGAACTTCTGCTCTGCCCCAGCCAAGTTGACAATAAAGGAGAAGATGTTGTGGGTTCCAGAGAACATTATCACTGTGTTCTTCATCAAGCAGCAGCTTGTTCTCCACACCACATGATAGCAGAAAACAAACAGTAAATGTTTCACCAATATTTCAATTTGCCCTTGGTGTGGTAGGGTGGAACTCCCATGGCTTTGGGGATATTTGTGGCTGTGAATTGGACATCATGTATGAGCAGTCCCTTACCAAGAGAATACCAGCTAAAAAAGTGCACAGAGTCTCTCAAAGAAAACTTAACTCACTCCTACCATAGCTATGGAATATTGTGGGTACTAATTCTTCTGTTAAATGTATACATATACCTTAGTGTTTGTACCTACATACTGTACAATGAGCCAAACAGTTCCCTGAGATACTCATGCACAACTGCAGTGAACATCAATGAAAATTGCATAGATGTAGCAAGGGACAAAAATTCAACTCTATATACTACAAGAGAGGACAGTTGCTCCTCACCCAAAGGGATTATGAGTCCCATCCTATACAGAGGGCACAACTACAGTATTGCAGGAACATAGCCCGCTTTAAATAGTTTAACAATCCATGACTGGATACGTATACGCACACATGTATGTTTCCGGGAATAGGATTGATACAGACTCTCTTTCCCTGTTCATTTTTAGGCCCCAATTCTGCAATGATTTATGCATGTGCTTATCATTACTGCTTAACATAGGCCAATGGGACATGCAGTAGGTCATTTTAATCTCATGCATAAATTGTTGCAGGACTGGGATCTTAATTTGCATTCTTTAGTGAGATCAGTATCTAGGAACTGCACCACTTGTTACATATTATGTTTATCTCACATCGTCTGTAGATATATTCATTTATTACAATGAAACCGTAAAAACAAAAACAGCAAAAAACATACCACCTTTCGAGCACTGCTCACTCTCTCCTGTTTCATTCTATTCTTTTTTAATCTAGACATTGCTGCAATTTCCCTCTAGTGGACAAATGGTAAAGTGACCACTACTGTGTTACAATTTTACAACAATTAAATAACCAATTAGTACATATATATCTTAATCAGACAAAAATCATACTAACGGTGGTTATCAGACAGCTATTGATATATTTAAAATATTCATCATGAGAAACCTGTAGCTATGTAGTATTACAAATTTTTAGAGAGAGGAAATTCAACATCTTCTGCAGATACCTTCCTTTATTGCAATAGAACAGTAAAAAAAAAAAAATCACTTTTCAAGCACTGCTCATCCTTAGTAAAATTAAAGCTGTAACTTCAGTAAGCAAATGTTTTAGGCTCAATGTAGCTAAAAAAAAACAAAACAACAAAGACTGGAAATACTTTGGCAAGCTTTCAAGACTGATCTTAATCCTTCTAATTTACTCTGCTTTTACTTGATACAGGTGGGAGGACCTTACTAGTAGCTACGGGAAATGTGCAAAAGTGACACAAGACTGAGGTCTAAAAATGCCTAAAATCAACAAGAGAAAGTGGGTGAGGTAAGATCTTTTATTGGACCAACTCCTGGTGGTGAGAGAGACAAGCTTTCGAGCTTACACAGAGCTCTTCCGCAGCTGTGCCACTGCGGCACTTCAGTGACGATGCTACCTACAGTGACAGAAGGGATTCTCCTGTTGGCGTGGATATTCCGCCTAGGGTTGCCAACTGTCTAATCACACAAACTCAAACACCCATGCCCCACCCCTGCACCAAGGCCCCGCCCCATCCCTTCTCCGAGGTCCCACCCTGCTCACTCCATCCCCTCTCCCTCTGTTGCTCACTCTCCCCAACTCTCACCAGGCTCAGGCAAGGGATTGGGGTGCAGGAGGGGGTGCGGGCTCTGGGCTGGGCTCAAGGGGTTCAGTGTGCAGGGCTGATCCTGGGGCAGAGGGTTGGGATGCAGGAGGGGGTGCAGGCTTTGGGAGGGAGTTTGGGTGCAGGAGGGGGTCTCAGGGCTGGGGTGTGGGAGGGGGCTTTGGGTGCTGGGTTCGGGAGAGGGCTCAGGACTGGGGCAGGAGGGGTTGGGTGCGGGACAGGGTGAAGGGTTCAGGCTCTGGCAGGGCAGCGCTTACCTCAAGCAGCTCCTGGTCGGCAGACACAGCGGGCCTAAGTCATGCTCACTGCCTGCCCTGGCCCCATGCCACTCCAGGACGTGGCTGGCACATCCCTGTGGCCCCTGAAGGGGGGGCCCAGGGAGGCTCTGCACACTGCCCTCGTGCCCATAGGCTCTGCCACCTCCGAAGCTCCCACTGGCCGCAGTTCCTGGCCAATGGGAGCTGTGGAGTCTGTGCTCGGGTCGGGGGCAGTGTGCGGAGACCCCCTGACTCGTCCCTAGGGGCCGCAGAGACATATAGGCTGCTACCTGGAGTGGCATGGGGTCAGGGCAGGCAGTGAGCCTGCCTTAGCCCCGCCGGACAATTAGCGCCTAAAATCTCCCGATTTGGCTGCAGTAGCCTCTGGGAGATGAGCCCGATTCTGGGAGACTCCTGGCAAAACTGGGAGGGTTGGCAACACTAATTCCACATCCCTGAGAGATGGTGGCTGGTTGACAGGGGAATTCTTAGCACTGTCTACACCAGGGGTTAGGTTGGCTTCACTGCATCGCTTAAGGATGTGGATTTTGCTGGAACAGATTGTTTAGCATAAGAAGTTAAAACATATTTCAAGAGACTATTCAAGGTGAAGTGGCCTGTTAACAGTTCTTCAGTCAGAGGGGAAGGAAAAAGGGGGTGGGGGAGAAGGCAGCTTTCTTTGTGTGTGTGTGTGTGTATTACGTGTGTGTGTTGTTTGTTCCCCCCCCGCCTCACTTCCCCTCCCACCCCATGACTGGAATGGTGTTAATGGTACCACTTCATCTTGAATGGTCCCTTGAAATGCGTTAACTCCATATGCTAAACAATCTGTTTCACTTTGTATTTAGCTGTAACACACCGAGTACTTTCACAGACCTGAAGAAGAGCTCTGTGTAAGCTCAAAAGTTTGTCTCACTGACAGAAGTTGGTCCAGTGAAAGATATTACCTCACCTACCTTGTCTCTCTAATATCCTAGGACCAAAATGGCTACAACAACACTGCATACAATTAAAAGCGAAACAGATCTATGCTTTCTGGGCTGCATAAAATTATAGTAATAGAATTTAAGGCCAGACCAGATCATCTCATCTGACTTCCTGTACATCACAGGCCACCAGAATCCACACACTAAACCCAACAGCCAAAATTAGACCAAAGTATTACAGCCTACAGGAGTCCTACAGATTATTATATGCCACAGGCACAGAGAGCAGGAGAGGCCAAAGGGCACCAGAGCCCAAGGCCCCTGCACTGGCAGAGAAATGGTTAAGTGAGACATACCCAGATAATCCTGGCAAGTGACCTGCCCCCACATGCTGCAGAGGAAGGCACCCCATCTCCCTGTAAGATTACTGCCAATCTAGCCTGGGGGAAAATTCCTTCCTGACCTCATATATGGTGATCAGTTAGACCTTGAGTATGTGAGCAAGAACCAGACAACCAAATCCCCAAGAGAGGAATGCTCAGTGCCACCTCAGATCTCTGGTTCCTTCTCCAGCCATGACAATCACTGATGCTTCAGAGAAAGATTTTTTTGGGGAAAACATCCCTTCCTGACCTCTGCAGGTGGCTGTCTGAAACCCTGCAGCACGAGCTTTTGGGAACATAAGAAACTGAGAATGAACTTCAGGACTGCTGAGCCCTGCCCCCTACCATCATAAGCAGCACCATCATGCAATCACACTCATAAATTCCTTATGCTACATGTCTGCAGTTGAGTGTATGAATTATGGTTCCAGTACTGAAAGCAGATCTGTACAAGACTGATCCTTATACCTGTGTGGAACCTACTGAAGGCAAAGTCTTGTGTGTTGGGGGGAGAGGGGGGAAGGGATGAAGTATGAAGGACTGTAAGTTAAATGTTTGGTCTCTGTTCCGTGCCACAGGGGTAGAGGCGCTCTGGTCTCCATCCTTTGATGAGTGAGTGGATTTGAGGTTTGCAGGCAGCATGGAGCACTTTTTCTAGGATAGCTAGGCTCCATGGCAGAAAATGGCAAGGTGCCTTTAAGAGTATTCAGTGGACTTCACACCTTACTGATGTCACCTGCTGTGAATTGCAGCCTGTGGCACTGCTTGTTTGTACTTTTCTTGGTTCACTTCTTGGTAGTGTATAGCAGTAATGTGGTAACTGGTTTTTTGGGGAAAATCTGATTTATGGGTGGTTGAAAATTTTCCATCACAACTGTTCAATAGAAAATTGGGTTTTCAACTACTTGAATTTTCTGTGAAAAGTATTGAAAAAGAAACCCCTAAAGCCAAAATGTTTCAATATTGAAAATGCTACTGCAATGCCTTATGGAAGCTGCAGTTCAGGGGCCTAATATCCCCATTCTCCTCTATTAGCCAGGCTCGACTACATCTTACATGATACACCATGGCTATGGACTCCCATGATGCACCATCACTCTTATGCAAGAGGGAATACATGGTGCATCACGGGAGAGAGAGTCTGACCAGGTAACCTGGCCTACGGAGGAGAATGAGCATGTGAGACACTCAAACAAAATTCTTCGAGTTGTGCTGGCAGCATTTTCATATCAAAACATTTTAGTATTCAAATTTCTGTTGAAAATTTGCAGAGCCAGCACCTGGGTCCTGCTCTGCCTGCTGGAATCTACAGTGGCTTCTCTGAACCCTGGGGACCTCTGAGAAGTGGGGAGGGATAAGGATTTGAGGTGGGGGGCAAGCTGGGCTGCTCTTGTCCGGCCTGTCATGGAGCTGCAATGCAGGAGGAGAGACAGTCTGTATCACCACTACTGAGACAGAGTTGCCCAGTCCGTACACTTCTGGTTGCTGTGGGCTGCAATGGCAACTCTCACCTGGGGACACCAGGAGAGCAGAAAAGTGGGAGCAAGGCTGGATGTAAGTACAGAGAGGAAGACCCTAAAATCCCTTTCCCCAAGGAAACCTCAAACCAGCAGGGAGGGGCAAAGACAGGTGAGGGAGGCATGGTGCATCCATCTACCTCCAGGCCCCATGGAGAACCCCCAGGATGGTGACTGACGAGGACTAAATTGGAAGCAGGAAGAGTGATGTGCTTCAGGTATCACCAAGCCTTGTGGAGATTCTGGTAGAAATCTATTTCACCCTGTGTCTGCATTAACTTTTCCATAAGCTCCTCCCAGGTCTAGAAGCCCCCTCTAACAGGGAGGTGGTGGTTAAGTGGGAGCAGCCATTGACTTATGTGTCCCTTGTAATGAAGTTTCTGTGCCTATGTCATTGCAACAAAATAGGTTTGGTTTACATGGAGATAGGTAACTCACGATAGCTATATTGAAGTACAATCCTAGCAGAAACAAGACATGGGTGGTTTTTATTCCAATGTATCTAGTCAAGGTTGACCCTTCAGCCTCCAGCTGGGGTTGAAATTCACTAGTTACATGGAAGTTAAAAAACTATCTGTGCCATCTCTCTACTAGGATCTCAAAAGCTACCTCTGTGTTAAAAAAAATAATCCATTTCTTTCCACAGAAGACAGCCTATGACAGCTAGTTTAACCTCCCATTTGACGTCTTACCAAGTCTCTGTTACTGCAGATATATCCCATTTTACCTCTGATGTATATGCTTCAGATCTAACAAATAGTTTTGGTATTTACTGTCAAGTTACTTACTGTGATGTCAAGACAATTATTTTTCTAGGTCACAGATATATTGTTATAGCACTGGTATGAACTGTGGATACCGTCAGAAAAGAGTGGATGGGACTGGAGACAGTTATTTTGTTTTCTGATAAAAGTATATTTTGAAAAATGAAAACAAACATTTAACTCAGGTGAGTTGTATCTAAAGCAGGAATTAAAAGTATCCAGGATAGCAGTCTCTGAAAGGGAATTGGGAGTTGTTCCACAAAAGAAAGAATATTAGATAAACAAAACAAAATCAATAGAATAGTGCACAACTAAAAATTATCCCCAGTACTACTACACACTACTATTGTTAGGTGTTATCTCATTTGACAGCAGCATTATGGAGCTATTTAAAAATCTTTCATGCAGTTGGATAATTTGTGTATATCTGAAGGTATAGTATTTACTTTAATTGTATTCTGACAGCTACCCATATGATTATGCATTATGATTACTTGGCTTTTCAGAACTGTTATCAGACATTGCAGAATTAATGCAGTTTACCCAAAGTTGGTCCTTTCCGGCTTCTAGCCTGCAATTCTGTTTTCCCCACACAGTGAGTGCAGCCAAACAAATCTGTTTATGCTTCTTGATGGTTTTTTTCTTCTTGGCAGAACTACTGGGTTGTTAAAAACAACACTACCACCATGACAGTATCAAAAGAGCAAATGGGATGTCAAGCATTAAAGAGCTTGAGTTTTCATTAACAATACAGACAAACCGAAGTTTGCTTGATTTGGAAACAAAGTATACTGAAATTTGAAAGTGACAGTGTTTTAGGGAGAAATTGTCCTCGTTTATCTGGAAGTTTCCCATTGATCTCATTCACCCTTCTGACTGAAGATTTTGAAGGACAGCCAAGCAAATATCACCATGGACTTTTCTATACTGCAATCCCCCTAGTGACCGAACTGTGAGTCAGTCACTTGAAATGCTTCTCAGGGGATTGCACCCCTGCTGGGCCAATTGCTTTGAAAACTAATCCAACCAATGTCAGTGACGGGATGTGAATGTCCTTCAGGTTCCATTGCTATGAGGTTTCGCCAATTATTTAGCTTACATGATTTGTAATGAATACTAAGGATCCTATATATCTCATTCCAATTGCTTGACAATCTTTCCTATAAGGGAGAAATGGCCTTCCACTCAAAGGGATAAAGGTGGTGGACCAATTAACATATTTGGTCAATAATATGGCTAAGTGAGACTAAAGCATGACTTGTAAAGCAGAGCTCATTTATTTTAATTCACTGGGGTTTGCTAATGAAGAGGTTGCTTCCCTGCTCATAAATGAGACAAGAGGCACCTAGGTAGGTTAACAGACTCCTAGAAAGACAAGAGGGAACACTGGGAGCCATAGTTCTGAATGAGGGTATGCAGGCTTAGACAATTTGGTCATGTAAACCACAGGCCTGACAACTATCTAGGTAAAAGAGTCTAACAGATCAAGTCTGAAGGAAAGATACTGTGTTAGGGACCAGGACATGGGTGGTCAGGCTTAGTGCCCACAGTGGGAGTCATGCACCAGAGGCAAGGGTCACAGCTGGAATCAGAAGCCATACACTAGAGCCAAGGGTCAGAGCTGAAGTCAGAACTCAAGGAATCAGAGCTGAGGGTCACAACTGGGTTACCTGGAGTTAGGCAAGGCAGAGCAAGGCTGGGCCCAAGAGAGGAACAGAGCTTGAAACAGAAGTTATCATAGCTATGGTTGAATGCTTTGAGTGGCCAGCACTCTGCTGCTGATCTTGAGATCAGGTCAGCTAATCCCCTCAGCCAATGAGGTGGCTCATATGGGGCCCAGGTGCACTTATTAGATTAGGGTTAACCTGAGGGTCCTTACTCCTGACACAGAGAGAATACCCCATGAAGTAGTGGGATGTCAAAGAGAGGCGCTAGCATGTGTTGTGATAAAAAAACATGGCTTTGAACAGGGCACTTTGGAGGAACAACACTTGTAGGGCGGACCCCATTTAATGGGATTTACACAAGGAAGAAGATTTTGAATGTCACACAGAAGTTCTAAATATACTGTGTTGGTTTCAATACACAAGGAGACTGTTGCTGTCTGATGATGCCACTATATTTCAAACAAAAAAGTGCAATTAGGACACCTGGAGAAATTAGAATTGTAAGCGGCCATCCTTTTCATCTTAACATCCCCATTACTTTTCATTGAACTTTGGAACATTTCTGATGCTGGTTTTACAAGACTGTGCACACTGGAAATACACACTTGTATAACATTGATAGTATTCATTTAAGTACATATGGCTACCTGTAAGTCTGTTATGTAACATACTATATTGTATGTATTTTGTGTAGTTCTCCACTGACTAACTTTTAAAGGTACTCAAATTTAATATGGGCTAGCAGCCTTGTATGTCTGCACTATCTAGAGAGAAACCATGCCAATTGAGAAGAATTCTGTTTCTGACTGTAGTCAACCTGGGCTCAGCTGTAGTAATTTTGAGTGTCCTGTCCTTGGGTCCTGTATAGGAGCACCTACTCCTGGACAATCTCACTGTTCCTGGTGGTAATTCAGCTCACTTCCAGCATCCTTTCTGAGTCCAATTATAGTTCACTTGCCTCTAATCCAGAGGTGGACAAACTATGGCGCACGGGCCATATCCGGCCTGTGGGACCCTCCTGCCTGGCCCCTGAGCTCCCGACCCGGGAGGCTCGCCCCCAGCCCCTCCCATACTGTTCCCCGTCCCCTGCAGCTTCAGCGCACCGTGCCGCCAGCACAATGCTCTGGGCAGCCGGGCAATGCAGTTGCAGAACGGTAAGGGGGCAGCGGAATTGGAGGTTGAGGGTAGGGGCAGTCAGGAATGGGGGTGGGTTGGATGGGGCAGCGGGGGGCAGTCGGGGAGCAGGGGTGGTGGATGGGGGCAGGAGTCCCGGAGGGAGCCATCAGGGAGCGAGAAGTGGGGGGAGACGAGGGGTCAGATAGGAGGTAGGGGCCAGGCTATGCCTGGCTGTTTGGGAAGGCACAGCCTTCCCTAACCAGCCCTCCATACAATTTTGGAAGCCTGATGTGGCCCTCTGTCAAGGTTCCTCCCCCACTCTGAACTCCATGGTACAGATGTGGGGACCTGCATGAAAACCTCCTAAGCTTACTTTTACCAGCTTAGGTTAAAACTTCCCCAAGGTACAAATTAATTTTATCCTTTGTCCTTGGAATATCCACTGCCACCACCAAACTCTAACTGGGTTTACTGGGAAACACAGTTTGGACACGTCTTTCCCCCCAAAATCCTCCCAACCCTTGCACCCCACTTCCTGGGAAAGGTTTGGTAAAAATCCTCACCAATTTGCATAGGTGACCACAGACCCAAACCCTTGGATCTGAGAACAATGAAAAAGCATTCAGTTTTCTTACAAGAAGACTTTTAATAGAAATAGAAGTAAATAGGAGTAAAGGAATCACCCCTGTAAAATCAGGATGGTAGGTACCTTACAGGGTAATTAGATTCAAAACATAGAGAATCCCTCTAGGGAAAACCTTAAGTTACAAAAAAGGCACACAGACAGAAATAGTCATTCTATTCAGCACAATTCTTTTCTCAGCTATTTAAAGAAATCATAACTCTAACGCATACCTAGCTAGATTACTTACTAAAAGTTCTAAGACTCCATTCCTGTTCTATCCCCAGCAAAGCAGCATACCAACAGACCCTCTGTTTCTCTCCCTCCTCCCAGCTTTTGAAAGTATCTTGTCTCCTCGTTGGTCATTTTGGTCAGGTGCCAGCGAGGTTACCTTTAGTTTCTTAACCCTTTACAGGTGAGAGGATTTTTCCTCTGGCCAGGAGGGATTTTAAAGGGGTTTACCCTTCCCTTTATATTTATGACACCTTCACACCAAAAAGTTTGCCTGTCCCTGCTCTAATCCTTGGCAGCACTCCCCAAGTCCCACCATGGTAGCTGGATGGAAGGAGCACTCCAGTGCCCCTCATCTGTATCTGGTTTGTAGTGTCAGTCTGCCCCAAACAAAGGAGGGGACAGGGAAAGAAGGGATAGCAAGTGCCTCACACTAAACTCACCTTGCTATCAGAGCTCACTAGCAATCCCTGGAAGCCTCCCAGATCTTGGGAAAACTCCCATTTGTATGGCCAGTCTCACCCTTTTAAGCTCCATTTCTCTAGGTGAGGCATGTTCTGCAGGTGAACCTAACTGGTACTGCCTGAGTACAGGAATGCGTGTTACCCATTCCCTCCCCTCCTCCAATAGAAAGGCTGTGTCCCATCACACTGACTAGCAGCTGGTGCGCTTATTTATCTATTTGATGGTCTCTTTACTTTCCTAACTTCAAAATATCCATCTACCTTGCACACTTTACAGCATAAAGCAGAGACTTATTTTACATTAACCCTTCCAGATACCAAGCAAAACTACAAGTGTCAATCTTGGTCAGTAGTGTATAATTGATGATAAATTAAATAAATAGGCTTAAGCTGCAAAATTCAGATCTGGAATACCTGAAAATTCCAGGGGTATGTAGAGCAGAGGGGTTGACCCATTATAAAGGCAAAGGTCATTAGCTAATTTTAGTTCCAGGTTTGAATTTTAAACACTCACAGACTCTAGGTGTGTTTGTATCCAGGGTTTTAGTTTAGGTGTGTTTCCAGAATGGATTCTTCCATAAGTGAAGTTTTCTCATGCAGAGGAGAGCAGTTCATCTCAGTATCATAATTAGACACAGTTGTACTTCTTAGTGAGAACTCAAAATTAAAGTTTGTTGGAAAGAAGGCACAACACTTTTATTAGCTTCATGAGCACTGAACTGGGTCTGATTCTGCTCCGGTTTCTTATCCAACAAATTCAGGCATTTAACCCAAGTATTAGCATAGCCACTCCCATAGTAGAAATCTGATTCTTACCTTTGCAGTAGATCATTATTTAAATTTAATGGGAACTCCAGATTTTCTTATAGTTGTCTTTATTGGTGTTGATACCCTTCACATACTCCCTGGCTCTCTCTACTATTTCACACATCCTTACAGGCTGCCTCTGCTGACTCTCATCACTTACAACCTCTCCTGCTTCCTTGATTCCAATCTCCATCTTTCTCCTTGCTGCCATTCACATTTCTCCCTAGTATTCTCAATCCTAGCCTTGTTCCTTAAAACACTTTGGCCTATTCGTTTCCCCTGTGGGCTTTTACTAAAGGGAAGCTGTTCTTTCAGTTTCACGATCCCATTGGCTTTTTAAGTTCTTAAGGCTTTGTAGCCATTAAAAAAAAAGTACCTTCTTCTTGACCCCTAATCCTCTCTGCCATGCTCTGCTATGAACTCACTCATACCCTGATTCATTATAACTCCCTGCTTTACAAAAAATGTTAAACTCTTAATTAAAATAAAAAATAAAATCAGTTTTGTCTCACCATCCTTTCTGCTCCTCCTTGAGACTGCTTAATCTCACCCCACTAATCCCTCTTCTAAATCCTCTTTATAATGTAAAGAAAAATCAAATACTTTCCATCGCCTCCTTCCTACTAATCCTTTATTCTCATTCCTTTACCCTCCACAACAGCTCAATACCTGCCTATATTACTTATTGTGAATGGTTCTTTAAATAGAATGAATGTGGGTTGGGGCTAAAACTAGGGATCAGGTGGGATTCAGAGACTGGAAGGTCTGAACTGTGCATACGGAGTGCACGTTACAGCAGTCATGGTAGCCTAGTCAAAAATGGCATGACTTGGTGTCAAACTACAGACCATAAAGTCAATATGATACATTCTGATATCTGGGCTGTGCAGTATATATTAAGGTTAAGGCAAAGTCTACATTACTTTAAATCAGTCTATATTTTATTTTGACCAGACAGCAGATTTCCATTTCCGCCCCCCCCCAATACTAACAAATTTACAATATTGTTAAGTAGGTAAAGGGTAGGAACTTTTTTTTTCAACTAATTTAAGATAATGTATGGTTCTTTTTGCAATTGCTCAACTGTAATTAAATCACAGTATTCTGCTGATTTGTACCAATCATGCTTTTTCTTTTATGTTTATTATATCATTATAGCATATTATTGAATGCTTAAACTGAATTGCAATCCTTTTTGCTAAGTGCCCTGCCTATTAGCTTCAGTTTAAATTAAAAAAAAAAGTCCATCTTTGGAGCTTTTTTCTCAATAGATGGGGAAAGTTTTGAAGGTTCCTCAGAGAAAAGAAATATTTCCAATGAGAAACTGGCTATGTAAATTCTCAAGCACTTGAATATAATTTACCTGGCACTTGAAAAAGCCCTTAACCACTCCAATATCAAGTACTGACAAATAGAAAGAGAGCTCACACTCAAGTGGAACTTGCATAATGAAGAGATTTATCTGTTAGTCTCTCTTTTTACATTTATTTACATATTTTTGGAATGGAACTTATTTATAACATGAAACCCACCTTCATTTCCTTCTCCGTACATATATTATTTACTTGTGTGAGGCCAGAGATCCAAATCCAGCCCTGGTAGATAAAGGCTGAAAGGAACTACCAGGCTGGTGTGGAGAAATCCATTGGTGGTCTTTGCTAGATTTTCAACCTACTAGTGGGAAGCTGCAGTGGATCAGGTATTGGGTAAGAGGGAACTTCTCCCTGCTAACACTGCTGGTACAGCCACTGGTGCCCGGAGCTGATAAGGGAGAGGAGTGTTGTGTCCTGAGTAGCATCTTCCAGAAATAATCACACACGGGCTGTATATAGTTTCAAATGAAGATCCCACAGACAACTTGTTTAATCCAGCAGCTCCCAGAAGACAGCATACATCTGATGCAGCTTCTCAAACCATAACTAACTGAAGTCCCTAGTAAAACTCCAAAACCTGGAATGGACTAATGTAACCCAGCTGATATATTTGATACTCCATGAGAAACCTGGCACAGATCACAGAATGAATTCTCCATAAACACTACAAAGATTGTCAAGGAAATGAAGAGTCTACTGTTGTTCTGGGACCCAGAGTGAAGGAAAAGATGCTGGCTGCAGGTAGCTGAGGACCTGGCCCCTCCTTTTCACAGGAAGACCTAGACGAGGGAACTAAAAGAGAGGAAATATCTTGCTGAATTTTCTCCTCAGTTGTTCCATCCAAGAGTGATGGTAGCTCTCCCAAGAAACAGCCTCCCCTAACCTTCATGGATCCTCAGCAAAACCTCTGGCTCCACTCCTTAGCAGTTTGGCTCCATAGTCGGGATGCAGCAACTCCCAGACCCATTTCAAAGGCAAGTTACTGCCATGGAGTGGGGTTGCAGAAGTGTAATAAAATCTTCTAAGGGAATCCCCATGAGGCTGGTGGGGAAGAAAGATATGCACTCTGCCCACACCTCTTTAGCTACTCTGTGGATCTCCAGGCCTGCAGACAGACCTCTTTAGGACATTGCGTGGAGGAGTGGGTGGGAGAAACATGTGTGTGGTGGCTCCCATCTGTGGGAGCCTGATCTAGTCCTGACTTCCAGAGTCTACTGGCTGGGGAGGTGTTAGACAAGAACACAGCTGGAGAGGGTGGCAGGGTGGGTGGATGTCTGAGTTGTTTTCTATAATTTCTCTGTGTAAATATCACTGTGACCAGCCATGTTAGCAATCAGATAATTTATACTAAGTTCTTTGTGCAATGAAGAATCCTATAAATGTGCTATTTAAAAAAAATAAAAATGGAAAGGGTCAGATTCTCCACAGTCAATTGGACAGTATTAGAAGGGGCCACTCTGACATTTCCTCTTTGCCCTTCAAAGAAAATTGTGCATGGCACCAGAACATGCCAATCTGTTTGAGATAAAGCAAATGCTAAGTTTCTAGCCCAAACTGGTTCTGCTACAGAGTGAGGCCAAGAATATATTATAAAGCTATTCTAAATGTGATTTACACTGAAGTTTTTAAACTCTCATACCTCTGTAATTTTTTAAAAATTCAATTTCCTCATATTTAGACAGAAAATTCTCTTGTCTCTTATGAATAATATATGAAGTGGAAAGGAACATTTTGGAGGATTTTAGCATCTGTTTACATCCTTCACCGTGACAAGGCTATTTTCCAGATGACTTGGAACATTGCTCCCCCAACCCATATCCATGCATGAAGTGGGCTATCTATAGGGAAAGCCCCCACCTTCCCATATATCAGCGGAACTATCTGTGAATAAAATGCTACTCAAGATGAGGGAGCAGAATGGGACCCTCGGTTATCAATGTGAAGCACGTGGGTCAAGCTTCTCTCTCTTTTCCTGTGCATTTTACTGGTGGGAACCTGTAACTTGAAACCCGCCTTCGATTCTCAGTTGTTTTGGTATAAAGGTATTATTCACATAGTAATGTCTGAATGCTTAGGGCAACCCAAGGTTTATTTAGCACTAGCCCTGGCAAGAGCTGGTGCCAGGCAGGGAGCGGCTGGGGCTCCAGGCCACTAAGTGGAGCAGCATAGGCAACTGATTGGAAAAGGTGAATCGTTGTCTAGCCCAGGCTTGTTCAAACCATGGGGTGACTGGTGGTATCTAGTCAGTGTTTGGGTGGGGGCTGATACTCTTGTTTGATTCTATTATTTACACAATAAAAATAAGAACGTACACATCGCTGCCTGGGATTTTCTTTTCAATCCATCTAAACATCTCACTCATGCACACATCAGGGAGCGATTAGGGTTTCCCTGCAGTGACTCCCCTGGACCATCATGAGTCATGGTGGTACCAGCAATGACAGCATGTAGACTGTCTCTCTTCCCACATGCTTAATGTCCCTTGCTGGTGCCCAGCCAGCCAGCAGACACTGGAGGAAAAAGGAGGAGGCAGCAGCCAGTTGCTTCTTGGCTGTACCAACAGGGAGATGAATAGGAGACAATGAGATTCAGTTTGGGTCAGGCTGCCAGATCTGGATAAGCTATTCACATAAACAAGTCACCCATCTGTGGTGGGGTGTCCATCCCCCACAAGGCAAAGCAGGTTAATTTAGGACAAATAACCTTTGAGGCTGCACCTGGAGAAGAGCCAGGGCTTGATAAAGGCTAATTGATGTAAACATCTGAAAACCTGAAACTGAGCAATTAAAAACCCCTCTGGCTGTGAAATTGATCAAAATGGACCATGAATTTTGGTAGGGCCCTACTTATGAAACATGAAAGGCTAGGTGATTGGTGTGCTGAGACTGATGGTTGCTACGCTAATTGAGACTGTTTCACTGTTGCCTTGCCCTCCTCCTGCTTGTTTTATCTACCTGTCTGCCATCACAAACTAGACCGTGATCTTTCTGGGTTAGGAGCTGCCTTTTTATTAGCTGTGTGTATAGTCCTTAGCTTAATAGCCCTGAGATACTACTAGTGATACTACTGGTACTAGTAATGGCCCCATTCTTCATAAGCAATGCAGCAACCAAACCTTTGAGGTTACAGCTCAAAGGAAAAACAACAACGACGTCTGAACAGTCCTGTAGCCTTCCATGCTGAAGGATATTGTCACAAGAGTATCTCCTATGAGTTCTTAATTGCTAGAGGAGATTTGGCAAATTTAGCTTGAAGGTAACATGGATGAGTTGCACATTATTCCGGCATTATGGGAATCAAAGACATACTGGTAATGATATTCAGTTAGCTTGGTGGAACTTAGTTTAGATGATCTGGGAACTGGCTGAGACATGCTACCTGCTTCTCAATATCACAGATCCAAATGAAAGAATAGAGCATGAGATGAGGGAGGCTTGTGTAGTCTTACAAACTAGCTAGTACTGCTCAGTTTGAGTGAGGGTGTCACACTCTGGCCCTAAACTAGAATCCTATACATCTGTGGGGTTTTAATTTTTTCTGCTGATACCTGCTCACATTATTTGCAGCTCCGTGAAGCATGAAAAGCACTGTACAAATCAGACTGAATGAAACCAGAAAACTTATCTTCCTCCAAAAATTGTTCTCTGTGGACCAGATTCCAAAGTCATTACAGTGGCAAAATTCCCATTGACTTCAGTGGGAATTTGGCTGCTGCAAGGACTTCAAGAATAGCTACTTGCTAGCCAATGTGGGCCTTTGATTATCCCAGGCACAGAATGGGGAGAGGCTCCTGCAGGTCATTCCTTCTGCCTCTGACATGCCTAAGACCTCATATGCCAGGTGGCATATGGGTGCTCTGGTGATCCATGCTCCACCCAGTGGCTGGCCAGCTCATAGTATATGAGGAGATGCCGGAGTACTTCTCCCTGCCCTGCTGGGAGTGTATATGTGGATGAGCTACCTTATGTTTCTCTCAGGTTTGTGGTCATCAGTCTTGGTGCCCTCTTTTGCCCCTCCCTTCCATCTTAAGTCTGGGTTGAGGCTGCGTATGTTTGGTTATCACCAGCTCTCCTGGAGTGCTGTGGGCTTGGCTGCTCACATCAGAAAAGCATTTCTATTTAGTGCAAGTTTTTTTGAATACACTTTGTGCTTTTTTCCTGCAATCAGGGGTTTTGTTTCAGGTTGTTTTATAGACAATTAAATGTTTGTTGCAACTTTGGGCATTAGTCTACTGTTCTGGGGTTAACAGTGGCTAGTTTGCAGGATCTCAGCACAAGCTTGGGACCTGAACTTCATGCTGTTTGCAGCTCAGGTCAAATTCTTATTGGTTGGTAGGGGGTTGGTTTAGGCAGTCACTTGGGGTAGCGTGGAGGATCTTCACCAGATAGGAATCTACCTGACAATTCAGAGCAGATGCTCTGATCCTTTTTGTTCTGACATTTAATAGAGTTAAGAGTTATAAATTTTCCACTTTGTTGGCCATCACTTTGGATGTTTCAGCTAAGTCTGGCTAAAACACTAGATAATATATGGGTGTGAATAATATCGCACTTGTAGGAAAATTGATTAGATGGTCTAATTGCTTTTTCCAGCTCTGACTTCTGACTTGTTGATTCATTTTGTGTGTACCCGAAGACACTTAAGTTAGCTGGGTAATCTTTTGTCAAGTTCTGGTTTTCTAGGAGTAGCAGGAAGTAGATATTTCACTACAAACTAGAGTTGGGCAAATGTTGAAAAAAGAAATTTCACAAATATTATTTTGACACTCTAAACAAATTTTCCAACTATATTTGTACCCCTTTTTTGTCCATTTCCTTCAAATTTTCGACCAATGTTGAAAATACAAGTTAAGTGAATATTGCAGAATATTTGCAGAAAGTATATAGTAATTCAAAATCGTGTGTGTACAGTCTTAAGGGCATGATCTGTGTTTGTACAACAGACCCCTGATTCTGGATGGAGCTTTTGGGCACTATTGAGAAATAAAAAAAAATACTACTTGCAGAAGGGACCTGATTCTAAGATTTATGCTCACCCACTGAGGGAGCAGACACATGTCTAATCAAAGAGCTTGAATTTAGAATTCTTGCAACTAATTGCTTGGAGTTGAATTACAGACTGAGAATAATTCACAAATGTTATTCTTCAGATAATGCAAATAATTGATAAACTCTAGAAAAATCACCATCTGGTCCTATGTAATTCATGAACAAAAGAAGAGTCAAGATGCAACAGATGAATGGGTTTATGATTATACACCCTCCTCTGTTGCTAACAGGTGAAATCTGTTGAGCGCTGCTATGCTATGTTCAGAATGGAATTTTGGTAATGGCTGTATTTCATCATCAGAGTCCTAGACTGTTAAAGGAAAAGGAAGGTCATTTAGCACAAAAAACAGTGGTCCTTGGCATATTGAAGATAACTGCTTAACTTCTCAGCTTCTTTAGTTATCCACATTGCCAGGAAAACAGAAGATATTCTCTATGACAGAAGATACATGATTTGGCTGAGTGCCTCATCTCTCATTGCAGCAGGCTGCTGAAAGAATAGAAATTTGATTGCATTTCTTCAGCTTCAGTCAGCTAGAGTCAGGCTAAAAATATAAAACATGACTAGAGCATTGTTTCTAAATAAAATGAGTTTGAATTAAATTAGCAAACTGCTTACTGACCAATCAACGTTCAAACAGCTGCATTAAGCTGTAGTAAGCATCCTTTTCATTCTGAAAGTTCCCAATGGGCAGGAGATACTCTTTGAATTCCATGGTCATCTCACAGACCTTTGCAACATAAGACATTTTCACACAAGTTGTCTGGGTATTTGGATAAAATTCAAAAAGAGGCTTATACTTCAAAGAGTAGGAAAGCTGACTTAAGCTTTAGAATAAATACCAAAAATCTCTTACCTTTTCATATTTGTCGTTTGTTATAATCCTTGCAAAAGTGGCCTCAGCAATAATAGGAAAAAAAATTCACAAGATTGGCTTGACAGACTAACAAAAGCATTATATATAAATGCTGGTTAGGGGACAATTATGGTGGATTCAAGCTTCAGAAATGATAAATGCTCATCTAAATTAAAATGTACATGAATTTTCAGTGGGAATGTTTCACCATGGAAAGTATAAAAAGCTTTCTTTTGGGAATGTGACTTACATTTTTTCTTTAGCATTCATTCAATGGAAAGTTTCCCCTGCGTGCCAAGTGCAAGGACAGTGAGGCCTCATATCCCGCTGATTTTATGCTTTAATTATTGTTGTTGTTGTATTCTGGTGAGTCCCATTCTTTTCTACAAGTTTAGGACTCAAAGTCCCTTAGACAATATAGTGATGAGTGTAAATGGATCTCTTTTGTAAATTACCTTTTGATTGTGAGGTGGTTAGCTAATGTATTTCAGGTGTAGTATTATGGCAGTGTTAGTGATTATATAGTTAAGGTTGCATGGGGATTTGCACTTATATAAAAATTAAAATCCCACTATTCCATTCCACATTAAATTATTAAGATTAGTCTCCATATTAAAAACTTTTGTTTTTGTGTCAGTATTTTATACACAATTTAACTTTTTATGCTTCTTTGGGTAAAACTATTAATTTTGGCAGAGGAAACATTTAAAATGAGTCACTTGTGAAATTTTCCCCGTGAGTCTCACTCTTGAAAGAACAGTTAAACCAACCCTGTAGTTGCCCCATACACATTCCCATAATATCTCACTTTTCAAATCCACCATTTTAACACACAAAGTTATTCCTCCTATCATTGAAACTGAATTTAGCACCAAAAGTAATTAGACATAATTACCCTAATACAGTGACTTTGGGCCCCTAATGAAGCTGCTTCATGCTGTCTTGGAACTGGCCTAAGCAGCCATCTGAAGATTTACTTGAGGTAGTAATGTAGGGGAGACCCCAGTGATATAGCAGTGACACAGCAATCTCCACACCGTCCCCTTCTGGAGTTAGCCTTACTTCTCTTTACTTTGTGTGGCTGCATGGAACCTGGGCACAACCTAACATCCATAACGATTCCAATCAATGCAACTTCAGTAATCTGAACTTTTAAGTTAGCTAATTTTTCTGTGTGGGAATGTAATGGGCTAAATTCAGCCCTGGTGTTAGCTGCTACAGCTCTACCTAAATCAAAGAGATCACACCAAGGCTAGTTATAGTTCTATAAATGCAACCTTTGACATACTTGGGGTTAGCACTCTTATCCCAATAATAATGTCTTTGAGTCTCCCTTATTATTATTTTATTATATAAGACTTTAAGGAGCTTAAATTCATGTTTCAAACAATACTATACCATTGAAAATAACTGATTTTTAAAATATACAGCAGACATTGATTTTTCATATGCTACAATACACACATACCATCACCACCATTAGCAAACTGCTGCAAGAAACCATTTGCTAGGGGAAAACACAATCTTGGAATTTTTTCCATTTGTTAACTCATTACTTTTTTATGATGTTTCTTTTTTTCTTCTTGAAGCTTTTTTCTTTTTTTCTTCAGGTCACAACAAACAAGTTACCTTCTAGATGAGAACACAAAGTGCAACAGCTCACTAAAATGCCACAGAGAGGTGCTCTAAGCCCACTCTAGTTACTCAGAGCAGCTCTGCTGAGAACAGATGGATCTGCGCTCAGATCCTCTCAAGACAGGATTCTTTCTGATTTTAGTACTCTTCCATTCATTTAGTTAGCACTTATCGTGCAGCAACATGTGCCAGCAGTCAGAGCTTAAAATAATGTCAGTGACTGCCATTACACTAGCAAGCCAGGTGAGATTCACCCCACAAAATGAATTCAACCAGAACGCTAATATCTAGAATCTCATTTTTCATAAATAACACATTATTTCTAATAAACCCCTTTATAATTTGATTAAAATTATGCAATACGTGAGTTGTTTGGGCTTATTTTATATAGACCTCAATCCTGAAAACAGTTATGCACCTGTTTAGCCTTGCTCATGTGAGTAATCACCTTGATTTCAGTGGGACTACTCGCACAAGTAGCGCTCAGCATGTGTGTAAAAGTTTGCAGATGTGTTCCAGTAGGTTATGGACTAGAATTTCCCTTCTGGAGATCTGGCTTCCAAATCTGTTTCCAACAGAAATAAAATGAGTTTAGACAGGTGGGTGGGCAAAACTTTTTGGAATATGTCCATGCAGTATATGGCTTTGAGCAGTGCAATTAAAGGAAGGTTCACCTTCTTAAAGTCCTTGTGTGTCCATAACTGTGTGCAGGACTTTCTAGACAGAAAGGGCCAAAATTTCACCCTATCAATGGCAAAGTTCCCACTGAGGTCAATGGGGCCAGGATTTCACCATCGTCTCATTATTAGAGCTATTAAAGCAGAACACTTTATACAAATTTCTCCCGCTCTAAGTGTGAGGAAATTTGCATCCCCATTCAGATCAGGGTTTACACTTCAAGCTTATTTCTATAATGGACCAAACTGAAACACCAAATTTGAACAGCCCCAAACTTTGAGGAAGTTTGGATTTGTATGGCTCAGGCCTCATTCCCAGTCATCATACATATCCTACTATTTACTGTACAATGAAGAGCCACTGTGTGTGGTTTTCAGAGCCTTTGTTCATTAGGCTTTCAGCTTATTTAGGCACCTCTTACGGGTGACACTACATTGTTAAGTGCTTTTACTTTTATACAGTATGTCTATCTGCTTACCCTTGTCAGGTATCCTCCTCAGAAGCCTCTCATTAACTATTCTCTTTTTCTACCTTTTATGTATAGATATTCACCATCCTAAGAGTCTCTAAAAGCTGCTATTAACCCTACTAACTATAGAAACAGTAGACTGGTATGAAAAGTTGTGCATTTCTTGATGTAGTGCTAAGTATTGCCTCATCAGCATTCAACACCACTGCCATAGCATAAAGGATAGAAGGGGGAAAAATCCTACAGAAATAGGAGAAGATAACAAAAAAAGAAACAGTGAGCAGAAAGAAAAGCTCTTTATTCTTTTTTCTAATGGGCCCCACTCCCAACCAGCATTAACACTAGCATGTGGCGTGTTCTGCAAATAATAGATCAGCAATGTCACATCTGAAATTGCACCTCTCTAGCATTCAGGTGTTACAGCTAATCAGCCAGCAGCCAGACTTTTGGAGGAATTACCCAGGGGTGTATTACAGAATGAAAGTGTATGTTAGATCATCTAGCAGCAATTATAGTAAACCACCTCTAGCTTGAGCCAGAATCACTGTTTCTTCCCACAGCTATGTCTCCGTCACTCTCCTATCTGTCTGTCCCTTTCCACTACTTGGTATCAGACCAATTTGGCTGGAATTAGTCAGGCATAGTAAATACCATAACTTCTTCAGATATTGAAATGACAGTTAGCTCTTCAGCAGTTCTCAATCATGAATAGATCTTAGTGAATAATTGAAAAGATCATCAAATTATTTATCTGAAAAGTATTGCAAGATGTATTAAGTAAATGATTTGATGCTTATTGTTAGACCCGCTCTAGTCATGAATGTAACTTTTTTCTTCTTTCCTTTTTCTTTTTCTCATAATAGTCTCTGCAGCTAGTTGTAAATGCATTGAAAAACCCCTGCTTATGTAGGACGGAGAGAATACAGACAGTGATTTATGGTATTACAGCACTGTGCAAAGTTCAGGTGCAGACAAAATCTCACCAGTTTCTGAATTTGGAGGGAAGAAAAAGGCTCAGCCTTTCATGTGCAAAATGTGAGTGGAATTTGCACATGCACAATTACTACAACTGTGTATGTATTTCCACATATGCACATGACAAATTAGTTGTCTATCTGACATTTTTCAGGTCCAATTACTGTGTGTATAATTTCACACGTGGCAGGTGTACATGCTTACCTGTCAAGTTTCATGCAGCTACGTGTGTGATATTTTTTGTCAGGGACTTCTGCAGAGAACTCCCCCAGGCAGCTGTGGGAGAGGCACAAACTTATTTCCTGTAGCCCTCCAATATGGTAGCAGTGAGGGTTTGTGGGAAGCCAGAGGCAGTTTCAGGGGCTGGAACTGGGAACCATATTGAGTCTCTATCCTAGCCTACTCAGCCTCCATCCCACCCTTCAACCCTGACAACTCCACTAGCTCCTGTTCTGCTATATTGCTCACCACCCTTGGCAGCAGAGCATTGGAGCCAGCAGGGGAACCAAAGACCATCCAGATGGGAGACAGACTGGCTGCCTTCATATCTATCCCCACAGTCTTAGGATTTTCCTATTCCTCACTCTGTTAGCAGGTGTTGGAATCTTGTAGAGAGCTGCAGGTCAATTAGGAAGGTTGCTGTCTCATTAGGGACTCATTTGCTTACTTGTTAAGGAAGGTGTGACTCCTCTTAATCCTCTATGAACGGAAGGAGGTGAGGATAGCTTTCTAGCAGAATGAGCTAGAACAAGCACCTACTTTAGGGGGACAGATATCCTTATGAGCAGACAAGTCTTAAACTGGGGTGAAGTAAATATGGCAACAATCAAGCCTGAGGAAAAGGCTTGGCTGGTGTTTCCATGTATTGTTTTGTAATTTTAATTTCTCATCAGTACACCTGACTCCAGCAGGTGTGATTTTTTTTTAAATTTTTATTTTATTCAAATGTTAAGTTTTGTTTGGTACTAGGGGACAACTCTACCCATTTGCACCAGTGAAACTGACCATACACCAAGTGCTGTCAAATTCACAACTGAAAATAGAGAGGAAATATATATTCTGAAAGGGATTAGACTATCCAGGCACTTGCTCTTCCAAACTCTCCAAGCCATTAAAGATAAATTAAATGACTTTATTAAAAAAAATAGAAGAAAAAGTTAGTTCATTGTTGGTCTCTGCTCATTCCACTTATGTTGTCCATATCAAAAATCTGATGGAAACTGAAACAGCTGTCAGTAGATCTATCCAGGTGGGAAGGAACTTCTTTATGGGTAGTAGTAATGAACTGAATCATGATTAAAGAAAAAGTGACCTTGCTGTGCCCTAAACCACAGAATATGTGAGCAATCTTGCAATTTTTGAGAGTTGAATGAGTTTTTATGATACTTTGGCAGGACACCAAAGGCTTTTTTGGATATATTTTTTTTGACACACTGAAGTTTTACGATTGTAACTTTATCAGCAAGAAAGAATCAGCCATCCAGCAGTCTGTCTGGCAGTCTCAGACTCCATTTAATTTCACATTTCAACATTTAGTTAAAACTTGGTAGTTAATTATTTGTAATGTTACTTTAAACATAATGTGGAATCACACAATATAACTGTCTAGCACTGGGAACTATACATTCAAGAGAGTGTAGAGCTAATATTTTGAGTTTGGCCTAGTTTGACTAACTTTTAAATAAAATGAATTATCATATGACCAGCTACTGGTACTGCTCCTGTAATCTTATCTGCTTGGGCAGACGCTTACACCCAGGTGAGGTCCCTTGTTGTCAATGGGACTCTGCACAGACGCAGGGTTCTGCTTGCATGGGTGAAATTGCAGGATCAGAGTCATACACAGTGAAATTATGTCTATGTTAGAAACTGTTAGGATATAGATATTCAGGCCTGTCTGCAAAGGCCTGTACTTTAAGAATTTAGGTGTATTCTTATCGCTTGGCTAGTTCTAGAGGTATGAAAGAAAGAAATCACTGTCTACCGGTGTAAGGGCCTTCTCTTACTGTGACAGTTTGTGGCCCTGTGCTTAGGCTCAGGCCTTTGGCTAAGCAGCAGAGGCAGCCATAAGCTGGGAAGTGAACGGTCACATCCTCACATTCCAAACTAGTCACATTGAAATAAGGTGCTATTGGGCTGTTAGGCACGATCAGGACAGGATTGTATTCCTATCACCTCCAGAGAAAGGGAAGTGCCTAGAAAATGTAAAAGGAAACTTAGTTTAATAGCATCCTGTCTGGCAAGAACTCACTTATCAATAGCTGGGATGTGAAATCCTCACTTCTGTATTGTTTTGTCATTATAGTTCCCACTTTGCTGTTGTTTGTCTGTATAATCTCTGTCTGGTTCTGTGATTGTTCCTGTCTGCTGTATAATTAATTTTGCTGGGTGTAAACTAATTGAGGTGGTGGGATATAATTGGTAACATAATCATGTTACAATATGTTAGGATTGGTTAGTTAAATTTCAGGAAAATGATTGGTTAAGGTATAGCTAAGCAGAACTCAAGTTTTACTATATAATCTGTAGTCAATGAGGAAGTGACTGGGTGTGGGTGTGTGAGATGGGAACAGGGAATTGGGGTAAGAAAATTGGAATCATGTTTTGCTAAAGGGGGAAATGGGAACAGGGAATGGGAGTAAGGAAGTTGGAATCATGTTTGGCTAAGGGTAGGAATGGGAACAGGGACACAGGTGTAAGGCTCTGTGGTTTCAGAGCTGGGAAGGAGGATACTAAGGAAGGAAACTGGAATCATGCTTGCTGGAAGTTCACCCCAATAAACATCGAATTGTTTGCACCTTTGGACTTCGGGTATTGTTGCTCTCTGTTCATGCGAGAAGGACCAGGGAAGTAAGTGGGTGAAGGAATAAGCCCCCTAACAGAAACTACAGAAGATTAAGTCTGCAACAGCTTTTTGACTTACTCAGTGACTGAGCCTTACTTACTGACAAATAATAAAACTTTGACTAGTTAGAAAACAGCCTGGTTTTTTGTGAAACTTCAGCTGTTCACTGATTGGCTGAAGCATACTTGAAAGTTGTTCCCTCAGCCAATTATAATGCAGGTTGTATAAGAGAAATGAAGTCTCTCTAGTAGAACATTTTCTTAGGATCAATGTCTCTCAATATACCTCGGCATTTACTTTCAATAGATGTCTCGCATCTCTGCCCTGGCATTTATCTAACAACGGGGGACCATTCTCCTGTGACAATGTTCTAAATCCATTGAGGTTACCTCTTTTACTCTGTGTGTGTGTGTGTGAGAGAGAGAGAGAGAGAAAAAAAAAAGATGTGCAGTAATGAACAGAGCTATAGAAAGGAGCAAGCTGCTAAATAAAGAAAGATCTAGGAGTGTATGCTTGGACCAAATGAGTGAAGTTAAGTCTAGTAAAACCAGACAGTATTTATAAAAAGTGTTCATTGCATAGTTGGAACTCAGTTAATATTCTGTATGGCTGAGTTATTTTGGGGCAGGGGAGAATTGTATGCTATCTAAGTTGTAGTTTATTATGCATTCCAAAGTTATTAGAGGAAGTGCATTGGGAATGGGACTTGCTACACCTCTATAACAGGTGTATCCAGCACTCCTCACTAGCTCAGCCCTACTGTCTTTCAGTGGATGGGAGAGGGTACCCATACATTCTTCCTCTCGGGTCATTGATGCTGCTGTCAGTGTAAGACACTCATTCTTGTTTGTGATCCCCAGACCTAATTTAGGAATGCCTCTTTCACAGCTTCATTAGAGGGGAGAGAGATAACAGCACTGCCTTTCCCTCCCTAATACTGCCTCACTATTTCTCATCCCAAAGCATCTTTACAGACATGGGGAGCAATACAATCACTATTCATTCCTGTCCGAGGCTTGTTCCTCCATTAAGCCCGTCCTGTTCCTGTGTATAATGTCCCGCCATCTAGTTGTCAGTCAGCCTCTAGATCTGACTGACCTTGGTGGTATTTGAATTATTTTCTTTGGCATCCTATCGTTTGTTTGTCTTTGGTGGTTTCCCCACCATTTCTTTTTGATTGCAGCCAACCCCAGACCCTTTGTGAAATTAATTGCTTACCTGTCCATTCCCTAGAAGAGAAGAGTACACATCAGAACAAAGCCACCATTATAACTGACACCATTTTTAGTAATCTCAGCAGAGAGGTCAAAGATTAAATGAGTCTGAAATCTGAACTGTCATTAGATTGGTCCCACACAATCTAGGTGACTTCACAGCTTACTCTCCTAACTTTCTCATTTGTCTTAAAATCATTCCACTTTATACCTGCCATCTTCTGAAAAATCTCATCTCAACTGCTTCCAGTCTTCTGATGTCTGTTTCATTCAATGCAGCTGCTTCCAGACCATAGAATAATATGGTTAGTACACTGATCAGTTTTCACTTTCGTACCAACAATATTTTTATCAGTCCATAATTTCATCAACTTCTGTGCAACACTTGTAGCTAAGCACATCTCCTTTAACCTTATTCTTGATGAAACTATCAGCATTGATCAATCTTCCTTAGGATTCATAAGCTATTATTTGTAAAATCTTGTGTACCTGGCAGCCTTACTGGTGGGGCGTAATTTGGCCCTAAATAAGGGTTTCATTCACAGGTCATTTACGTATCAGTGTTTTTGGGAGAATTCTATTCTATATTTGTTCCTACACCACACTCAGCTCTGTAGTATCCGAGTGCTTTCCACTAATGCATTAAACAATGTGACTAGCATTTCTCATGCGGCAAAAATAATGGTGTTGCTGCCTCTTGTCCTTGAGCTGCTTTTTTCTTTAACATCCAATAGTTCATGCTGTCTAGTAGGTGTGATCAGTATCTCTTCTGAAAACAGCTATTGCAGTTTTTAAGAGAAAGTTAGTCAGTTTAGCCTTCCCCAACTTGCTGTTACAGCTCCAGGCCCAAGCAGAGAGAAAGGGAATTGCACAGCTCTGTGCCTGATGCTTGGATTAGAAGCAGCCATTTCAACATTAAGCAATAGGGTCTAGTAAACAAAAATATGATCCATTAGCACTTACAAATGAATGACTATTAAATTGAAATCTGGTGCAAATGAGTCAGCACCATTAACGTTAAAAAACCAAGCAGAGAGATTACTAACTTTAATGAGAAAGCTCTTTTAATAATACAAAATATTTTTTAAATTCGTGTATGTGCATGAGGATTCTGTCAGATCTTTCAACAACCTTAATATTCCTCTGATTATCCGTTTGAGAAACGAGCATATTCTTAAGGCTCATTCTTGGCTTCAGATTTACAGGCACACTGCACTGCGTAATTTTCTAGTAGTCGGCTACAGTGCATGCAATTTCAAGTGCAGTAGCAGATTTTAAAAGGTAAGTGGCAATGCAGACTCATGTATGTAAGGGTTGGATTGAACCCTGAGGGTCTGAAGTATATTTGTTTTTCCACAAGGGATGCTGGATCACCACTGTGGGAAAAGATAAACTGCCAGGTTGGAATAACAGCTGGGATGATATTGAGGATGCACTAATATGATTACTCTCATACAAGGCATTATAATATCAATGTCAACTCAAAAATTGCGCATACCTATTCTGTTTCAATTTGAACATGTCTTTGGTGAGCTCAGAAAGAGCATTAAGGCCTGCTCAACTGGATCACAGCCAGAGAACATCTGCTTTGATGAGGTGCTTAATAAATGCTATTTTATTGAATATTGCTATATCTAATGAAATTAAATTGTGTAGCATCTCCTTGTTTCCTCCTAAGACTTGGAGTAGCTTTTGACAAAGTGAACAACCTCCAGGCTGTTTATCTTCCAAGGATTTTATTGAGCGTGTTCAGATGTGGAAATGCATAGGCAAAGTACTGAGGATGTTCCACAACAATGTCCATTCCATTAGAATCAGGCTAGGTGTCACCACTCTGCTTTTGCACTTGCTTAGAGAAGTGTATTTGATTTTAAATACTAACATACTTGCCAAATAAATTATGTAACTGTACTCTATGAAGAAGAAAAAACAGGAAATGATAATGCAGTGTTAACGCTTAAAAATTAAGCATTTAGAGTTGATATTCCAAAAGTTAAGGTTGAGTATTGCCTTAAAATAGTCTTTTTATAACAATGAGCTATTTGTCTAATATACCTTAATTTTTATACAACCTTAGGTACAATACACATACCATGGGTCAGATTGTCTCTATTAATATATTCTTGACAGGTGGGGAACTGTCAGGGAGTCCCACATTTTCAAGCTGTCGCAGTCCTAATGTAAATCAGCACAGCCTAGGATTGACTCTAATTTACAACAGTTGGCTGTTATAACAAAGGGGCCACATGCCAGCTGAGAACTGTGTTGAGAGCACAACTCCATTCAGTCTCCTTCCTGCCTCATCATGCCTGCTACGCCATATGAGGAGGGTAGCATAAGAGCTGGCTCCGCTGGCTTTACACCAACTGAGAATTCCCTTGTTGGGGAAATATGCTACAGTCAAATTAAGTCACCTGAATGCAAGTTAGGCAGAGTGAAAGGGACGGAATTGGCGCTAAGAATTTGGCCCTCCATGCACTTGCCATACTACCAACTTGTTTGTCACTGACTGTTACTCAGCTTGGCTTATGGTTAATTTATAACTTTTTCTTCTACCCATGGGGAAACCCAGAGGCACAGGATAAAGAGGTGATTTCCATGTAGTTCTCCTTATGTTCTTGCTACCCTCATGGAATAGGCCACGCAACCTCCCCACAAACCCTGAGGTCCCAAGAGATCAATGGAGGATACCTTTTTTGGAAAACCAGTTTATGAGTGTCAGTGATTGGTTGAAACCCCAAATCTGGACCCTACATATCATTCTAACCTGAAGAGGCTTCTATCTAATTACTAATTTTAATGGGCCAAATCCTAAAGTCTTGATTTCAGTAGGAGTTTGCCTAAATTTCCTTTGTACTCATAATCCCTATGAAATTGTTCATGAAAAGTACATATGTGCCCTGTTACATATGTGCCTAGCATGCTTTTCTAAATTACAGATTGTTTTAAATTTTCTCCTGATCCAAACTAACAGCAAAAAAGGGTTCACAGTGTAGACTACCCATGTGTATAGATTTTTAAATACATAAGTTTAATTCATAGGTTTAAGAATTATTGAAAGATTCATTTCCCCCCTAACCACATGAATTTAAGATAATGCTATGTTATCATTTTTATACCTCTGACTTTATCCAATCACTGGCTAATTTGGTGCTCCATTTATTCTGGAACCAAGCCATTTGTATTAAAAATAACCTAACTTTCACCTCTTATTTTGAGAAATTTTCTGCACTAAGCAACTATCTGATATTTCAATTACAAGCTGTAAAAAAAAAAAAAGTGACCATAATTCAGCATGAGAGAGAAAAGGAGCCTAAGTAAAATCTTTGTTATAACAAATTAAAATTTCTGAGTAACATAATTTTGTTACTGATGGGGGTCCAGGTTGTGAAATCCTGACTTACTTGAAACTGACATGGATGTCAATGGGATTTTTGTCTGAGGGGGGACTGCAGGACATTAAAACTCACAGTGGTATGAATTTTTACTGTATTTTACAGCCATTCAGTAAGACATGATGTCTACCCTACAGAGTTTACACTTTAAGGGGTCTGATCCTGCAAACACTTATACATGTCGCTGGTGGGTTTCTCTGGCAACTTCTATTTCCCTGGTGCCAGATTTAAGTAATTGGCAATCCGTCAAAAGAGGAATTCAGTTGCCAGAAAGAGACAAGGCACCTCTCCTGAAAGAAAAACATTCAACCCACCATCCTGCTAACCAATGACTAGTATCATGTTTCTACACACACCCTGGCTGATTCCTTTCAGACTGAAGATGGAGAGACACTAGTAGAGGTAGTCTATCTATTTAGCATGCATACTCATCTAGAAGCTAAAATGATCTCACATCTTCCAAGGGATTATAGAGGCGGTGATGGGTTGCAATTCACCACACCAGCGCTTCCTGCTGGTCATCTTGCAGATCAGCTCCACGGGTGGGTATGCCGATACTTGGTGGTGTCTTGCCCACTGTTACTTCTGCTCCTGGACCTGTGTCACTCAAAGGCGTACGGTGTCCTCTTCAGGACACAGCCTTCTGTCTGCGTCACATTCTGTGCTCTCCCCTTTTGAGAGAGCCCTTCAGTCCAACAGTCCATCCACTTCCTCAGTGGTCAGTGGGGGTGAGGGACCCAGACCCACCTATTACTCTGAGTTCAGGCTCAGAGACCTTGAAGATCACAGCCACGTGCTGCATGCCCTCCAACCTCACAGTCTATTTCCTTGGATTGCTTTCCTGCAGCCCCAGTGCCTTCTCCGCCCTTATCTCAGGGCCTCTGCATGCCAGTCTTAGCAGTCAGCCAGGAACTCGCTCTCACTCCCCTGATCCTGCTCATTACTGCTCTGTCCAAGGTGCTAGCTTTTTTTCCTCCTGCAAGGCAGCTCGTTTTCCCTCCTGGAGCTCCATTGACTAACTGAAGCTACTCTGCCCTGCAGCCCTTCTTATATGGGTCTGCCCAGCCCTGATTGGCTGCTTCTCGCAGCTCCTCCCTAATTGGCTGCCTTCTGCGCAGCCTCCCTAGCGTTCTATTACCCCTTATGGGCCAGTGTGGGCAGATGCAAAGTAGGAATATTCTCAAACTGTGAGTTCTGCCAGGAGGGACTTTACAATGATATTAGATGGGTAAGAGGAAGCAACATGTCTGGCGGGGCATGAAGGATCCCGTGCCCCCTGAAATTTGTGGCTTGGCTTGTACTGAGCATGCTCAGTAATACTGCTGAAGCTGGCTGCCCTCACTCTGTCCCCCCCATGGCTAGGCACAGGTCATCTCTGGATTACAGCTTTAACAACTATTGTAGAAACTGGAGACATTGGAGGATGACCTAGAATATATAAAACATTGGACTGAAAGGAGATATTAAGGAGATGGGGACCAATAAAGGTATCTCTCAATTTTCAGAACTTTGGTTTGATTTTATTTGATACATGTTGTTTTTGAAAACAGTTTAAGGACTGCATGCGCCCCACATCTGGTGCTCTCACTAATCCTGGGAGCAGATGCCATACACCGATTGTTATATTTTCTTTATTCATGATGAGAAATGGGTTCAGACTAAGATGAAAGAGAAAAAGTGACTTATGATGAGAATCCCTATATTCCTTGACCACCTTAGAGCTGCTAAAAGTTGACTTTTTCCAAAATGGAACAATTTCAGCAATTATTTTTCCCCCTGCTAAACTTTGAGGATTAGCTGAAGGAACTAAATATGATATTAAAGGTTGCCTAGAGGCAAAGCTCAACTCTTTATGGGGAAAGCTGAAAATTCATTATATAATGATTTTAACTCAGAACTCATTCCTCCTGGAATATTTGAAGTTGATTGCTGAAGGATAAATGTTTTATTTGTCCTGCTTTTACTTTAGTTGACTTTTTATTTCTAGAGGGAACTGCATTGATAACGATTGTCCATACAGACAGATTCTGAGCAAAGCAATATTTGTGGCAGAGTAGCTGTATAATGAGAAGGATTTCTTTCCTTCATTATTTAACCTGATATTGAATTCTGCCATTTTGCCATTTTGTACTATCTTGCTTGGGGGTCATTTATTTAAAGGTCCTTCTCTCCTTTGAACTTAAATTGACTATTTCTTCGGCTTGATTTTTATACTTTTTAATGTTCCCATTTTTGTTAGCATTGCAGACTATTTTTAATTTGTGGACCATGGCTAACTTCTTACCATAGTCCGTCTTTTGCAATGGTGTTACACCTGCAATGAATTTCACCCACTGGGGCCTGATTCCTGGATAACAGTGTAGCCCAACTGATTTCAGTGACGTTCCTTCTAATTTACACTGTTATGCATTAGAGAAGAATCAGACCCTCTTTCCCTCCATAATATGGCATGTGAATTTAGTAAGAGAAAACATAGAAAATGACTCTAAACCAAGTTCTGGGGTGTGCTATATTCAGTTTTGTTATTTTTCAAGTCTAATATCTTGGGAGCCATCAGTGATAGAAATTAATGTGTATCCCTTAGAAAAACTGGAAACCCTTCTTTCCTGATGATACCTGTCACAGTTCTGCTAGAGCTCCCCTTGGCTAGACACTCACCAGGTTGTTTTGTTTGGATTCTAACACCCTCTACTAGAACTCCTTTTGTGTGGGCTCTCTGGGTTTAAAGTTTAACTCTTCAGGGGCATGCAATACTGAAAGCAAACAGACTTTCTAAAGGATTCTGAACACTATTCTTTACTTCACATGCGAGAGCCACTCAGACCTACACAAAATAATAATCAAACCTATACACATTCCTTGCCTCACTTTTCTCACCACTCTGGAGAGTCCTTTGGACTTGGACAGAGTCCTCTGGAGTATCCAGGATCCTTCCCTCGCAGCTCACGGCTTATCTTCAGAATCATGGAGTCCTCCTCTGCCCCCAGGTCAGTTGTTTTCTCTGAGTTTGGCTGGTGCTGCAGTTAAACAGGACACCCACTATGGAAGCATGTTCCTCTCTTCTGCTCCAAACTTCCGGTGTGTTGCTCCGAGTTCCTCTAGTTCATATGCCCTCTACCAATACCAGATACTTGTTCTGCTGTGGAGGATTTTCCATTCCCCTCCCTATAGAGAAGGTGGAGGGACTAGCTTCTCCCAGCTTTAGCCAACCTACTGTCCCAAGGTTTTTCGAACTGAATAGGGGCCTATTAAGGTTTAACCATCAGCTATTGTGCCTGGTCTAGCAGAGACCTACTATTATCCCTGTTGACAAATGGTAGATTCCACATTGAAGACTTCCATGATAGACCAGTTTCCAAACATAACATCCACTGAAATTCATATGTTATACAAAAACAGATTTCCAAAATCAGCACAGCATCCTATAACTCAGTGGTTCCCAAACTTGTTCCGCCGCTTGTGCAGGGAAAGCCCCTGGCAGGCCGGGCCAGTTTGTTTACCTTCCGCATCCGCAGGTTCGGCCGATCGCGGCTCCCAGTGGCCGCGGTTCACTGCTCCAGGCCAATGGGAGCTGCTGGAAGCGGCGGCCAGTAAGTCTCTCAGCCCACGCCGCTTCCAGCAGCTCCCATTGGCCTGGAGCAGTGAACCGCAGCCACTGGGAGCCGCGATCGGCCGAACCTGCGGATGCGGAAGGTAAGCAAACCAGCCCGGCCCACCAGGGGCTTTCCCTGCACAAGTGGCGGAACAAGTTTGGGAACCACTGCTATAACAGGTCTGTTTTTGTTGACCCTGCAGTTCTGACTCGTGTTTACTAACGTTAGAGTTACAGGATTAGGCTAGGTATTTCTTGAATGTTGCCAGCTCATAAGTTATCAGACCACTTCTCCCTCCCCACACCTTCCTTCGGTACAGATGTTTCTGTCACTCAGCTAGTTTGCTTTTGTTACTAAAGACCAACTTTCTAAAGGATTTCAGCTTCACAACCTATAGCCCCAATTTTGCAATGAGAATCCACATGGATATAGAGTTTCAACACCAAAAACTTTTAAAACCACTGTACAATATCTCTAAAAAATGTCATAAATAAAATAATACATGATGGGATTGTGTAGCTTTTGCTACCCTTTGATTAGGATGGTCTCCATAATCCAGGTCATGGCTTGGTTCACACATGCAGAGAAGACAATACCAATAATAAACAAAATTTTAATGATCATAGTGCCTAGGAGCCCCGCACATAGACCAGGACTCATTGTGCTTGGTGCTATATGGACAAAGAACAAAAAAGACAGTCCTTGATTTTACAGTCTTAGACAAGAGACAGATGGATACAGACAGATGGGGAAGTATAAGGAAATAGTGAGACAGTATTGATCAGCCTGGTAGACAGTAGCCTCTGCAGACTAGCAAGCTAACAGTTGTCAAGTCTTTTGTAGACATCCTGGCAAAGAAGGGTTTTGAAGGAGGATAATGAGTTAGTTTTGTGGATGTTTACAGGGAGCTTCTCTCAAGTGTGAGGGGAAGCATGGGAGAAAGCACGAACACTGCTTGTTTGAAAGTTTAACAAGTGGATGATGGAGGCTGACAGCATGGACTGAACAGAGGTGGGAATTGACTATTTGACATTGAAAGAGAGTAGATAGGGTTGGGATAGACCATGAAGAGTCTTGACAGTGAAGACAAGCAGCTTACATTTGATACACCAGTGAAGAGGGTTTCAGTGAAGGAATGCAAAGAGGGGGTGACATGATCAAAGGAATGAGTACGAAAACGATCTTCACAGCAGCATTCTGAATGGATATCAGTGGGACAAGATTGCATTTGTCAAGACCAAAGACAAGAACGTTGCAGTAACTGCAACATGAGAACCTGGAAGAGAATTTTAGCTGTGTGGATGGGTTAAAGACTTTCTTACAGATGTTATACAGAAGAAGTCTGTAACACTTAGATATAGCCTGGATGCAAGGCCCTAGAGAGGGCTGAATTGAAAATGACACCCAGGTAACAGGCCTGAGTGACAGGCAGCTTGGTGATGTCCACCGTGATCAAGAAAGTAGGTTGTGAGGATGGTTTTGGGGAGATTAAGAGCTCTGTTTTAGTCATGTTGAGCTTGGGCTGATGGCTAGACATGCATGAATATATTTAGTCATTCCTAGATTGGGTCCTTGTCTGACAAAATTTAGCTCAGAGCTGTTTATGCAGCACATCTGTTTATAAATCCAGAACTAAAACCAGGATTTTGTGATGGGGATTATATCAGCGGTGTAGCCCGATGTATCAATTATATATATGTTGATTACTTAAGAATCCCCAGTTATCACTTTGAGGCTTGACAGGTTCTTCTCTCAAGATCAGGCTCAGTATTATTCAAATTATTATATAGTTGGGAACCCCAACGTGCACAGTCGCAACACTCACTCTATAGGAACTCCTCTATATTTACAAAATAATGTATTAATATTAATATTTTAGCACAGTCACAAACACCCCAAGTCAGTACGGTAGATATATTAAAGAATGTACATCTGCACATCCATATACTCACACCATCTCTTGCAGAACAACCTGGAATGTTAGCCATCATCTTCCTTATCACCAACGCCTTCCCCATCATCACCAATGGCCATCATTCTTGCACCTAGCAAGGACGACATCTCCTTCTCCTACTGTCCCTAGGCTGGGATGGCACTTCTATAATATGTTACGCTGATTCCACTATGTTTGATGTACATTCAGCTGGGGATTTCCCCCTTTTCCTTATTTGTATTTCCTCACCTTACTAACGTTGGTATGTCATTTTTTCTCTAGGTTCGTTTATCAATGATCTAAACTTATGATCATATATGTCAGTTTGCTGCCTTGTCCCTTTAGTGGTTAGGTATCTACAGATTTAGCTCATATAACTGTCATACACATCAATTCATTGCCGTGACACTTCTGTGATTGGATCATGTACCTGTGGACAGAACTTCCCCTTAAACACTCTATTTTCAGTTTTCCATTTGGCTGTTTATCTGTGCAAAGTTCATAGGCCTCAAGCATTATGCTAACTTGCTGAAGCTAATACCTTACAGGATACAGGCCTGTAGGTTCCTTGCATTACTGCTGAATATAATTCAAAGCAGAATATAATATAAAGCAGTGAATATAATAAAGGCAAGCTAGCCCACTGTGCTACTGTGACTAGATTTTAAATTCTTTGGGGGCAGCAGACATCTTTTTGTTCTATGTTTGTATAGCACCTAGCAGAATGGGGTCCTGGCCATTGACTGGGGTCCTAGATAATACAAGTAATAAATATATTGGCATGTGCCATGCACTATGATCCCAATCCAACAATGATGGATCAATGCACTCGTGCAGAGCTCATTGCAATAACAGGGTGCCTAATAGGAAACCAAGGCAGGTAGGCACTATGTTCTGAGTAACACAATGTGCAGAAGGAAACTCTTTACTAAGATACTGCACATTAACTTGTTGTTCTCTTCTTTTACGGTTGTGTTATTTTAGTCCTTGACACTGGTTTTCAATTTGTTAGTAATACTAACGTCTGATGAGGTTCAACAAGGACAAGAGCAGAGTCCTGCATTTAGGAAGGAAGAATCCCATGCACCGCTACAGACGAGGGACCCAGTGGCTAGGCAGCAGTTCTGCAGAAAAGGACCTACAGGTTATGGTGGACGAGAAGCTGGATATGAGTCAACAGTGTGCCCTTGTTGCCAAGAAAGTTAATGGCATTTTGGGCTGTATAAGAGGAGCATTGCTAGCAGATTGAGGGACGTGATCATTCCCCTCTATTTAGCATTGGTGAGGCCTCATCTGGAGTGCTGAGTCCAGTTTTGGGTCCCACACTACAAGAAGGATGTGGAAAAACTGGAAAGAGTCCAGCGGAGGGCAACAAAAATGATTACAGGTTGGAGCACATGATTAATGAGGAGAGACTGAGGGAACTGGGCTTATTTAGTCTGAGGAAGAGAAGAATGAGGGGGAATTTGATAGCTGCTTTCAACTATCTGAAAGGGGGTTCCAAAGAGGATGGCTCTAGACTGTTCTCAGTGGTACCAGATGAAAGAACGAGGACTAATGGTCTCAAGTTGCAGTGTGGGAGGTTTAGGTTGGATATTAGGAAAAACTTTTTCACTAGGAGGGTGGTGAAGCAATGGAATGGGTTACCTAGGGAGGTGGTGGAATCTCCTTCCTCAGAGGTTTTTAAGGTCAGGCTTGACAAAGCCCTAGCTGGGATGATTTAGTTGAGAATTGGTCCTGCTTTGAGAAGGGGGTTGGACTAGATGATCTCCTGAGGTCCCTTCCAACTCAGTTGTTCTATGATTCTTTGATTTCTGCTTCAGTGTCAGCAGCAACTCAAAATAAAACACATCTGAAAGAAGTTTAACAAAAATAAGTTGTATAGACAGAAGTTACCCAGTATCCAGTTTTTCCATTTTCTCTAGTATTTTTCAGCAGCAAACTGTCTTCCAGCACAGTTAATACTTCCAAATAAAAGACAATTTAAACTAAACTTTTTTAAAAAAAAATCATTGCTTTTATATAAAATAGGTTTTCTGTACCCAAGGTGTCATGATTTAATGATCTTCATGTTAATAAATGATTACAATAGAGTATAATAACAGTAGATTCGGGTATGACATGAGCAAATTTTCATTTAAAGTAAGAATATCCATTATAATCAGAGACAGGGTACTTGAACTGAGGATCACCACTTTGTTAAAATAATTTTTAAAAAATGGTATTTTTAATAGAAAACGTCACATGAATACATGAAGAGCAGTGCACTTTTAAAAATGTTTTCTAGAAGTCTATTTTGCCATTTTGGATTTTAGTGTTTAAGCAAAAGAAACACTTTAAAGCTATTTTATCTGGTACAAGGCTATGTTTAATTTTATTGGAGATATTAAGGCATCTGAATCCATAAAACTGCCCCGTGTTGCGCTGTATGAAAACAGACAACCAATCAAATAAATGTTTAAAACCACAAAGCCTAATTATAAATGGAAGTAGATAACCACAACATAAAGTTATAACTTACTCTAGAGGCTCCACAAATGTCATAAACTATGGAAGTGCAATTTGAGTGGTTTTTGAGGATAATTTTAGCCCCTTACATTTGCTTGGTGACAGACAATAATCTAAGGTGTACAAATTAAAAAGAGCTTCCATTACAAACAAAGCCTTACAAGCAAAAGGCTGTATCTCAGCATGATGGCTTTTACAAAATCTTCAGAGCTTATTTCAGCACTTCCCATCCACACAGCCAGGCTGCTGAAATTAATGAGAAGTAGTGTAAAGTTGATGTTAGAGGTTGTGGGGAGACAGAGAATATTGCAAATACTTTTGAGCAGGTGTTTTTCATTTTAAAATTAAGATTTGCTACTAAATCTGAAATCTTAGGTGCACAAGCCTCATTTATAACATGCCATAAAGCTCCAAGAGCATGGGAAAGTGGAAAAGGATAGTGGATTGGTTGGAATCATAACAAGAAAGCACTTTTTCAGTCAGAGTTGTCTGGTGTCCTCACAGATGGGTATCGCTTTCCTTATTACAGTTCCCATCATGGTTCAATCAGCTACTAGGATTTTCTCCAAGTGTCAGCTGCAAAGCTATCGTCTTCGTTTGAAACAACAATATTCATCACCATACTATAAGTTGAATGTAACTTAGGTCTTTTAGTTGCAATATGGTTCAGTGGTGTGCATATATTCCAGGTCTTGCTTAATTAGCAGGGATTAATGAGAGTAACTAAGAATGATAAATCTGGTCCAGTGAAGCGCAATGATTTCTCTGCCTCATTCTTCCACACAGAGGATGCTGAGGGGACACCTATTTTTCAGGCAACAAAAACAAGACACAATTAGAGACAAAGGGAACAAGGACCAGATAGCTCTTAAGTTCCCTCAGAACTCTTGGATATAAACTAAGGACATGATTCACAAAAGTAATTGTGCATCAAATTCTAAATTTTAGGCTTCTCTGTGATCCACAAGACTTCTGCCAAACCCCATAGGTGCCTAAATTTTCAGGGCAAAAGTTCCTCTGTGCCTATGTTTCCACCTCTGGGCATGCACACCTCTGCCTCCCTCTAGATGTCTTGATCCCTATCTCTCACCTAAACCCCAGGGCAATTCACAAACCAGGAGAACATAGGCCTGTGAATGCCTATCTAGTAGGTGTGCTCAAAGGCTGCTTATTGAATTGGGTCCTATTCAGAGCCTGACTGGAGGAAGAGGAGGAGGTGCCCATCTTATAACTTTTACCCCCCTGGTTAGAGCACTTGCCTGATATGGGAGAGACCCAGATTCAGTTCCACTGTGGATAACTAGAGTCACTGGAGCAAAGGGAGTGGACTATGGGTCTCCCCCGCCTAAGTGGGTGCCCTAACCACTGGGATACAGTGTCACTCTCTCCCTCCACAGGGGAACACCTTCAACATGGGAATTTGAGGGGCCGGGGTCCCATATCAGAATATCCCATAGTTCAGTGGTTAGAGCATCCTCCTGGAAAGTGGAAGACTCCTGTTCAGATCCTCTCCACCTCTGGCAAAGTGGGGGGACTGCATCATCAGTGAGTGCTCTAACCCCAGGGCACCACCACCTCCTCTTCTTCCAGTCATTTCTTGTGGAGCGAGGCAGGGACCTAACTCATCCTCATAAGAAATGCCGTAGGCACCTAAGCTCCCTGACTCTAGGGGAGGGGTTCCTGGTTGTGGATCACAAGCAGAGAGAAGTTCTAAACTCCATGAGCGGGGTGGGGCTTAGGGTTCACTCCTCTTGTTGGCTAGTGTCATGGATTTTGTGAACCACATTCTAAGGCACCTATCTCTCCCCATGCACTGTGTAGGGAACCTGGGTGCCTAACTCAGGCTTTGTGAATTGCAATGTTCCTGAGATGTTTCTAGGTGCCTAAAAGTTAGGTGTGGCAACGCTCAGTATCACAACATCTAAGTCCTTTTTTTGAATCTAGCCATAAATGGCTGAGCTGTCAACAAAAATATGCAGTCTCATTATGATCAGTGATTATACCCGTTGATTGGAGGATGGCAATGTTGTTGCTCACTTAAAGAAGGTGTTACTCTCTGGAATAACAGATCAGTAGGTCTGATTATGGTACCATTTAATTGTTTTAAAACAAGAGTTAGTGCACAAAATACCCACAATAGATAGAAATGATATCTGCGGGACAAACCAGCACAAAAATGATACCTCAATATCTGTGAATCCTTAGAGTGGTTAAGAGGTGGAAAAAGGAGAAATGGTAGATATATTTATTTAGATTTTCAAAAGGGGCTTGTCCCTCACTTGAGATTGTTAAAGAAAATAACTAGCCCTGGGGCAAGAGGTGAAGTTCTGGCATGGCTTAAAACTGGATAAGAGACAGGCGGACAGGTCATTGGCTATGGCCAAGGAAGACTCAGCAGAGGTCAATGAGCAAATCTCTTCTTTGCTTTCCTGCAATCTCAGCCTGAAGGCATGGGCCTCTATTTCCTATACCATCATCAGGGCTAGATCAAGTAATTGGTATTAAGTTTATCTCAGTTGTACTACATCTCAGGACTGATGCTAGAATGATGAATGTGTAGACATGTGATATGGGAACTAGAGGTGCTGAAGTTCTTTGATTTCTATTCACAAGAGATTTGTGGAAATCTTTTGTTTCATTTTGGGTTAAAGAACAAAAAGTCAAAATTACAGGTTTGCATGGTTTCCATGGAAATCCATAATTTGTCCCAGGCTTGCTTAACATTTAATCTAGGCTCACTGAAAAGCTTGTAAACCTCAGCAAATCTTTAAAAACTAGGCTAAAGATTCAAGTGCATAATGTAAAGAGAAGCAAGTCAATTTCAATTATCAGTTGATTTCATGAGACAGGTTTTGCACAGCTGCATTGGGAACATTAAGATTACAAACTCCATTATTGGTTTCCTTGCCTAATTCAAAATTTCTCATCTCTCCATGCTGAATTAACATTAAACATATAAATGTAAACAGTATTGGAATTCAATGTAAAAAAACATGCCATGTTTACTCCAATGTCCATGCACAGTAGCCTTGAAGTTTCACTCCATTGTCCCATTCAGCCGTAGAAGACATATGAACAATTCCGCTCAGTAAACACTGGAGTTGATTCTGTCACATGGCAACATTATATGTCACATATGATACTGTCACATGGCAACCCATTATACCTGGGAGAAGGATTATGCTCTTCATTTGTAGATATAAAGCTCTGATCGTGTTTTTTATTTGATGCATAATGGCACAGTGTGTGACATGTATATTACAGAGTGGGTGCACATTTAATACTCATTGTACATATGGGCACTGGAAAAATGCATCATTCTGATTTTAAGGTAGCCCAAAAGCTGTGCTAAACCTGGTACTTGCTCAGGTCTATGTCCCCTAAAAACATAACACCAGTGCCAGTCCTTTCAATGTCTCTTTCCCTAATCCTAATGCTTCTGAAAAATCTGGCTCCTTCTTTTGTTTGGCTCTGTTAGTCACGGGCATGTGGTTGCTTCTATATCCTCCAGACTTCTCTGAAAAACCTGGGGAGAATCCAGGAACACACAGGTTCCTCTGCAGCCAAGAAGAGAAACTAATTTGGTGCCACCTGCATATTCACTCCTGACTTCATAGATAATATTGTAGTGTGAAGTGACCTTCTGTACCAGCAGTTCCACTACCCCTGACACAGAATTGGACTGTCTGTCTGTAGATTGGTTCAGGTCATTTAACAACCTATTGACAATCCTACAATCCAACAATAAATTCAAAGAAAGATGAGATTAGTGACAGATGTTCCACACAGGACTGCCTAGGTCATTACAGCAATAGAGGAGAAGAGCTCTAATACTGCTGCATCCCAAGAACGGTCTGACATTGGGCACCTCTACAAAGAGAATTTAAGAGAAGAGAAAGTGTCTGTGCTTTTTAAGTAAGACTGAAATCTGACCACCAGATGATTCTTCCCTCTTAAAAATTTGGTCTTTTCTTAAATGCCTAATATAAATGTATTAAAATATATTTCTGTATAAATAGCTTGTGTCTTGGCACACTTTCTTGGACTTCAAGAACTATGATACCACATTCACTGGGTGGTTCAGGGAAAAAACACAACCACCCATCAACACATTGTTAATTTGTTATCCTCCAAGTTGGAACACAGACAATATGATGTGAAGTCAGAAATAGAAACTTTATTTAAACATGTACAGTTGATGCAAAGAATCATTACTATAAGTTCATGCACATGGAGTTAAGTTCACAATTACATGAAATATGTATTATTACTTTTGCTTATATGCTTTCCTTCTCTAGATATATGCCTGAACAGTTTGCATTCATTTAGGGTGTCATTTCCCCCCATTTAGCATTAGAAATATTTCATTAAGTTTATTACAAATAAAAATAACTCTCTAAAAGTGCCAGTGTGTCTGTCTCTCTAGTCTTAAGGAGCTGATGCTGTGAGGTGTGAAGACAATGGGAGTTATGGGTGTGGGTAGTACCTACCAGGATTTAGCTATAATTGTTTAAATAAGATACGTATGGCTGGCTGTCTGAAGTTAAAAACTGATTATATTCTGTAAATAATTATCTCACTTTCTGCCAATCAGATCTTTCTGAACTCATAATTCAGTACTTTGAAAGACCCTGGTTAGAAATCAGCTGCTGAATAATACCACAGACTCTTTAATTTCTATTAAAATAAGTTATAACTAAGTAAAGCTAAATTCCCTTACCTGGAGCTAAAGGCATACTATTATTATCTTTACTAGAAATAAGTAAAATAATGAATAAACTCTTACCTTATTTGGAGTTGCATAGGCAGAGCGGCTCATCTCTGTTTTATGGTCACCTCTCAAACTGAAAAAGATGATACCTTTATCAGGTATAAACATATTCTACCATTTGCAAGTCTCCTATTCTGATAAGAGCAGCATCAGTGCTTTCCAGTTGTGGATTTTGGGGTTGTTGGTGCAGGAGTATAAAAAATAAACTGGTTGATTTTAGTTGCAATTGAGTTGAGCTCATAAAAACGAAAATGGCTTTTGCAATCATTTTGCAGGAGACCAGCATATTTTCCAAAACAAAATGTAATTTAAAATAGACTTTTTACATGGCAATGCAGTTAAAAATCCACGAGACTTTTTAGGGGTCATTGTTATTCTAGACATCATAACAGCAGCCATATTAGCATAATAGAGATGTAATCATTTAGTCTGATCTTACAGGGAGCCACTGCAGTCACCTGTATCACAAATCTGTTAATTACAGCCATCAGTAAATAGGCCTTGACATGAAGGACCATCGGTGATAGCGCCAAAGCCTGTGCAACTGTCTCCAGGTAGGCTTTGAATTGACAAATCCAAACAGTTTCAAAGGAGATTTTAGGTCTCCATGACTGCAGATTAAAGTGTCTCCAAGTAGTCTTTGACATTACAGTCCATAAACAGCCCCTATAGATCCATTAAGTATATTATACCAATAATCTATGGAAGAGTTGACAAAGCCCTGGAAACAAATTTTATTTACACAACACTTCTGCTTATATGAAACACTATTTTTTTCTGCATTCTTCTTCCTTTTAAGGGAACCTCACAGAAAACTGAAAACATTTTATTTAAATCCAGTTTTGTATCTGTTTTCTAGATGTCTCCTCCCACTTTCTTTACTACTGAAGGTATTTGCAGTGGAAACCGGAGTTTTGTTTGTTTAGCTCCTTAATTCCCACCTAATTTTCTGTGACATTGCAACAAATTGCGTGTGAATAAAGGGTTATTAATAGATTCATAGAATTTAAGGCCAGAATGGACCCTTAAACCTTGTGTCTGGTGTCCTGTATATCACAGGCCATTAAATTGCACCCAATTATCCCTGTATTGGGCTCAATAACATGTGTTTGACTGGTTTCAGAGTGGAAGCCATGTTAGTCTGTATCAGCCAAAAAAAACGAGGAGTACGTGTGGCACCTTAGAGACTAACAAATTTATTTGGGCATAAGCTTTTGTGGGCTAAAACCCACTTCATCAGATGCATGCAGTGGAAAATACAGTAGGAAGATATATACACACAGAGAACATGAAAAAATGGATGTTGCTATACCAACTGTAACAAGATGAATCAATTAAGGTGGGCTATTATCAGCAGGAGAAAAAAAGAACTTTTGTAGTGATAATCAGGATGGCCCATTTCAAACAGTTGACAAGAAGGTGTGAGTAATAGTAAGGGGAAAATTAGCATGGGAAAATAGTTTTTACTTTGTGTATGACCCATCCACTCCCAGTCTTTATTCAAGCCTAATTTAATGGTGTCCAGTTTGCAAATTAATTCCAATTCTGAAGTGTCTCGTTGGAGTCTGTTTTTGAAGTCTTTTTGTTGGAGAATTTGCCACTTTTAGGTGTGAAATTGAGTGACCAGGGAGGTTGACTTGTTCTCCGACTGGTTTTTGAATGTTATAATTCTTAACATCTAATTTGTGTCCATTTATTCTTTTGCGTAGAGATTGTCTGGTTTGGCCAATGTACATGGCTAAATCACACCATCTTCAATCATGACTGGATGCCTTTCTAGAAGAAAAATCCATCACTTTCCTTGCTAGTTTGTTCCAATAGTTATCACCCTCATGGTTAAAAATTGTGCCATGTTTCTAATACAAATGTGTCTGGTTTCAGCTTCCAGCCATTGGTTCCTGTTATGCCTGTCATCCCTAGATCAAAGAGCTCTTTGGCACCCAGTATTTTCTGTCCAAACAGTGATTAAGCCACCTCTCTGTCTTCTTTTTTGTATGCCAAATAGACCGAGCTCTTTAAATCTCTCACTGTCAGGCATTTTCTTCAGCCCTCAAATCCTTTTTGTGATTCTTTTCTGCAACCTTTCCAAAAAATGTTGTCTCCGGAACTGGATGTAGCATTCCAGTATGGTTATGACATAAAGTAAAGAATAAACAGCAGAAATAAGTGAACTCTTAACAAAGATCCTGATTATACACAAAAAGCATCACTAGCAACAGGGCCAGACTAAGGCAGGGGCTTTAGGGGCTGCAGCCCATGGCCCTGGCTCAAGGGGGCCCCGCAAAAATAAATCAGAGGCAGTGATCTCTGGGCCGCTAAAAGGGGTGCTCAGGCAGGCTTCCTGCATGCCATGGCCCCACACCACTCCTGGTAGTGGCTGGCTGCTGGCACGTCTCTGCAGCCCCTGGCAGGGAGCGGGGAGGCAGCCCTGTGTGCTGACCCCGCCCCCAGCACTGTCCTCACAGCTATGGGGGCATTGCTTGAGGGCACGGGCAACCCACAGAGACACGCTGTGCCCCTCCCCATAGGGGCTGCAAAGATGTGCTAGGAGCCAGCCACTTCCTGGAGCAGCGTAGGGCCAGGCCAGGCAGGCAGCCTGCCTGAGCCCTGCTGCGCCGCTGGCCGGGAGCCACCTGTGGTAAGCGCTTCCTGGCCGGAGAATCTTGCACCCTTCCTCCATTGCAATCCCCTGCCCCAGGTCAGAATCCCCCTCCTGCACCCAAATTCCCTCTAAGACCCCACACCTCCTCCTGCACCCCAATCCCCTGCCCCAGCCCCATTCTGCACCAAACTCTCTCTCTCAGGAAAAAGACTTGTATACAGGGGCCTGTAGTGAAGCAGTGTGGTTCCCTGCCGTCCTGGAGAGAGACAAGCCCCTCTGAACACCAGAGTGGGCAGAGCCAGGGAGCTCTGAGCCCACCCCCCAAAGGGTCAGGCATTGCCCCGGAAGCATAAAGGCCCAATCCCAGGGCTCAGTGAGAAAGCACTACACCCCCTTTCCTGGGGAAGGCTTGATAAAAATCCTCACCAATTTGCATAGGTGAATACAGACCCAAACCCTTGGATCTTAAGAACAATGAAAAAGGAATCAGGATCTTAAAAGAAGAATTTTAATTAAAGAAAAAGTAAAAGAATCACCTCTGTAAAATCAGGATGGTAAATACCTTTCAGGGTAATCAGATTCAAAACATAGAGAATCCCTCTAGGCAAAACCTTAAGTTACAAAAAGACACAAAAACAGGAATATACATTCCATTCAGCACAGCTTATTTACCAGCCATTTAAACAAAAGGAAATCTAACGCATTTCTAGCTAGATTACTTACTAACAAGTTCTAATACTCCATTCCTGTTCTGTTCCCGGCAAAAGCCTCACACAGACAGACAGATCCTTTGTTTCCTCCCCCCACCTCCAGCTTTGAAAGTAACTTGTCTCCTCCATTGGTCATTTTGGTCAGGTGCCAGTGAGGTTATCCTAGCTTCTTAACCCTTTACAGGTGAAAGGGTTTTGTCTCTGGCCAGGAGCAATTTTATAGTTCTGTATACAGAAAGGTGGTTACCCTTCCCTTTATATTTATGACAGGCTAGATGTCCCAAGCTCCCACCTCAACAAGGATCTATGCCCCCTGTGCCGAGTGTCCAGAGGACCCATCAGAGTCCCCCCAGGGGCCCAATGAGAGCTCCCACCCAGGATGGTTACCTGTAACTCACGCTCTGCTTTGTATGCGGGAAATATGGATACTTACAGCCTGACTGCACTGAGATGGACTGCAACTTCGGCCATGTCTGTGCGGGAGAGATCCGGGCCTGGCTGCCACACGTCCCCAAGATCACAGTTCCGGTAATTGTCGGGGACCACCCAACCCTAGTCTTGATTGATTTGGGTTGTGGCCAGACGCTAATCCATCAGACCTTGGGGCCCCGGGCCAACCCCTTACTCGGGCCTACGGACAATTAGCCACCGTCGACGGGGCTGTGATTGACCCGCATGGCGCAAATCAGTGGCCCCGGTTTGAGCTACGCCGTGAACATCTTTACGGGTGGAACAGGATCCCCACACCAGAGAACCATGGACCCAGCTGCTGGGGCCTCGGTGCCACCGATAAGCAGTAATGAAGCTCTCACATGACATCCCTGCCGCAGGGCACTTGGGCCATGAAAAGACTCTCACCTGGATTTTGGCATGATTCTTTTGGCCTGGCGTTCACCAGGAGGTGAGGAACTATTGTAGCTCCTGCCTGGAGTGCCCTGGAGTACCCCCATGGGTACCCAAGGCCCCTTTGGTTTCCATGCCCATAGTGGAGATACCATTTGAGTGCATGGCCATGGACTTGGTGGGCGTGCTCCCGAAAAGTGCCGTAGGATTCCAGTATGTGCTGGTCATTGTTGATTATGCCACCCATTTTCCCAAGGCTGTGCCATTGCGGAGCACCACCGCCCGGACCATCGCCGGCAAACTAGTGAAGGTCTTCGCCTGAGTGGGCCTGCCCCAGAAAATCCTAATGGAACAGGGCACCAATTTCACCTCCCGGCTGTTGCAGCAGGTATGCAAGCTCCTGGGAGTTAAACAGTTACGCACCTCCGTCTACCACCCACGGACTGACGGACTGGTGGAACGATTTAATCGGACCCTGAAGGAGATGCTGTGTAAGTTCCGCAGAGGAGCTACTCTGGTGGGACCAGCTACTCCCGCCCTTACTGCTGGCGATCTGTGAGGTACCTCATTCATCAATAAAATTTTCCGCGTTCGAGCTGCTACATGGCTGCCGCCCACAGGGGCCTATGAGGTACACCAGCCCAACCGGTGCAAGAAGACCCAGCAATATCATGTGAATCTATTGAAACCATGGCGGGAGTGGGAGAGCCTATTAATTAACCCTTACCCACTGGAACCAGAGTTGGGTCCCCACACGCCCCTGACAGAGGACCCTGCAGGCCCCCAGCTTGGTGACACATTCATGGAGGAGCAGAGAAAGCAGGCCCAGTGTCTCTTGCAGGCTTTCAGCCCCCAACTAAAACCTCTCCAGCGCATCATCAAGGATCTACAACCTATCCTGAAGGACGACCCATCACTCTCACAGATCTTGGGAGACAGGCCAGTCCTTGCTTACAGACAGCCCCCCAACCTGAAGCAAATACTCACGGCAACCACACACCACACAACAGAACCACTAACCCAGGAACCTATCCTGGGTTATATTGGTGTTACCTTTATGGTCCTACCCGGTTACATGACCCTGGTCCATCATGCCATCCAGATCAAACCAGGGAAGGTAAGCCAGGAGATGACCAGGCCACTGCCACACCGAATGCGGCAGGAGGTCAAAGAGGAAGTACAGGCCAGGCTAGCCCTAGGAGTCATTGAGCCATCGCAGAGTGAGTGGCGCAGTCCGGTGGTCTTGGTACCCAAGCCTGATGGAACACGGCACTTCTGTATAGACTTCCGGGGGGTCAACAAAGTCTCGAAGTTCGATGCATATCCCATGCCCCGTGTGGATGAACTGCTTGATCACCCAGGGGAGGCCGTTTCATCACCACGCTCGACCTCAGAAAGGGGTACTGGCAGATCCCACTTGACCCCATCTCTAAGGAGAAGACAGCGTTCGCCACCCCAACGGGACTTTACCAATTTATCTGGATGCCCTTCGGCCTCCATGGGGCCCCAGCGATGTTCCAACATCTAAAGGATCACCTTCTACAGTCCCATCAAGACTATGCAGCGGCGTATTTGGATGACATCATAGTCTACAGCTGCCAGTGGGAGGACCACCTGGAACGCGTAGCCGTGGTCCTGAGATCCCTGCGAAAGGTGGGACTAACGGCCAATCCAAAGAAGTGTCGCATTGGGTGGCAAGAGGCAACAGACCTCGGATACACCATCGGGGGAGGACGAGTGAAGCCCCTCGTGGGGAAGGTTCAAGCACTGGCGGCCTGCCCACCACCCACCACGAAACGCCAAGTGCGATGATTCCTGAGGCTCGCCAGCTACTATCGGCAATACATCCCCCAGTTCGCTTCCATCTCAGCCCCCTTGATGGCACTTTTGACTAAGGACAGCCCCTGGCATGTGATTTGGATCCAAGAATGTGAAGACACCTTCCGGACACTCAAGGAGTGCCTCTGTGGGGAGCCGGTCCTAAATAGCCCGGACTTCGACCGTGACTTTATCCTCCACACGGATGCCTTGGAGGTTGGGCTTGGGGCTGTCCTGTCCCAAGAAATCGATGGAGAAAACCACCTGGTCTTATATCTTAGCCAGAAATTATTCCCCCGTGAGAAGAACTATGCGGTAATAGAGAAAGAAGCACTCGCGGTGAAATGGGCCTGTGACGCCCTGCGGTACTACCTCCTCGGGGCCCTATTTACACTAGTCATGGACCATGACCCACTTCAGTAGTTAACAAGAATAAAGAACAACAACACTAGACTACTGTGCTGGTACCTGGAGTTACAGCCCTATGCTTTCACCACCCGGAATAGAGCTGGCAAAGACCATGTGAATGCCAACTTCCTGTCCCGCCAAGGAGGGATGGAAGAGCCTGGCTCTGATGAGCGGGAGCTAGACTAGAGGGAGGGGAGGTGTAGTGAGGCAGTGTGATTCCCTGTCACCCCGGAGAGAGATGACCCCTCCGGACACTGGAGTGGGCGGAGCCAGGGAGCTCTGAGCCTGCCCCCCAGAGGGTCAAGCATTGCCCCAGAAGTATAAAGGCCCGACCTCAGGGCTTACTGGGAAAGCAGCTGCCGGGAAGCCCAGACGCCTCCAGCCTAGCTCACGAGTGGAAAAGCCCAGCAGCCTGCGGAAGACCTGAGGACTGGCCCGACCTGCCAGCTACCCAGAGGAGTTGCCGAGCCTGCTCCGCACCAGCTACCAGATGGAGTTGCCAAGTCTACCCCTGGCCAACTATCCCAAGGAACCCATGGTGCTTGATTCCCCTGAGGACACCACCCTGACCCAGGTACCTCAAGTGGGGGAGTCTGGAAGTAGCCCTAGTTTGGCTGCAGCACTGCCAGAACCCATGTCAGTGTGTTGCGGCCAGGATCCCCACTGACTCAGCAGCAGGTCTTCTACCACTACTAGGGACCCGGGCTGGGACGCAGTGGAGTGGGAGGGCCTGTGTCTCCCCTGCAACCCTGCCTGAGGGCCTGAGTGCCCCCCTGCAACCCTGACCCAGGGCCTGGGCTCACTGTGTTTATTTGTACTCACACTAAGGCCGTAGTGGAAGACTCCCACAGGCAGACTAATTTCCCGCAAGAGCTATTCCCAAAGGGAGTGAGGCGGTGTGGTTCCCTGCCACCCCAGAGAGAGACGAGCTCCGGCTAGCCTCTCTACAGGGCCCCACAGGAGAGTTAATATTATACAAAATGTAATAGCCCTGGGCCCACAGGAAAGTTAATCCACCCCTGACTAGCAGTAATCTTGGAAAGAAAAATAAACACACACACACACACATACACATAATCTAGACTGTTCTCAGTGGTAGCTGATGACAGAACAAGGAGTAATGGTCTCAAGTTGCAGTGAGGGAGGTTTAGGTTGGATATTAGGAAACACTTTTTCACTAGGAGGGTGGTGAAACACCGGAATGTGTTACCTAGGGAGGTGGTGGAATCTCCTTCCTTAGATATTTTTAAGGTCAGGTTTGACAAAGCCCTGGCTGGGATGATTTAGGTGGGGATTGGTCCTGCTTTGAGCAGGGGGTTGGACTAGATGACCTCCTGAGGTCCCTTCCAACCCTGATATTCTATGATTCTATGATAATCCAGACTATAGAACTAGAATTGTTTTCCCAGACTGCAATGTTTGCAATTTCAAATGAACCATCAGCTGCTCCTTATGTGTTACCAAATAGAACATGCCTAAGGCTTGATGTTAGAAAATTTTCTGCAAACGTTTAGTGGAATTCTGATTTTTTAAATATTTTTAGTTCACTTTGCTGCAAAGGTTGAAATTTTTAACCACCCGAATTGAGTGCTGTTTCATCACACAAATGTTTGGGGGAAAGATTTTATTCAAACATACCCTATAGGTGTATTTTTATACAAGTGTATGAATGTGTGTGTGTGTGAATGTGTAAATTTTAGCTGGAAATGTCTGTCCAGCTGTCATACATTGCTACTTTAAGCTCTTCTGTGGGTTTAGGGTCCATAGAGGATTGCTGTGATGGAGCTCTGCCCTTTCTCTACCTCCAACATGCTTCTTCTTATTTGTGAAATGTCCCCCTCCCTTCCTGATTTGCCCTCAATGCTGAAAGAGGGTGCACTAAGTGGCAGGGCCCACCAGCAACATAGATGTAACAGCAGGGAATTATTTTCTGGGGATTTGTTACTGAGTTATAGCCCCTTTGCATCACTCGAGGGAACCCAGCTTGTGAATCTGACCCATTGGTTTTGTGGATTTGGAAGTGAAGTTTGCAAGAGAATGTACGAAGCTAGAGAATGAGAAGCTAAACACACTGTTGTCATTCTTATCCATTAATATCCTCTTCTTTCCACAACCTCCCTTCAGTGACAAAACAGAAATAACATGACTTAAATGACCAATTACATATTGGGAATAGTGCATCTTCAAATTAATACTCACAAAGAACAGTGTATGATCATTCCATAGGTTGAATTATGCTCATTGTCAAAAAACAAACACATTCAAAAAATTGTGGCCTTTTCATAAGCAAACCAGAAGAAAACTAAGCTAATTTCAATAGACACACTGACCGTATGTTGTTTCCCATGAATAATGTGACCAGTTCTAATCTTGACACTATAATCATTTTCAGCCATTCTGGTCTGTCCTGCCGGTGGCCCACATGTTAAAGATTGTGTACTGTACCAAAGCCAATCAGGTAAAGTCTTCTGTGTCAAAAATCCATTCATTATCCAACACCACTGAGATGGTTTTACTGATGACATATGCTGCAAATAAAAGACTAAGGCAGAGCTGTGTGGTTTAAATTAGATCATTAACACCAGATTCTAACATCTACAGTCCACTTTGTGGTCAAATGCCTTACATGTGCTGGTTCACAAGCCACTATTATCTCTTCATTATTTCTCCTGAAGACCCACCTCTGCCATGACGGCTACCAATTAACTATAATAGTAAAATTTTCCTGCAACAATGTCATAATTACTTGTGTTGTAGACATCATTGTAGAGGAAGATCTTCAGGAGAAATTTCAGGATCAATCCTGAAAACACACGTGTTCAACTTTATGCATCTGTTTAGGATTATTCATGGGGCAACATTGAGCATGTACATATGATAGGACCAGAGCCTAATGAAGAGAAGCTGGTGGACTTGCAGATCATATCAGAAAGCATTACATGCGTAAGAGATGGACATAGAAACAGACATCTGTTGTATAATCTACGGATTACTGACACAAACATTAACTGCTCATTTACAGTATAAATGCCAATTTGGAGACTCTAACACATGCTTATTGGCAGGATGGGCCATAATGACTAGAAATTATTATAGGAATTATAGAATTTATATATTTAATATAGAATATTTAATATATATAATATATTTATGTAATATAGAAATTATTAATATATTAAAATATATTATTGCAGGTGGTCAGTTTATTCATTGAAAACAATTTATCTGCTTAAATTAGTTTTTGTTTGTGATTTTTCCTGTGAGGAGGTCAGTTTTTTCGGAATGTGTTGGCCTCAGTTCCCCTGTGAACAATGGGTGGAGTTAGCAGCCATTTTGAAAGGACAGTTCTCCCTGGAATTCTCTGTGGTAAAACAGCATTATTCAGTTTCTGCCAAAGAAATAACTTTCAGCTATGAAGAATTTGGGGTCTGGGCAGAGAAGTGACCATTAATCCTAAAATACTTCCTTCAAATGTAGCATATAGACAAGAGTTCAAATGTAAATTTTAAGGGAAGTTGTGTTTGTTATTCCATTAGGGAGTTCATTAAGTATAACAGAGAGCTCTGAAACCAAATGTTACATTTCTTAAAGGGACCATTTAAAATTAATTTTAACTCCTAAACTAATTAACATATTTACTTGTATATTCTCATAAAATTCATTCTATACTCAAGAAGTTCTACAGTTTTGGAGATGTTGTGCTGTATTTTTTCATACACAAGAGGTTGAATATTTGCATTAAGCGCACTGTGCAACTCATCATTTGAGTCTCCTTACTTAAGATTACCTCCATAATAAGTAGTAAGTTAATCATGGCTCAAATAAACATCATAGCATTAGCACCTTTTAGTATCAGGAAGTGGCCAATTGATACCTGATTATCCTACTTGTTTGTTGTTTCCCTTTCCACTATTCCAGCTCTTTATTTTCATTGTATTGGGCTCTGTCTACACTACAAGCTAGAGGGTGTGATTCCCAACTCACATCCCTTATGTGTATAACAATAGTGTAGCTAAAAGAAAAGGAGTACTTGTGGCACCTTAGAGACTAACCAATTTATTTGAGCATAAGCTTTTGTGAGCTACAGCTCACTTCATCGGATGCTGTAGCTCACGAAAGCTTATGCTCAAATAAATTGGCTAGTCTCTAAGGTGCCACAAGTACTCCTTTTCTTTTTGCGAATACAGACTAACACAGCTGTTACTCTGAATAGTGTAGCTGTGGTGGCATAGGCAGTGGTGACATGGCTGAGCCTCTGCCAAGTACATACTGACAGGGTTCATGGGGGGTTTGTACATGGCATGCCTAAGTTGTTACACCGCCTCTCCTGCTACACTCATGTTAGCTCTTATTGAGCTAGTTTGAGTATGTATACATACTTGGAATCACAAGCCTAATTTGTAGCATAAATGTAGCCTTATTTAGATTGTAGGCTTATTAGGGCAAATTTTTTGTGTTAGCAGAAACAAGTAATAAATCTTAAGAACAATAAAAATGAGCACCGGTATAACTGAGATCAGAATCTGGCCCTTAATGTTACTTTTGGTAGTGTTTTGTTTGTGTGTGTTCACTTAATAATGCAAGCGTTTCTAAAGTCATTAGACAATTCCACCCCTGCTATGTAACTCTTTTTATTTATGATAGCTGCATTCTCACTACTTCAGATAAGAATTTGCAATCAGTACTAAAAACTCATTATTGTGCAATTGTTCCCCCATGGTTTCTTTGTTTGCATATTGTAATTATGGATAGCATTAATTGTTCAAGCTACTTTTGCTAATTATATTTGTATTCCTATATTTCAAATGTCTAGTACATATTTTCCATTTATGGAGTATAGTCTTGTTTTATTGTGGTGTCTCAATGGGTTTGTTATTTTTTACTGCTACACAATATATACAAATATATATATACACAAAATACAGGGCATGAATATGTGATTGCATGGAGAGCTTTGCTGAATAAATATTGGTCCCAGTGTTAGGGGAAACAGATTTAAAATTAAGATAACAGATAAATAAAATTATTTTATTATTAAAAGGGAGTTTTAAAACTTAGTCTTATTGGTGTCAGTGGGATCCTATGTGGGTCAAAGGTCTGCTAGCCACTGAAAGATCAGAATCTTCCTTTTTATGAGTTGCAGAATGCAGTTTGTTTACTTTGCTAGGACAGTGACAATAGACAAATATGTTTCAATTTCATGATCACATGCACTTAGAGCCTGATCCAAACCCGAAATGCTCTCATTGGATTCAGTGGCTTTGGATCAGACTCTAACATGGTTCTGAAATGATTGTGTTAAAAACAATTCCACAGAATGTGACTCCAGAAAGAAAAAGTCACTAGAATTAAAAATTAGGTGGTAAAGTCTGGGGCATGAGGGTGGGATCACCCCTGGGAAACGTTTATCTTATTTTTTGATCTTATAAAACCTGGCTGTCATAAATTTTAGGCCTCAATCCCATTTAGGCTCTGAAAGTGTCTGTTGCTATTGCACAGTGCATTTCTTCAGAAAAAGACTAACTCTTGAGTTTTGTGTTTTTCTTTTATGGCATTCATACTCACATCAGTGAAAAACAATGAGAGCAACAAGGACATTTATTTTTTCCTTTCTCTACCCTCTCACTCAGAAATGCTATGCAACATTTTTTGTCACCGATTTGACTTATAATGTATCCCACTGTATATAAGAGATTGGCTAAATTCTCTACAGAAATTTCCCCAAAATTCTCCTTTCCCCCCTTTTACTAGATTTTCTTTAGTTGTGATGCTTTTCCTGCTACCGCCTAGGTAATGGTTCATATTATTCAACTTGCTTCCCAGTCAACACATATATTTTGCTATGAGCTGTCAAAATAATTAAATACTTAGTATAATTTGAGCACTTAAAATGACAAAAAATGCTGCCGATAAGAATAATGGAAGAAACAGAAAAGCAAAAAAAAAAAAAAAAAAAAAAAAATCAAACCCACAAGGGTAATTCAAACTGCTTCATCTGTAAATAATGAGAATTTAATGAGGCTGATATTCAAAAAGTCTCTCATTTCTTAGTGTATAAAACATTCATTTTTCACATTAATTGTCTTCCTGGTAGCATTCTTAAGACACTGTTCAAAGAGAAAAGGTTATACTATTTTTGCACAGAATGTACATGCATGCAGTTTTTACATAAGACTCTTTTTCCCTGTTGTAAAGAAAAGTCAATTCACCTGTGCAGCTAGATGAGAATGGTTTTCATGTTAAAAATCCAAAACAGGAAGGACTGACAAAATCATCCCTCTTAGTTACTGAGTGGAGGACTCATGAGAGACTTGTGTAAAAACTTTTATCTCAAAATACACCCTTGCCTCTGAACCAAAGAGGTGATTAAGGCAAGAACAAGAGAGGCATGAAAGACCAGCAGCAAGAAAAAGAGAGAAAATGCTCAATATTCTGTGCAATGTCTGCCCAGGAAAGTGGTGGTGGTGGTAATGTGGGGGGGGGGGGTGGTTTGCAGGGAACAATTAATCAAGCAAAGTAGTCTGGCAAACAAACTGTTTCAAAGCTTATGAGATTTATGCCGCTCAAATGATAGGCTCTCTCTCTTCATTGACAACCTGAATATGCCCAGAAAACTTATAATGAGAATGAGGATACAAAGTATTTTTAAATAAATCCTTGTTAGGAAATCTCTACTAATCTGAGAAAGATTAGAGCCATGAGGACTGTCATGGAGCACACTCACTTCCAGGGCACCCGCTCCTGCCAGGACACAGCATTGCAGGGGTTCTTCCACTCTAGCACCTCTTGTAGGCCATGTGCCTTTGTGAATGTTTCAGCTCTCCAACAAGAAGGGTCTAGGTCTGACATATTTTGGAGTAACACAAGTTCACTCCAACATCCAAAGTGTCTCAACAAATCAGCCCTTCCTCTGAGCTCTCTCTTCATTACTCTGTCTCAGCTACTCTGGAGTCTTCTCTCCAGCTCTGGTATTGAGCACTGGCCCCTCAAACTGAGTATTCCTCAGGTATCTGTTCTCCTGCAATCTTTGGCTCAGACTCCTTGAAAGAAGTCTCTCTGCTCCTTATGGTTCCTCCCCTCAGATTGATCTCTCTCCAGGTGTCCATTAAGATATCACCTCATGCCTCTTATTATTGCCTCTCTGTCTGAGAAGCAACTAATTAATTATGGTACAGGTATAATAATTGTGAATAACCATATTTAAACCCTTTCGAGCCTGTGATGGGGTTTCACAGGTAATGAAATAAAGGATAAAGTTCAGAATGAGAGCATAACACTATCATCTTGTTCTAAACCAAAGATGTGGGATGTCTGAACTGAACTTAAGTGCACTGTGTAAAGTGATGACCCCTCCAGACCATCTAAAAAGACTTTGGAACAACTGAAGAAGAATGCCACTCCAATTTTACAACCACCCCACTGCATGCTAGGACAGTAAGCTGGGACTGAGTCAAGTGATTTCTTTCCGTCTCACTATGACTGATTGTCCGTCAGCCAGCTAGCCAGCCGAGAATGAAGGCCATTCTACTTGGATTATGGGAAGTGACGGTGAATGCTATTCTTCCCAACTGTTACAGTCAGGGTCCAGATGCCCCAAGGGGAGAAGAGAAGGTTTAAAATGCAAACATAAATGGTTAAATCAAGGGATTGTATATTATGTCATTATCCAAATACATTGAGAAAAGTATTTTTTATGAAAGCTTGTAATGTTCTGAATTTGATAGTCATGATAGATAGATAGATCAAGGTTATGAATTTATGTATTTGTGTATATATAGAAAACGTGCTCACAACTTCAGTTCAACTTCACAGGAGGGCAGGGACCAGTCAGGCTGGGAGAGGCACTTCCCAAACTAGTTGTTTACATGAAACCAGTTTTAAGTACCCATCCATTGTCCAGCCTAGGAAAGAACAATGATGGACCATTAAAGTTAATGGAAAGACATTGAGACAAACTGTGGATTATTCTCCCCACTCCAAATAACCACATGACACCATCTCAGGAGACTTAAAAAAAAAATCAAAGGGAAAAAAAAGGATAAAAAGCCTTTAAAAAAGGACACTTGAAATGAAAATGTTCATCCAAAAACTGAGGGCCATCCTCTAGGCAGGAAACGTTGACTAAGAAGCTGGATCTGCTCCTACAGTTATGGGGCATGCTGGAAAACTGAGAAAGGCAATATGTAGCTTGTATTAGAAAAGGGATTTTATCAAATACAGAACTGTAAAAGCCTGAGCTGTGGCTTTATGTTTATTTTCTGCGTAATTTGTCTATGTTTGCTCTTCCTTACTATTTCATCTTTGAATCTCTGTTTTTCCTATTAAATACCATTTTGTTCTTTTTTACCTTAAGCAAAATCTCTGGTGTGCAAACTGTGTGGAGGGTGTGTGCTCCAGTGTGAACTGATAACTGGGGATCTGATTTCATGCCTTCAGGGGTGAGGAACAAGAGGGGGGAAATCCAAGTGTCTGATAAAATTAAGAATTCAGGAAGGACAGATTTGGAATCAGTAGGAAGGAGAGAGCCAGGGTGAGACTTTGTGCTTGGGGAGAAGCTAACCCCTTACCGGTCTGGGAGATCCCCAAAATGTCACACCAACATCATCACCAAATGTCTGACCAGACAGACTGTTTGTGAGGGAATGAGAAGGAATTCTACCAATTGTGTGTGTGAGAGAAACAGGAGGAGAGAGAGAGCTATATTAGGAGAAGGAAGGTAAACCAAGGCAAGAAACTGAAGGCTTGTTACTTGACCTTTGCCAGAGAGGGCAAGTTTATTGTTACTTGTAATAACTGACTGTTTATTTCAATACAAGCTTTCAGTTGTGCTAGATTAGTTAGATTTGTAATGGGATATGGAGCCTTTTATTTCAAGTTTCCTTGTTCAGTATGACTAGATTGGTAGTGACCAAATGTTATTGCCTTTACTACCGTCTAATCTGCATAACACAGGCCCCAAAATGTCAACCGGTGATTTTTCTTCCCAACAACTTGTGCTTGAGCTAAATACTTTCTGTTCAGTAACCTTTTTTAAATGAATGGAAGATCTGAGTTAGCTGAAATTTACTAGTTGTTTGTTATTAGATTCATAGTTCTTAATTGAAAGCTGATCACATCACAAAAAGCAGTATTACATTTAGTACCTTTAGTGGGATTTTCAAGACCAAGGTAGTTTGTGATAGTGGTAAGACAAAGGATTGCATAAGCATGGAAACCGAGTTGCACTCTGGACCCCAGAAATGGTCCCTCCAAGTCAGCTTGAAGCACATTAGATAGTTGGGAATAAAACTGGATGCAGGCCCAGGACAAAGCAGAAACATTACAGTGTTTACCACCAAAGGGATTGTGGTGTAAGACCCACAATGGGCAAAAACTAAGCCTAAAAGCTCACAAAAAGCCTTCAAGCTGTCAGGTTGGAAAAGGAGTAGCTCAGGGACTTTTGAAAGCCAGGGCCTCGATTTATACTCATTGTGTAGCCCTATCCAAAAGGTTTGGCCACCACTGTTCCAGAGGGAAATTTGAAAACAAATCTGTTTCTTGCATTAAAAACAGCTATAGAGATACCAAATCCCTTTGCTTTGGCAATGTACTGCTCTCTAGGATTCTCTAACTGTTCTCCCTCTACACATTTTGTAATGATAGCTTAAACTCTGGCCATGACTGGATGCAGAAGCCACCGGGATGCTGGTGGCATAAAAAACAACTCCAAAAGGAAATCTCTAAATTTTACTGCAGTGCTTGGATGCAAAGGCAATAGGTACTCTACAAAACAATAAACAAACAGGCAACTTGAAAAATGCTAAGCTGGGTCTATGTTCCTCAAAGGTGACAGCTTTTCTTACCTATATATTAATTTCAGGCTTCTTGAGCAAAAGGGTATGATCAGTGTTTTGGCATCTATCATGGAAGAGGTCTGAACTTGAGCCATACCCCTTCCACTATAGAATGATCCTACTCTAGGAGCCATGACTGAATGACACAGAGGCAGTTATGCCACTTGCTGATTCCTCTACACAAAGGGAATACCCAACAGGCTGTTTAGGTCAGGTCTCTGCCCCCTGCACAGTGCTAGAGTGACATAAATGGGAATGGAGTGGAGTGGGAGACAACGTTCCGAGACATATTGCAGAGTGTTGATTTACTGAAGGAAGATGTTTATAGTTGGTAGATAAACTGACACTAATTTTATGCTTATAGGATCGAATGTTGAGATCCTAATTTAGACTAACCCAGGCAAATATAATAGGCCTGACAGACTACAGACTAACTTTATTTTTAGGCTGGTGTAATTGCACTGAGGCCATGTCTAAGGGATGAGGTAAGGGAGGGCCCAGCTTCTCCTGTGCACAAACCAGCAGAACTGGTCAGGCACAGAAGGGACTTATTTAAAGTGTGGCAGAGCTGCCACTCGGCATAACCTTATGTACATTTCCCCTGCCAATGCCTTATATACCTCTTTGTTCTCAATGTCTATGTACCTTCCCTGCTATGCCTTTAAGATACAATCTAGTCGTAAGGCTTTTGCTAAGGTAAGGTTGTTTTGCTCACGCACAGTGATCTATCCAGTATATGTCTTTTTCATCCATACACAAAGCTGGAAATGACTTTTGTTATTTGAAATTAATGAATTTACACCCGCATAAAACTGGAGTAAGGTAGTAGTGGATCAGGGCCAGTGCTCTGCTTGAGAAAGGACCTCATGACTTTGCCTGTGATGAGGAGTGACATACATATAGCATGCAGTGGTATATCTTAAAGCCCACAATGCAATAATAGCCTCATTGAGATATTATGATTAAAATCAATGCTACAATCTCATTTTGGAAATCCATTTACTGTAGGTCTCTTCCAGCATCAATTATTCAGTGATTTCATTGGTTTATGTTCCATATAACGTAGGCAGTGGTGTGTGAACTATAGGGACATCTTTTCAGATATAGGAACAGTTTCCAGTGAGAAGGCTCATTTCAAGGTTCATTAGGAATATATTTTTATTGTTGCAAATTAGTCAACAGTCTCCTCCTTTTAAGCATTAGTTGAAGCTTTGAACCAGCCAGTAATATGCAGCTGAAAAGGCAAAAGGAAAATTTTATTACAGTTACTGATGCAGAGAAATATTACTTTACCTTCACCTTGGCCCTCTTCTTTTCCCTTTCAGGTTCCAGAGTGTTTTGCACCTAATAACTAATGTCCCTTTCAGCTCTGAGCCTGGATGAAAGAGGCAGATACTGAATAGATCACTGTAGATCAGCAAAACAACTTTATCTTAGCAAAAGAACTGTACATAGTCTCTGCTGTGCAAATGTTAAATCCCAAGGGCTAGACTGTCTTAAAGGCAGAGCCCTGCATTGACGGCGGGATGCTCTGGGCCCATGTTGCACTGGCTGCACTGCCATCCTTTAAACTGATATAGTGTGTACTCCTGTGGTATGCCAGTTCAGAGAATAGACCAGAATATGATCCTTTGGGGCAACTAGTGCCACTAACAGAGATGGCAAGAACAGTGGCTGCGTTCCCCAGCCATAATATAGCTGGACTCTGGCAAGGATACATGTGTTTAAGTGAGTTCACATATTTTGTGCCCTTTCCTCTCCCCCTTGCGTGCTCATCCAAGCCAAGAATATATGCTAGGGATGCTTTCAAGAAAAAAAATTGTCTGTTTTAGTTTTTGAATTTCATGAAATAATTTAGAACAGCAAATGATTTGCATTCAACACCTTACTCCTTTCAAATCCTTGATATATTGAAATCCTCATAAGATGCTGTCCAAGGCACTGATGTGGGTGTTGTTATATTGAACAGACAACAAGAGGCTCAAAAGAATTCTTAAAAATTTGGAAAAGAGAAAAACTCAGAGACTGCAAAGAAAATCAATATCAGGACAAGACTGCTATGTCTTTAACTTCTAATTTGGATCATTCCCATTCAGTTAAGTGTGAAGGGTGAGTTGAAGTTTTTCCTATAATATGTAGACTTTTTCTTGTATCCTGAATTCCATGTTCCCTATAAATTCACTCTTCATATACTTCGTAAGTAGTACAGGCTTCCAAACAATTCTAAATCAAAAAAGTTTTTTACATTTGGTTTAATTAAAACTGCACATATTTCCGATATGCAGTCTTTGAAAAAATGGTCCCCACCATATAGAATAGCACATTCTGAGATAAACTCTAATGGATCCATTGAGAATGTATTGGATCAGTTACTGATGATAACATTACTATGGATAGCATCCCAAAGTCTGCATTCTACTGGGGAGCAATGTTGATTCATTGCTATGAGTTTTTTAAATATGAATGTTAGATGACAACATTGTTTAAACAATTGCTGCATGAGTGTACTGTGTTGTTGAAGCTGGCTTAAAGTTAGGCACATGTTTAAGTGATCATAAAGTAAACAAATAGAATCAGGATATATATATATATATATATATATATATAAAAAAGAGTGATACTTAGGCTTGATCTATACACAGTTTTTGTACCAGTGTAACTATTTTGTCTAGGGACTGTGATTTTTTTACCAATATAGTTATACGAATACAACCCCAACTGTGGACACAGTTTATCAGTATAAAGTTGTCTTGTACAAGTGTAGCTTGTTTACCTTCCCATGAAGAAATAGCTATATTGGTTCTTTATACTGCTATAACTACAACATTTGCTCTAGGGAGGTTGTATCACTTTAAGTGTTTGTCTATACATGAAAGTTGGTATGTTTTCTGTGACATTTTCTATCCTTAACCATGTGCCTTGTCTATATCTGTCTTCCTGAGTACTATGATTTTTAGATCTGTTAAATGCTAGTATGTATCTGTTTTGTCTGTTTTGCTTGGGAAATATTACATGATGTAGGATCCTTACCTTTTAGCCAGCTAAAATACTGCTGGAGAACAATGTATAATTATTTTCAGGATAGGACATATATTGTAAGATCTGTACTTTATTGTCTCTGACTACAAATGGAATTGTATTCTTGAGAAAAGAAGATGGAGGGGGGGACCCTCCCCAATAAGAGGTTATTAAGAGGACGGTGATTATTGTTCTATATGTCCAATGAGGGTAGGACAAGAAATAATCAGTGTAATCTGAAGCAAGGGAGAGTTAGGTTAGCTATTAGAGAAAACTTTCTAATAATACTTTCTAATAAAACTTTCTAATAATAAGGGTAGTTAAGTACTGGAATAGGCTTCCAAGGGACATTGTAGAATACCCATAATTGGAGGGTTTTAAGAACAGGTTAAACACCTGTCAGGGATGGCCTAGGTATACATGGTACTGTCTCAGCCTGGGGGGAATGGACTAGATGACCTCTGAAGTTTCCTTCCAGTCCTCCTTTTCTATGACTCATCCATTCAAATGCAAATATATGTGTATGTTTCATGTTGACCGTTTAAGATATTTTAAATATATGTTACTGGTCTGATTTTCTGATGTGTAAGTTTGCATCCACAGGTCCCATACACTTCAATGTTGTAGATCGTCTGATTATCTAAGATGCTGACTATTGGAGTCTGATTTTCAAGTTGCTCACAAAAATGAACAATTAGACATTCAAGTGACCATCTGCACTCAGTTACTCAGTATTCATGTGTAATACCAATACAAATAGGTTTGAATATCAGGTCCCCTTAATTTAAATAAAAAAAAAAAAACTTTCTGGGGCTATTTAAACTGTTTCTTTTGTTAATAGGACGAAGCATTTTGAAGCAGAAACTGTCTGGTGATCCATGCTTGTACACCCAACACAACAGGACCTTAATCTTGATTGGAACTCTAGGCACTACTGTAATGTAAATATTTATTATTAATAATTAATAATTATAATAATGAATAAATCTACCACTACTTAGATTATTTAGCAGCCTTGACAAGAGATTTGCTCTATTATAGACATGGATAAAGCAGGAAGGAAAGGACAAAAAGAGACCTATGTAAACATTGTCATTTCTGCAGGTTGAACTGTTTCTGCTTTCTCTGTGAAAGTGTTTAACGGCACATTTCATTTCTTACTCTAGTTTTACAAACTGGCATTGCAAACGGTTTCATTCACAAACAGAGTACAGTACATATGGCTTACTTGGTAATCAAAAATTACCAAGTAATCAGTTGTTTTATTACCACCACAATCAGTTGTTAGTCACTATTATTTTACCACTGTGACTTTAGCTGTGTCACCAAACATTGACCAGTCTAAGGATGTTATTTAGTCACTATGAGAAAATTCTAGCTGCTTATTTAATTGATACCTTAAAAATAAATTTTGTATATCTGTCTGCAGCACATAAAAGGGCAAACATATTTCATTTCACACTGTTGCCTTTGGATTTACAGGCTCTCTTTGTTGTCCTTGGGGAACCACTTTGAATGCAGGCAGCTACAGTTATAATGGTTAGAAAGAAATCAGCAGTTACATGGGAGGTGATCAAACAGTAAATAAAATCACCATTTGGGGCTGTTTTAACAGTATGTCTTTATGGGTGTTTGGAATTGTATTTGAATAAAGGCTTTAAGCCTGAGCTAGGATTTAAAAAAAAAAAAAAAATTTCAAAGGAGCATGCAAAACTACTCAACTCCTTTGCAGTCCTCAACCATGGGGGTGATGGAAAGTATAAAATTTTACTTGCCTATGCTTTTACTTCTGGCAAAAATGATTTCCACCATATCATTCTTTTCTGCCGCATAATAGGACTAATTTATAATCTGTGCTTCAGTAGTGAAGGGTTCTCTATCTTTCCCCATCCTCATCCCACTTAACATTTATATTTGCTGTCTTTTCACATATGTATGCATTCCCTCCCCTCTTTTTCTTTTTCTTTATCCACTGTAGTGACTGTATTTTGAAAAGAACTATAAGAAAAATTTGAGCATATAAAAAGGCAGTGGGCTGACAGCAGTTGAAACTAAAGTTCCCCTATTTAGCTACAGGACATAATATATACTGCATAATAATGATACTTAGCTCTTTAATGGTGTTTTTCACTCATAGGTCTTGTCATAAATATAAAGGGAAGGGTAAACCCCTTTGAAATCCCTCCTGGCCAGGGGAAAGCTCCTCTCACCTGTAAAGGGTTAAGAAGCTAAAGGTAACCTCGCTGGCACCTGACCAAAATGACCAATGAGGAGACAAGATACTTTCAAAAGCTGGGAGGAGGGAGAGAAACAAAGGGTCTGTGTCTGTCTGTATGCTGGTTTCTGCCAGGGATAGACCAGGAATGGAATCTTAGAACTTTTAGTAAGTAATCTAGCTAGGTATGTGTTAGATTATGATTTCTTTAAATGGCTGAGAAAAGAATTGTGCTGAATAGAATAACTATTTCTGTCTGTGTATCTTTTTTGTAACTTAAGGTTTTACCTAGAGGGGTTCTCTATGTTTTTGAATCTAATTACCCTGTAAGATATCTACCATCCTGCTTTTACAGGGGGGGATTTCTTTATTTCTATTTACTTCTATTTTTTATTAAAAGTCTTCTTGTAAAAAAACTGAATGCTTTTTCATTGTTCTCAGATCCAAGGGTTTGGGTCTGTGGTCACCTATGCAAATTGGTGAGGCTTTTTATCCAACATTTCCCAGGAAAGGGGGGGTGCAAGTGTTGGGAGGATTGTTCATTGTTCTTAAGATCCAAGGGTCTGGGTCTGTAGTCACCTAGGCAAATTGGTGAGGCTTTTTACCAAACCTTGTCCAGGAAGTGGGGTGCAAGGTTTTGGGAAGTATTTTGGGGGGAAGGACGCGTCCAAACAGCTCTTCCCCAGTAACCAGTATTAGTTTGGTGGTGGTAGCGGCCAGTCCAAGGACAACGGGGGGAATATTTTGTACCTTGGGAAAGTTTTGACCTAAGCTGGTAAGGATAAGCTTAGGAGGTTTTTCATGCAGGTCCCCACATCTGCACCCTAGAGTTCAGAGTGGGGGAGGAACCTTGACAGGTCTCCAAGTGCTTTGCCAAGGAAGGTAAGTCATTGTCCTCATTTTTACAGTTGGGGAAACCAAGGCACCAAAATGTAGTACTTCACAGCAGATAAGTTGCGCAAAGCAATGTAAAGAATCCAGGTCTCCTGACTCCAAGTCCATCTTCCTGTCCACTGACTCACGTTGCCTTCATAAGCATTGTGTTTCCCTCTAAAATGTGTAACTTGTGTTCCATACCTGTGACCTGGAGGGACTATCTCCAGGTCTTAGGTAGTAATGCAGTATTCCAAGGGCCCCCTTGCTAGCAAGTGGCAAAGTTGTGATGAGGGCAACTTTTACATTAGGAGCTGGATTTAAAGTAACAGCTCATTTCACACAGGCAACTGAACAACTTCAGGTGATAACATTTTGTCATTATGAAATTAGTTGGATTCAAACCAATGGTTTAGCAGTGAATGACGCCCTAGCAAGTTTCCAATCCCATGAGTCATTCAGTCCCCTAGGTGGGCCTTTACCTCTTAATAGCCTCATTGTCACACTCACTCGCTCTTCATTGTCACAGAATAGGATCTTAGTCTAGGCCTTTGTATCAGTGAATCTTTGTGGAAAAAAACTGTATGCATCCTTCGAGCCAAGTGAATGATTTTCTGTTGATTGTACATTGCACTCAGTGGCATTCAGGAAGCTAGGTCCATGCAGACTCCCCAAGAATTCAGAAGTAGCAATGTGTTTCTGACAAGTGTTCTCTAGTATATCAATGTGGCATTGCTGTTCCCCTTGTCCTTAAACCTGTTTCTTTTCTTTTCCCAGTCACTCTGTGACTGGGGTGGGTAACCAGCCACGTACTCTGTGCATCAAGGGGTAAAATGCAATAATTATTTGAATTGTTTCAGCAGATAAAAGGATTTCTGAAAAAATAATGAAAGTAATCTAATTAAATTCACCATATAACACTTCTGGATGTTAAAACATTACAGATCCACTCATTGAATGACACAACCAAATTAACGTTTTCTCACTGTGTTGCATCTGAGACACCTGATCTGATTACTGATAATGGGAAGCAAGCTTCCTGGATACTTTAGGTTTTGAACATAATTATGGTTTCTTACCTGCGTTTGTTTTTTTGCTCTGCCTCTTTTCAAATCTGCTAAGACATACCTCCTTCCTTATGTCCTTTATTAGTATTCTGCCTAAAGTACAGTCTTCATTACTGTAGATGGAGAAGATTTATCTTCATATACAGCAGCTGTCACCTGGGATTTTTAGAATGATCTAGTTTAGAGATTCTGGGAAGCAGCTTGAGATTCTCATCTTCACTTTTTTGTCATTGGCAATACATCTGCACTGAGCTACACTCCATTTCTGTTCTTTTGTCTAGGAGGCTTTTATGCACTGGAATGCTAAAGACACATGTTTCTGAGGGGGGTAGAAATAGGAATACAAACCTGTTTGATAGATGATCTAGTTTATTCTTCACACATCCCTGTTTTATTGATTTGCAAACCAGAAAGACTAATCCAAATTTACATTGCATGTATTTTCTCTGTTCTCAGAGGAATTTCCCTCCTTCCCACAAGATTTAACAAAGCAATTTTGTCTTTGTATCCAACAGCTTCTGTGACAGTCAAGAAACCATCAACTAATCAATTTTACTGCAAAACTAATTTTTTACTTTAAACAAACATCACCACACTTTGACGCAATTAAATAATTTGTCTGTTATGCCATATATCTAGCCTGCACCCTAGAGAGCAGGTAGAAGCTACTGCAGAAATCATGGCACACATGCTTTTGCATGAAATTAAATATTTCTCCCTTAATCCTATCACCAGCAGCTGTTAGGTACCGTGGCTTATTGCACATGGCCTATATAATGAGACAGATTCAGGCAGTTCAAGCTCCTCTGCTGAATGCTGAATAGGGCCCTTCTCTCCAAGGACACTAAGATGTACTGCTGTTGAAAAAGAGAACTCCTCATGCAAATTAATAGCTTCAGCATACACGTTTCAAGACAAAAAACAGCATTAGAAACAAGGTTTCCTAGCACCAGATAGATCAAATAAGGAGTGGGTTGGTACATGAAATGAAAACTAAGCAGGGAAGCTCCATCAAGGTTAGGGTTAGGATCTTTGGTCATGAATAAAACTGTCCAAAAATGGGTCAAATCAATATTTTAATAACTAAATAACTTCTAAGTAAGTCTAAAATTGTAGACAAACGTTTCTAATAGCTGATATGATGTCCTGATGGGAGTACAATAGACATCCAGGGACTGTGCAGAAGAACTGAACTTTCCACATGTAAATGATACAGTTAATTGACCCTTGGTATTAAGAATAGAGATAATCCAGTCCCAGTTCTATTTTATTTTATCTCCCAGTTCATTGCTCAGTCAGCAGCAAAGTTAAGGGCATTCCTCTCACATGGCAAAGACAGCATTCCCACATTTGAATGTTCAAACAAGATTAAAAGGACTTCTAAAACAGCAATAAAAATAATCTGAAAACATGTTTTATAAACTTGAACATTGTAAAGCAAAACAGGTACACTCACTGAGGCAATGTGATTAATATTTCCCCCCTTGTAATGCACAATGTTGGACTTCATTACAAGTGTGGGAAGCAGGTTTTTTGATCCCATTTGAGTTTTGCATGTAAAAGCAGATTAGTCTAAATGGAAATAATGTTTCTTTTGTGTTTCATGTCAAGCATGGTGAAAATTAGTTTCAACGGAATGATTAGGGGTGCTTATGTTTATAGGGCCAAATCCTCTCCCTAGTGCACAGCCAAAGCCCATGAGTTGTTCAACAGGGGTTGAGGGGTAGAATTTCACAAAGCACAATGCAGCTGTTACCTTAGGGCTGTAGTAGCCTTTGATGCTGCTGCATTCCCTCTGTCAGACACCAGTATGTGGGTGGTCATGCCTAGTGGTTGGAGCAGGAGTCGGTAGCTAGGAATCAGAGGCCAGGACTTCTCTGAAGTCAGAAATTGGAGCCAAAGGTTAGAGCCAGGTTACCTGGAGTGATGAAAGGCAGGGCAAGGCTGTGGTCAAGACAAGAGCAGGGCTTGGAACAAGCAGGCCAGGAGCTATTGAAGCCATGGGTGAATGCTTTGAGTAGCCACCCACCATGATGCTGCTGGGCTTAAGAGCTGGTCTGCTGACTCTTGTTGCCAATCAGGTGGTGTAGCCAATCAGGCAGCCTACTATAGGTCAGCTGGTCTTGATCAGCATCAGGGCCTGCAGCACAGCCAGTCTCTGGGCAACCTGACAGTATGCCTCCCCAAAGGCACCTCTTAGAGGCCCCAGGGCGCAGTTTATTGGAGTACTTCCAGTGGAACTCTCGCAACAGATTCAGGACATGGATGTTCTCTACTGGTTCCCAAGACTGCTTGTCTGGACCATAGACTTCTTACTCCATGAGGTAGTGGAGCCTTCCCTTAATTTACTAAGAGTTGAGGATTCAGTGGAACAAGTACTCCTCCTATTTGTGGACTGTTATGGATGGCAGTGGCAGGTTGGAGTGGTTTGGGTATGATTTCTCAGTGTAGAGCTTTAAAAATGAGATGTGAAAGACAGGGTGGATCTTCAAGAACTTGGGCAGCTGTAACCTGAAGGTCACTGGGTTTACCTGTTCTATAGTCTTGAAGGGGCCCAGTTATTGGCAATCTAATTTGGTGGATGGGCAGCTCAGTTTAAGGTTCTGGGCAGAGATCCACACCTTGTCCCCTATGTCTAGATTTGGGGCAGCCTGATGATCTTGGTCTGCATGGCATTTATAGTCTTCTTTGTTTCTTGAGGTCCCGGTGTACCTAATGTAGGTGGGAGTTTAAATCCAGTAAAAATATATTACCTCAACTACCTTCTTGTTAATGTCCTGGGACCAATATGACTACCACTGCCAACAGCTTCTTTAAAAAGTGTCAGTCAATTTAATGAGGAGCAGAAACACCAAGCAACTTAGCTGACCATTTCAGAATAACCAATAGGCTGGAATATGGTCACATTGAGCAATTAAAAATAAAATCACAAATATCAAAACTGTTTTCAAGCAACTCATGAAAAGGCTAGATTAGCAACAAATCCTATTCACAATGAATAATTTGACAAGGTGTTGGTGAAAATGATATAATTTTTGACAGTAGCATTGTGGGAGTCTAGGGTAATATTGTAAAGCAATAATTACCTCTCCTAATGTTGATGAAACAAAGGGGGAGAGGGGAATGCAGTTTTTAACAGTTTCATTGCCTGTCATCCCTTCTCCCTGCTGTACTGCCATACTCTATTAATGGTCCACTGGAAATCAATAAAAGGTAGTTCATTTTGTGAGGAACAAACATTACATTTTTGATAAAAAGAAAAGGAGTACTTGTGGCACCTTAGAGACTAACACATTGTACAGTAGCTGACAGGTTATTTTTTAATAATAATAAAGATTTATATTTATACAGCAGGTTTTTTTCTTCTAATCTTAACCCAATATTTAAGCTATAATTAGGCAAATAATCTCTTACATTCATGGGCCAGGAGGAATGATTAACACAGGCCACAGAATATCAGACATAATTTCTGAATCCAGCCTATATGTCCTGTAGCTCAGCCAGATACTCTTTTGGAATGACATTCAATATTAATTTTAAGACTTCAGAAGATGATGAAGAATCTACCATATTCCTTGGTAATGGTTAACTACTCCCACAGTACCTTATCTGTACCCTGAATTTGTCTTAGTGTCAACTTCCATTCACTGGACCTTGTTGTCCCTTTGCCGGATAGATTAAAGTGCCATCTACTTTTAGAAATCTTCACCCACCCATGTTCATAGTATCAGTCTATCCCAATGTGAAGAAAAGATTGGAAGAGGCCACTATAACTCCATCAGGTGCTCTTTAATGACCTGAAAATCAAAAAGGAATCCTACAAAAAGTGGAAATACAGTCAAATTGATAAGAATGAGTGCAAAAAAATAAATAGCACAAACGTGTAGGGAGAAAATTGGAAAGACTCTGACACAAAAACAATTACAATTAACAAGGGATAAAAAAAGCAATAAGAAGAGGCTGTATAAGTATCTTAGGAGCAAAAGAAAGATGAAGGAAAGTGTAGGTGTTCTACTAAGCGGGGAAGGAGAACTAATAATGGATGATAAGAACTGAGATGAATAATGCCTATTTTGCTTCAGTCTTCACTAAAAAGAGAAATTGTGACCAGATACACAACACAATTAATATTAATAACAAGGTGGAAGGAATGCAAGCCGAAAAAGGGAAAGAACAGGTTAAATAATATGTAGTTAACATAGATGTATTCAAGTTAGAAGACCTTGATTAAATTAATCCTAGGGTACTCAAGGAATTAGCTGAGGCAATCTTGGAACAATTAGCAATTATATTTGAGAAGTCCTGGAAGATGGGTGTCAAGGGTCCTCCCCCACTCTGAACACTAGGGTACAGATGTGGGGACCTGCATGAAAACCTCCTAAGCTTATCTTTACCAGCTTAGGTCAAAACTACCCCAAGGTACAAAATATTCCACCCTTTGTCCTTGGATTGGACCCCTACCACCACCAAACAAATACTGGTTACTGGGGAAGAGCTGTTTGGAAACATCTTTCCCCCCAAATACTTCCCAAAACCTTGCACCCCACTTCCTGGACAAGGTTGGTTAAAAGCCTCACCAATTTGCATAGGTGACCACAGACCGAAACCCTTGGATCTGAGAACAATGAAAAAACATTCAGTTTTCTTACAAGAAGACTTTTAATAGAAATAGGAGTAAATAGAAGTAAAGAAATCCCCTCTGTAAAATCAGGATGGTAGATACCTTACAGGGTAATTAGATTCAAAACATAGAGAATCCCTCTAGGCAAAACCTTAAGTTACAAAAAAGATACACAGACAGAAATAGTTATTCTATTCAGCACAATTCTTTTCTCAGCCATTTAAAGAAATCATAATCTAACGCATACCTAGCTAGATTACTTACTAAAAGTTCTAAGACTCCATTCCTGTTCTATCCCCGGCAAAAGCAGCATACCAACAGACACACAGACCCTCTGTTTTTCTCCCTCCTCCCAGTTTTTGAAAGTTTCTTGTCTCCTCATTGCTCATTTTGGTCAGGTGCCAGCGAGGTTACCTTTAGCTTCTTAACCCTTTACAGGTGAGAGGATTTTTCCTCTGGCCAGGAGGGATTTTAAAGGGGTTTACCCTTCCCTTTATATTTATGACAATGGGTCTCAGAAGACTGGAGAAGGATAAGTATAGTACCTGTCTTTAACAAAGGAAACAAAGAGGACCTGGGGAATTACAGATCAGTCAGTCTAACACTGATACCCAAACAGATATTGGAATAAACAAGCAAATTGTAAGCACTTAGAGGATAAGGTGATAAGTAACAGCTAACATGCATTTGTCAAGAACAAATCATGCCAAACCAATCTAATCTTTTTAGCCTAATAGAGAGAGGAGGAAGTTGAGATGTGATATGTCTTGATTTTAGTAAGGCCTTTGGCACAGTCCCACATGAGACTCTCAAAAAAGCAAGCTAGGGAAATGTGGTCTAGATGAAATTACTACAAAATAGGTACAAAACTGGTTAAAAGACCATACTCAAAGAGTAGTTATCAGTGGTTTGCTATCAGACTGGGGGGATGTATTTAGTCAGATTTTGCAGGGGTCTGTGCTGGATCTGGTAGTATTCAATATTTTGGATGTATGGAGAGTATGCGTATATAATGTAATGTAATGTAATGGAGAGTATGCGTATATAATTTGCAGATGACACCTAGTTGGAAAGAGTTCCAACCATTGCGGAGGACAGGATTACAATTCAAAACAATCCTGACAAATTGGAGAATTGGTCTGAAATCAACAAGGTTAAATTCAATAAAGACAAGTGCAATGTACTACACTTAGGAAAGAAAAATCAAATGTACAACTATGAAATAGGGAATAGGGAATAACTGGCTTGGTGATAGTGCAGCTGAAAATGATCTGGAAGTTATAGTGGATCACAAATTGAATGTGAATCAACAATGTAATGCAGTTTCAAAAAAGCTAATATAAGTCTGGGGTGTATTAACAGGAACATAACATAAGAATGGCCCTACTGGGTCAGACCAAAGGTCCATCTAGCCCAGTATCCTGTCTTCCAACAGTGGCCAGTGCCAGGTGCCCCAGTGGGAATTAACAGAACAGGTAATCATCAAGTGATCCATCCCCTGTCACTCATTCCCAGCTTCTGGCAAACAGAGGCTAGGAGCACCATTCCTGCCCATCCTGGCTAATAGCTATTGATGGACCTATCCTCCATGAATTTATCTACTTCTTTTTTGAACCCTGTTATGGTCTTGGCCTTCACAACATCCTCTGGCAAGGAGATCCAAAGTTGACTGTGCATTGTGTGAAGAAATACTTCCTTTTATTTGTTTTAAACCTGCTGCCTATTTCATTTGGTGACCTCTAGTACTTGTGTTATGAGAAGTAGTAAACAACACTTCCTTATCTACTTTCTCTACACCAGTCATGATTTTATAGTCCTCAATCATATCCCTCCTTAGCCATCTCTTTTCCAAGATGAAAAGTCCCAGTCTTATTAAACTCCTCATACGAAAGCCGTTCCATTCCCCTAATAATTTTTGTTGCCCCTTTCTGAACCTTTTCCAATTCCACTATATCTTTTTTGAGATGGGGCGACCACATCTGCACACAGTATTCAAGATGTGGGCGTATCATGGATTTATATAGAGGCAATATGATATTCTCTGTCCAATTATCTATCCATTTCTTAATTATTCCCAGCATTCTATTCAGTTTTTTGACTGCCACTGCACATTGAGTGGATGTTTTCAGAGAACTATCCACAATGACTCAAAGATCTCTTTCTTGAGTGGTAACAGCAAATTTAGACCCCATCATTTTATATGTATAGTTGGGATTATGCTTTCCAATGTGCATTACTTTGCATTTATCAACATTAAATTTCATTTTCCATTTTGTTGCCCAGTCAGCCAGTTCTGAGAGATCCTTTTGTAGCTCTTTGCTGTCTTCCTGGGTCTTAACTATCTTTAGTAATTTTGTATCATCTGCAAATTTTGCCATCTCACTGTTTACTCCTTTTTCCAGATTATTTATGAATATGTTGAATAGGACTGGTCCCACTGGGGGACACCACTATTTACCTCTCTCCATTCTGAAAACTGACCATTTATATCTACCCTTTGTTTCCTATCTTTTAACCAGTTACCAATCCATGAGAGCACCTTCCCCCTTATCCCATGGCAGCTTACTTTGCGTAAGAGCCTTTGGTGAGAGACCTTGTCAAAGGCTTTCTGAAAATCTAAGTACACTATATCCACTGGATCCCCTTGGTCCACATGCTTGTTGACTCCCTCAAAGAATTCTACTAGATTGGTGAGGCATGATTTCCCTTTACTAAAACCATGTTGACTCTTCCTCAACAAATTATGTTCATCTATATGTTTGATAATATTGTTCTTTATTATGGTTTCAACCAGTTTGCCCAGTACTGAAGTCAGGCTTACAGGCCTGTAATTGCCAGGATCACCTCTGGAGTCCTTTTAAAAAATTGGCGTCACACTAGCTATCCTCCAGTCATCTGGTACAGAAGCTGATTTAAACGATAGGTTACAGACTACAGTTAGTAGTTCTGCAATTTCACATTTGAGTTCCTTCAGAACTCTTGGGTGAATACCATCTGGTCCTGGTGACTTATTGCTGTTTAATTTATCAACTTGTTCCAAAATCTCCTCTAATGACACCTCAATCTGGGACAGTTCCTCAGATCTGTCACCTAAAAAGAATGGCCCAGGTTTGGGAATTTCCCTCTCATCCTCAGCCATGAAGACCAATGCAAAGAATTCATTTAGTTTCTCTGCAATGGCCTTGTTGTCCTTGAGTGCTCCTTTAGCACCTCAATCATCCAGTGGCCACACTAGTTGTCTAGCAGGCTTACTGCTTCTGATGTACTTAAAAAAAATTGTTATTACTTTTTAAGTCTCTGGCTAACTGTTCTTTGAATTCTTTTTTGGCCTTCCTAATTGTGTGTTGTATTTAAGACATGGGAGATAATTGTCCCACTCTACTTGGTGCTGGTGAGGCCTCAGTTGTTGTAGTGTGTCTAGTTGTGGGTGCCACAGTTTAGGAAAGATGAGGACAAATTGGAGAGAGTCCAAAGGACAGCAATAAAAAATGAAACCTGATCTATGAGGAAAGATTAAAAAAACCTGTTCACATTTAGTCTTGAGAAAAGAAGACTGAAAGGGGCCTGATAGTCCTCAAATATGTTAAGGGCAGTTAGAAAGAGGATGGAGATCAGTTGTTTTCCATGTCACCTGAAGGTAGGACAAGACGTAATGACCATCCTGTCAGGGATGGTCTAGGTATAGTTTGTTCTGCCTCAGTGCAGGGGTCTGGATTAAATGAACTCCCGAGGTCTCTTCTCAGAAATGCAAATTCAAGTTAAAAACAAGAATTTTCAAATGCCTCTGCCAGTTTATAAAACATATTGTGAGATATGTGTCTCACCCTATGAGCTTTCAAACTGCAGTACTAAATGAAATGGAATGAACAGAGCTATCTTTGAACATATTCTGTATGATACATCGTATAATAATGCAACAAAAGTAATATAATCACAGACTTAACAGGGGAAAAGATGAATTTGTTAACTTACTATTATAGCACCCAGATCTGAATTTTGCAGGTGACAATTAATAATGACTGGTACATTTCAAAGGGTTTGACACTGAATAAACCTGGAAAATATTGGATGCTTATCCAACATTTAAGTGGCCTGTAGTGAGGCGGTGTGGTGCCCCAACACCCCACCGAGGGAAGAACCTCCCCAGACACCAAAGTGGGCGGAGCCAGTGGATCCTGCGCCCACCCCCTAGAGGTCAAGGTGCAGGACTGGAAGTAGAAAAGCCCAACCCCGGAGCTCAGTTGGGCAACAGCAGCTGGAGAGGCCAGATGCCCGTGGCCTGGCTCTGACTTGGGAGACCCCGGCAAGCCGTGACCAACCCAAGGACTGGCCAGACCAGCCAATGCCTGATACTGACCGATGCCCAGAGGAGCTGCCGAGCCTACCCCTCGCCAGCTACCCAGGGGAGCAGCCAAGCCTACCCCTCACCGGCGACACAGAGGAGCCCATGGTGCTGGAAACTTCTGAGGACACCACCCTGACCCAGGTACCCTACGAGGGGGAGTCCGGAAGTAGCCCAGGGGCAGCTGACCCCAGTCTGGCTGCAGCACTGCCAGAACCCATGTCAGTGTGTTGTGGCCAGGATCCTCACTGACACAGCAGCGGGTCTTTGACCGCTGCTAGGGCCCCAGGCTGGGACGCAGTGGAGTGGGTGGGCCTGTGTCCCCCCTGCCACTCCCCTCGCGGGTGGCAGTCTCCCTCTCCTCCTGGTCCCTAAAGCTAGGCTTGGGCCTAGACTGAACTATTTGCTCAGCCCCTGCCTAAGGGCCTGAGCACCTGACTGTTTCTTTGCTGCCCTGCCCTGACCCAGGGCCTGGGCATATATCGAACTGCTTGCGGGACCCAGCCTGAAGGTCGGAGCCATAGACTGGGTATTCCCCAACCCAGCCGAGAGTGTAGTGAGGCGGTGTGGTGCCCCACCACCCCACCGAGGGACGAGCCCCGACTGAGTTCCCTTACAAGGCCCTTCTTTGGACTTGTGATTTTCAACTCCTTCCCCCATTCCTTCATGACCTCACTCAAGATCCCAGGCCTTCACCTCCCATTTCCTAGTCCTCACACCTCTTCTGATAATACAACCAGAGGGAGGGATGGAGAGAAGGAAAATTTTGCTCTATGTGGCAATAGACTCTGGTAATGGACAGAAAGTTCTACAAGTTTCAACTCCTGGTTATTCCTAGATATACTTTTGTGGGAAAGTGGTTCCCTTATCTCCCTCCATGACAGAAGCCAAGATTCAGCCTCCAGAACCAGTAGATCCCCAGTAAGCTATTGGAAGCACTCAGGCAGAGGTTCTGTGACTCTTCACCAACTAAAGTGTTTGTTCTGGATGTTGGTGTCCTTCCACATTGCTTGCCGTTAATCTTTGGGTGGGAAGGGAAACAATGAGTCTTCAAGCTCTTGCACTGCAAGCCAAAAAGGTTTTCTGGACTTGAGTCAGAATTTTGTTATATTATTTAAATCTTTGTATATTGGAAGATCCTTGTTCCCTCAAATATGATGGAACTCTCAAAAGATTCTCATGTCACAAAAAAATTGGGGCTGGGTGAATACGTGCTGGTATGGGAAGCCATGGTTATGGCGTGTGTCATAAATATAAGGGAAGGGTAACCACCTTTCTGTATAGAGAACTAGAAAATCCCTCCTGGCCAGAGGCAAAGTCCTTTTACCTGTAAAGAGTTAAGAAGCTAAGATAACCTTGCTGGCACCTGACCAAAATGACCAATGAGGAGACAAGATACTTTCAAAGCTGGAGGGGGTGGAAAACAAAGGGTCTGTCTGTCTGTGCGATGCCTTTGCCGGGAACAGATCAGGAATGCTCTTCAGAACTCCTGTAAAAATTTAGTAAGCAATCTAGCTAGAAATGCATTAGATTTTCTTTTGTTTAATGGCTGGTAAAATACCTGTGCTGAATGGAATGTATATTCCTGTTTTTGTGTCTTTTTGTAACTTAAGGTTTTGCCTAGAGGGATTCTCTATGTTTTGGATCTGATTACCCTGTAAGGTATTTATCATCCTGATTTTACAGAGGTGATTCTTTTACTTTTTCTTTAACTAAAATTCTTCTTTTAAGATCCTGATTCCTTTTTCATTGATCTTAAGACCCAAGGGTTTGGGTCTGTATTCACGTATGTAAATTGGTGAGGATTTTTTATCAAGCCTTCCCCAGGAAAGCGGGTGTAGGGCTTGGGGGGATATTCTTGGGGGGGGGGGGAGACATCTCCAAGTGGGCTCTTTCCCTGTTCTTTGTTTAACACAATTGGTGATGGCAGCATAGGATTCAAGGACAAGGCAAAGTTTGTACCTTGAGGAAGTTTTTAACCTAAGCTGGTAAGAATAAGTTTAGGGGGTCTTTCATGCAGGTCCCCACAACTGTACCCTAGAGTTCAGAGTGGGGAAGGAACCTTGACAGCATGATTTTACTGTGACCTTGATAATCCATATAACGTTCTTAAATTGAGGTTCCACAAGTGATGTGTGGGAGCTGTGTGTCCTGATGAGTGACAGCATCCGATGAAGTGAGCTGTGGCTCACGAAAGCTTATGCTCAAATAAATTGGTTAGTCTCTAAGGTGCCACAAGTACTCCTTTTCTTTCTATGGTAGAGTAGACAAGGGCCAGTGAAGAGGTCTGTAGAGGTTTTGCAACCAATCAGCTCCCCAGGTCCTGCCAGTTTCTGAATGAGATTTACACACATCTTTATTTTATTGTAGATACTTTTCAGGTGCTGATGGTTTGTGTCTTATCTGCTGATCATTGAAATCCATGTGCAGTTTCACAATAGCTTTTTGATTGTTTAAATGAAATGCTGACACAACAGTCTTATTGGGATTTGGTTTTAGACACCAATATAACAAATATTCATTCATGATTTTAAAGTCCTTAGTTAAGATTTGCTCTACAGCAGGTAAAACCCCTGCCTGAGTTTTCAATACGTCATAAGCACAAGCAAATTTCCGTGATGATGTTTGAGGATCATCACTGGTATAGATATTAAACAGGATCTATACTAGGTCTGATCCCTGTCATAGGCCATCATTGAGAGTGGATGGCCTGCTGACGTGCTCACCAGTGCAAAAACTACTATTGGGCAGAATGTCTCAGAAGAATAATATTGTTGTATTTCATGGAATAATTTTGCTGGCTTACAGAAGGGGGACGTTCCTCTATAAGGTGTCAGAGGTCTAATTCTAAGAAAGCTGCCCCACTGGGGAAACACAGCACTGGATACTGCCTAAAGGGACATTCCACTCCACCAGATGTTAATACATCCTAAGGTATTGCTGTGCCTGAGCCTATATTAACTTTCCCTGGTTTAACTCATGGATTCTGGAGGTAGAATTTGGAGCAGATCAGGCAGCTTCTCTGCCTCCCAGCTCCACAAAACTGGAAAACTGGAAAGTGGACCCAGAAGAGCTGCCACAGGAAAAAGCATGTCACAGATGCAATTGTCCCCTACTGTGATTACATGGGGGACTGAGAGCTTAATAGTCTCTACTGTGTTTTGGCCAAGAGTTTCCTAGCATCCACTGCCTCCTTTCTAATGTGAGAGAAAACCTAAAACTTATGGGAATTACAGACAGCAGTAGTCATTTTGAAGAAACATCAATATATATTTCAGCAAATCTGTTTTCCTCTTCAAATAAACCTGAGCTGCAAAACTTGGATCTGAAGTTTCCTAAAATTTGGGGGTGACTGGAGTTGGAGTTTTGGTACATCTACTTGGGAGATGGAGCCAGTCATAGATTTCTAGGCCAGAAGGAACCACTATGATCACCTGGTCTGACCTCCTGCATAACGCAAGTCATAGAACTTCCCCCAGATAATTCCTGTTTGTACTAGAGCTTATCTTGTTGGAAAAAAAACAGCCAGTCTTGATTTTAAATCTGCACTGATGACAAATTCACCAAAACCCTTGGTAAATTGTTCCAGTGTTTAATTATCATTATGAAGCTTGGATCCAAAACCAACTTCCTAGAGGTTGCTCTGAGGAGGAATGGGGTTAAGAATAAAGGCATATGCCATTTGATTATGTTTATTTATTGAAGTGTAAGTTTGGCTACAAATCTCATTTCCATAGACAGTCTATTACCAGTTCTAATGGTTCAAAAATCTTGAGTCAGGCTCTCCCCAGATCACAACGACTGGGTTAAAAATCATGATATTTAAAACATAATTAATTATTTTGTTTTCTGGTCTGTCTCAAGATTTTTTGTTTATCTTTAGGGTGAAGCCTGCTTCCTGAGTTTGAACATTCTATCTTAAATGCAGAAAAATGCACAAAATAGAGGTCTCCCTTCCACATTGCTGCTGAGATGGGGAATTCACTTAATGTTACTCACTCTTAACTCTACAGTGGGGAAGCTGCCATTGCATCCCTCCTCTTCTCCCTCTCCCTTCCCTATCCTGCCTTTCTTATCATCTTCCACACAGTTTTCTGCTCACACCTTCCCCTCCCTACTCTCTCAATCTCCTGCACTCGCATTGTCTTTCCCTTTCCCTTTTGTCTCCTGCATTGCCCTGCCCAAACTCCTGACCCCATCATCCTTTTGGCCTCACATTTCCAATCTCTTCAACCCAGTCTCATTCACATCTCTATAATTCTCCATCCTCTCACTTTCTCCTGGTTCACATACGTTGAATGAAGGGCATCTATCTTAATTCTGAACAGTCTGGCTTCAGGTCCTTGGAAGAAATGGTGGATGGAAGCCATCTTTTCTGTGGGCAGCTGTGGTTTCAGTTCAAAAGAGAAGAACAGGAGATAGTAGTTAATTTTATTAGGGCTAAGAAAGCCATAGTCCTTGGGTTTACATGACATCATCATCCGCTTAAAAACAGCACCTAAAATTGTAATATTCAAGGTAATACTGTAAGAATTAGCAACTCTGTAAACAACTATGTATGGGCATGTGTGGGGGTGGGTGACTAAATCAGGCTCAATGTATTGAAAATATACCTCTTTGCTAAAGTGTAATCAGATGGTGCCTGCAGAGGGAGTTCCAATTCCTGGAGGAATTCCTAGCACCAGGGAGTGAGCCCTGCCTTGTTGTCTCTAGTTTTGGGGGCCTAGGAACACGCTTCTCTTTCTACATTCTATTCAGAGACAATCCTATTCAGTGTTTGCCATCCATCCCTATACTTGAAATCTGAAGAACATTTTTTTTTAAAGACATATGAGTTACTTTAGAGAACTTTAAATGTGTTTAGTGCACAGACACACACAATATCTGGGTTTGGTGTGGCATCCCTTTACCTCTTGTTGGTATTTGCTTTAGTAAATTTTTAATTCGCTCAGTGTTATGCTCTTTTACTCCTATGCTATTAAATTTTGGTGTACGGTGATCATCCTAGGGTGAAGCACTACATTTCGACCTGTGCTACCAGGTCCCTGATTAATTTTCTAGGACCCTGAAATCTTTCCAGTGCTGTTGCAGGGCATCAAGGTAATGTAACAGCTGATTTGAACATGCAAAGGCAGGGTTGCAACATTCTACTAATGTGGCCACCTTTGAAAATTGGACACAAACCATCTTACCTCCTCCACATTATCCTATGATTTTGGTGAATTGTTACTTGAGTAAAAATGACTTCTGCACAGTTGGACCAATCTGACTTAAATATCTAGGGACCTGATCCCTTGAAGTCAATGGGAACTGAGAGCTCTACTCACCTCAAAGTTTAGGCTCTGAATTACAAATTTGTGACTGCAAAGTGAATGGGTTAATTTTGCTGGTGTGTTTTCGACACAATGCTCCTCATCACTAGAGCAGATTAATCTTGTGCCATTTTCTGTTTTGATTACAATCTTTGTCACACAAGTGAGGCAGCAGAATGTTAATGTCACATATTATCTCTGAAAGATAGTAGTATTCTCCATTGCTTTGACCTTTTCAGTGTTCTGCATTTCGATTTGATCTGGAAGTTGATGATTAATGATAATTACAATAATTACAACTAGAGGCTTGAAATATAAATGGTCAAATGTTCAAAAGAAGGAGTACAAAACATTTAATGCATCTTTAACAATATATCGGCCATTTTCTCTTCTTTTTCAGATGTGATACAATCAATGACATTTAGTAAAAAAATAAAATTATAGATGGGCCTGAACCAAAACCATAGATCTGAATACTCCAGATCTTTGGGAAAGATTGGATCCAAATCTAAACTTTACAGCTTAGACTTATCTATAGCAAAAACACAGGTCAGGTTGAAGCAGGAAAAAATAGAAAAGATGTGATTTGGGAGCCATGTTTTAGGTATACCAAAAAAAAATCAATTTTTGAAATCAATAACATGCTCTTTTGCTCTAACAGCTTTGCTTAACAAAGAGTGAGCATTACATAAAACAAGCTTTGGCTTTGGATTCAGATCATTAACTATGATTCCCATTATACTGTTGGTGCCACAGGGAAAGGGATAGTTACTTTTCTGTTCAACTTTGCTTTGTTGGATTTAATTTTGGGGAACTAAACTTCCTGGAAATTAGATACCAAGTTGGGTGGCTGATTAACAGGTGTCCTCATTTATCTGAGGGGAACAGGTAGCTGTATGCTATAGTGCATTATGCCTGAATGAGAGAATCAATTTGTAATCGTAACTTAAACAACCCCCCCATCCCAGTGCTTTTCGTAAGCTAAATCCTGGCTGTCTCCAAGAATGGTAGACTTAATGGTAGACTTAATACCCAAGTGTATGTTAGTATTAAAATAGCCTATAGTCCAGCCCCCTCTCTGTAGGTACAGAGCTTTTATAAGCAACACAGTTGATTCTGAGACCTTGTTTACACTATGAGTGTAAGTGGAGCTAAGTTATGCAGCTTGAATAACTACGTGAATAACATAGCTGGAGTTGATGTAGCTTAGGTCGACTTACTGCGGTGACTACACCACGCTGGGTCAATGGGAGATGCTCTCCCATCAACTTCCCTTATGCTTCTCGTTCTGGAGGAGTGCCGGAGTCGACAGGAGAGCGATCTGCGGTTGATTTAGTGGGTCTTCGTTAGACTCGCTAAATTGACCCCCAGTGCATCGATCACAGCAGCGTCGATCCCCAGTAAGGGTAAACATGCCCTGACACATAAGGACATCCTCATATAACACAAAACTTGGCTCTGCAAAGGCTCCCTGTGTCAGTGCACTAGGGGGAAAGTTGGGAATGGAGCATGGTTTAGGATGGGGGATGCCCCACAGCATATTCAACTCATCTTTGTGGGAGTGTCCTCTGAGAGGCTGTCATTGTGCTGCAGTAGCCCACAAGCTCTTTGGCCTGGGGGAGAATTACTCTGCTCCATGCATCAGCTCATCTGCCAGCTCTGCTACTGTCCCCAAAAGATTAGCTCTTCTAACTTCAGCCCAACACATGCATATTTTGCAATATCCCTGCATATGTTGTTTTCTGACATTTCTAATATCATTTTAATGAATTCTTTTGGTGTCTGTGGCCAAAATTACATCTAAGACCCTATTGCCTGTTGTGCACTACTTGGTTGCTTTCTTCCAACCCAGAGACGGCTGCATTTCTACAGTGCTGTAACTAGACATTTTGGGGCAGTCCTCAGCTTTGGTAAATTAATGAAATCAGTGGAACTATGGTAACTTACAGCCGCCCTGTAAATGTAAACTGTATTTTTACTGAGTTCTCTCTTTCCCTTCCAAATTTTGTATTGTTTTATTTTGCGTTATTTTCACTGTAGATCTATTTCTTTAAGTCTGTAAGCAATGGTAAAAAAAAATCATTCCTGGCTTACTTGGTGCCCTGTAATTTCTGTTTTCTCAATATTTCTTTCCTAGAGGCATTATAATAAAGGTCAGATTGATTTTGCAATCATACTCCCCAACAATGTGTTAAATAAATAAAAACAGTATGCTGCATTTTTTGTTTTAGTCACTCCATCATCCTCAATAAATCCATCCCCTTATTATACCTCTGTTTGACTTTTCTGTCTCTCAAAGTTGCAATAAGTGGCTTATATTAAATGGGAGCAATGATAAATTAACTGGTGACTGTATCGGGTGGAATGTAGTACTGAATTTAGCTCTTGGCAGCCCCACTACCAAAATGATGTAGTTAAACTGGAGGCAGTCCAGAGACAGTATATGTGAGCAATGGGCATGTGGTGAGGGTTGAGCTGCAGGGATTGACTTATTAATGCTTAGTTCTTATATAAGGCTGTAGATTTTTCAAAATGTTGTAGAAACATTGAGCAAAGATTAAGAAAGCAAAATGTGCATAACTTGGCTAAGTGACAACAAAAGGCAAGGGCCATGGAAACAGTGTACACATATTTGAAGAGCGTAAACACCAAGGAGTGTGAGGAATTTTTGGATGGCACAAGGGGGCATATAAATAGGTACAGTAATAGGATGACAATTAAATAGGGAAAATGAAGTCTGACAGCAAGAAACACTATCCAAAAGCGATTATTTCTTAGATTTTAGAATGATGTGGAAATGCCCTCCATATAAACCTGGGATCTCCCACCTTTTCATCTTGAGGGCTGAATATTTTATTCCAAACAAGTAAAAAGACCAGTTGATACACAGAGATGCATAGGGAGTAGAAACCACCCACGAGTCCCCTTCTGTATGTTCTCCTGGCATGAAAGGGTCCTTGGTAGATGTAAAGCCAGCATAACAGTATCCTATTCCTACCTCCCTGAAGCCTCTGGAAGGAGATATGTTGGGAGTGGGAGAGAGAGAGCAACTGGACTGACTGTCTCCAACTGGCCTGTAGTTTCTTGCCAACTGGTGCAAATTACAGCACCTCCCAATCTGCTTTAATCTGTTTCAGGGCAGAAAATGAGGCAACTATACATGGTTGTTGGTTCTCAACTTCTCTTTCCCCCACTCCTCCTGGGCTGCCCTAAATGGCTGTGTGGGGGTGGAGAGTGATCCTTTGCTATGTGATTACCTAAGCTCAGGGAGAACCTGCTGTCTCTGGGCACTTCTGAAAGGTTGCTGACCCCTGGTCTACTTCCTAGTTCACCATCCTCCCCATCCTGTCCTAATAAGTGTTTCACCACATATGGAAAATAATCTACCTATTGAGTATTACTGGTTCTGCATCTGCACTAAATATTGTTTATTTCCCAGAGATTTCTGGGGAGGCCCCAGAAGCTAGTTAGAATTGAAACTAGGAATCATTCACAACAAGTACAGTTTTAACTCCTGTAACACATTACCTTGGGCGGAAAATTTGCTACACTGTATAATGTTTGTCAGGAACATCATACATAAATAGAAGGCTGGTGGAGATCAGTGCTTCTCAACCTATGGGATGCAACCTGCAGGCAGGCTGCAGAGGAGTGAGCACTGGATAAGAAAGCAACAAAACTCCACAATTGTTATGGCTCAGTGGAAATAATGCCAGAGAGGGAAGTGCCATCTTGCTTCCTTCTCTGTTGTTCCCTCTTCTCTGCCTTCACTGCCATCAAATCCTGAGGCAGCTCCTCAGCCTTTCTTCACTCCCTCCATGACACTGTGCTTAGCTGCCAGGGAAGGAAGTGCCACTCAAGAGACTAATGGCTCTGCAGCCTGATAAATCAGAGCTTCCCATCCTCTGGAGCTGAGCACAGTGAAGCACAGGAAAGGGGAGAAGCTCTCCATTCAGTCCTGTGCCGTTCAGCACCCCCATCAGCACCATCAACAGCCCCCACCCCACAAGTAGCTGCACCAGCCTCCTCACCCAGCAGCCTGCATCAACTCCTTCATGTCTCAGCAGTCTCATATCCATCTCCCCTCCCACACGCACACTTCCCTAGCACCTACATGACAGAGTGTAAGTTCTGAAATAGAATGTAGTGACCTTTCCCTTAATGGATTTATGTGTCCTTGTACCTACGATGTTCATATAATTTAGATTAAATAGTTGACCATGACATTTCTGTCAAATTTACAAATTCAGCCAACCTGGAATGGCTTGGGGGGGGGGGGAAAGAAAGAAAAAAGAGAGACAGCGACTGTAGCTTCAGTGATTAGCTTCAGTCGTTTTTCTCATTTTTCCAGGGAAAACAGCAGATTGAGGCCTGTATGAACCCGGATTGATCAACATGTCCCCCTCCTGAGCAAAGAGAGGGGAAAGATGTGAAACGGTACATCTCCTTCATGTGGGGGTCCATGTAGATCTCTATGGAGTACAGGGCCCAGATTATTGGATAAATCCAAAGCCACTATTCCCAGACACTTGAAGTATTATTTTTAGCTGAATAATATAACTTTCCTTTGATAAAAGCCCGTAATCCCACATAACTTTAAGAAGCCCGAGGAGAGCTCCCAAAGTGAATCATCATTATAGTGACACCTATAATTAAGGTTGTCTAACACTTCCCTCTGTAAGGCCCTGTTTTCAGTTGCTTATAACAGTGCCAACCTTTTCCCATTCGGGATGAAATTTTTCAGGCCAGAGATCTGTCCAAGGTTGAATGATTTTAGGAAGTTTCAGTTAAAATTGTTCAGTCAATTCCTACAAGGTTAGAGGAAAAAAATAAGTTACTTTACCCTTGCTAAAAAAATCTGTACATTTAGTTTGTTGAGAAGCTCTAGAATCTCCATTCTTAGAGCAGGGAGATATGCCTTTTGCTGCCCATTTGAAAATTCACCCAAATTTGACCAAGATACAAGCTTCTAAAAAATCCCAGTTCAAATAAGCACTAACACAAAGCTGTTAGAGTTTAGCAGCTACAGTCTCTGAAGATTTCATCTGCACTGGGCATGCTCCATCCACATACAGCTCCTATGTGATGACTAGACTGCACATGCACCACTCCCCACAGAGCAATTTTGCATGCTCCATCACTGAGTTGCATGAAGATAAAAAGAATTACTGAATCCTCATAATTCAATGTGTGGCCCGATGCATTATTTAGTGCATACCACCCAAACTATGCACAATGCAGCCGTATTAGTTTCCTCCTAGGCTTTTGTATTGTGCTTGCAGTATAGTATCTTCATTCTTGAAAGGCTTTTCCCCTCCTCTCACTCCTGTTCTTCACCCCTCTGCATTTGAGTCAGGTAAATGCCCATTCAGTGAGTATAATCCATCATGTGCACCGAATGAGCTGGGGTCCTGTGGAAAAATATTATGGGGTTAGACAGGGTGTACTTGCCCCACACTGGATTGGAAGGTGTAAAGGCAGCACTCTTAGCATGTCCCCTCAACCCTGATGAAGCCACGTCCCCTCAACCCTGCTGGGCATGCTCTAACTGAGCTGGGCTGCTCCCTTTAATCTGCAGCAGCAATCTGGGCTGACTGCCAAGGAAGAAGGATGCACCTCACCGCTCCAGCCAAGGAGCAGCTGGGATCCCAGACCACAGAAGCAGGAGACACTGATGCTCGGGCAGGCACCCCAGTATCTGTAGTCGCCCCAGAGATATTTCAGTTGTCACCTGAGAAGCCGAGAGACTCTGAACACACCCCAACTTCAACTGCAGGAGTCATGGTAGGAAGTAGCCCAGGGAGGGACTAGCCAGTGTCCCTGCAGCAGTTGGCGTGTTGCGGGCAGATTCCCCACCGACTTAGTGGTGAACCCTTTCGCCACTTCTAGGGCCCTGGGCTGGGACCCAGTGGAGCAGGGAGGTTTTGGGTCCCACTACCTTGGCTGCTCCCTTTGAGGGGCAGCCTATCAACTCTGGCCATTGGGCTGAGCTTCCCTGCAGCCAAAGGGAATCCTACTGACTATGGACATTAGGCCACGGTTCTCTGCAGCCAAGGGGAGTCCTATTGACTCCGGCCATTAGGCTGTGCTTCCCTGCAGACAAGGGGAGTCCTATTGACGCTGGCCCTTGGGCCACGCAGCCCTGAGGCTGAGGTCAGCCATAATGACTTTAACTGTGAGGCTACCACGCCTCGACCGAACCCCCAGGGTGATGGGGTGAACTCACCCCACAACATGGGGTCATGTATTTTAACACCATATCACAATACACATGCACAAGGGGGGCAAGTTATAAAATGCCAGAATTAAATTTGCCTGTGCAACTTTAATTTTTGAGTCCTTGACTTTGGAATCCATATGTTCTCTTAATGGGTTTTTTTAATGTATTTACTGTTTAGAATAAAAAATAAAAAGACAGGCAGTGATCAAGTCACCACCAATAAGTGATATAGTACTTTGATTATCATCAGTACAATGTGGCATATCTTGGGCCTGGTTCTAACCTCACATATACAAGGGTACATCATAAGTGAAATCAATTAAATGTCATAGTTTCGTAGAGTTTAAGGCCAGAAGATGGCTTTTGCCCATCTAAGAAGCTCTTTTTAAAGAACTTCCAGTTTTCATTTTCATTTTTCTGTCTCTATTTTTCTTCCAAATTTATATCATTCATAATTTTCCTCAGCTTTTGGAAGTTAGCCCATTTAAGCACCAAGTACAGAACACTCCTGTTTATCTGAATGGCCCGAGGACATCCAAAACTTCCAGATAACTTGGCATTAGGATAAACGGAGGTGCTATTTTGAGCTGTAGTTTTACTTTTATAGAAATATGGGGAAGAAAGGAAGTAATACTGATGTTTGCTTAGTAATTTGTATTTTAGTAAAGAGAGTAAAAAACCCAGCTTTACTGAGTTTATTAAAACACCAAAATAGTATTAAAACCACTGAATTATTTGTCTTTTTTAAAAAACTGACTCATCAGAGTCTGTTGTTTGTGAGCATTTCTTTCAAATACATAACTTTTCCTTTTCAGCGTTGTCCCGCCAAGCTGCTGTTGCTACTGAAACAAGATTACGTTTCAGGGCTTGTCTACAATTGTAGTGCTTCAGAGTAGACATTACTATGCCAATGGAGGGGTTCTCCCACTGGCGAAAGTAATCCACCTCTGTCTACACTGGGGATTAGGTCAGATTAACTACGCTGCTCAGAGGTGTGAATTTTTCACAGCACTGACCTATGTAGCTGGGTCAACCTAACTTTTTAGTGTAGACCAGTAACTTCAGGGACCCATTCAGAACCGCTATACAAATACGAAACTGTTGATTAGTGTTAACAGGCACTAAGTTATTAGCAGGTGATTAACTAATATAGGGCTACATGGGGGACACACTGTGGATCTAGATAACTAAGATTTTTGGATAAAGGGAATTCAGATAACTGGAATGATGCTATATATCTGTTAATAGTTGGGACTATCTATAGTTTGATCATATTAAATATAATCAGTTCATAATCACTGTCCCTAGGCAATCACCAGCTTCCAGTCCAGTGATTAAGACCTCTTTATCTGTCAAAAAGAGATCCAAAGTAGAGTTATCTCCTGTTGGCTGCAATACTTTTTGTGTTAGAAAATCATAATCTATGATTTCTAGAAACGCTAATGTTTTATGACTGGCTGAATGAGACTTCCAGCATATATCCCCATATTGAAAGCCCCCATTATAACACCATATTTATTTTCGTACATTGCAGGAGTACTTAAGGAGTAACTTATCCTATTGTCTGGTTTGATTCTGTGGTCTGTGACAGACTTCCACCAGTAACCCCGCCTGGGCTGTGTTAGTTAGCACATTGATCCATATGCATTCAAGAGCCTGTGCTTCGGGGTTTTTGCTAACACTAAAACAGATAATGGTGTCAAATGTTGCTACTCCTTCCCCCTGCCCACACATCATTTTGAACCACTCTATCTTTCCTGAACAGGTTGTAACCAGTGATTTTAACATTCCAGACAAGGAATTGACCCACTAAGTTTCAATAATGCCAATTATATCAAATTTCTTCTCGTCAATACGAATTTCCAATTCCTCTTGCTAGTCACCTACACTCCTAGCATTGGTATATAAGCATCTGAAAAATGTCTTCTCTTCACATTCTTTGACATTTTGAGTTTGTACAACATTTTGTCCTTTTAGCACCCTTCTTTGCATCACTAGTTTAATGCCCTCCTCACTCCTCCAGCTAGTCTCCAACCAAGAAGACTAGCTCCCCTATCTGTGCGATGAAGACTGTCCTGTTCATACAGTCCATTCTCCCACTGGAATGTGGCTAGTCCACAAAATCAAACCCTTCAGCTTTACACCAGACGTTATAGCCAGTGTATGCTGGTGTGAGATCAGAATCTGGTATTTATGTTTACTAGCTAAATGTGATTATTAATGCTTACAGCATGTACCTCCAACACTGCTCATATTTTAATTATTTCTAATTAATATATGCTGTCATATTTACGGAATAATTCATGTTTTAAAAATGGAAAGACAGGCACATGTTTATGTCAATCTGTTTATGTATTTCACTGACATGCAAAAAACAAACAAATATGGAGGGCCTGGTTCTACTCTTAAATGAGTTCTTTCTTTGATTTCAGTGGAGTAATCCTCATCCTGGTGTAAGAGAGATCAGAATCTAGCTCTTCTTTTCCTTTATTTGAGAAAAGAACCTGGTATATGAGAAGGCAGGCATGAATCAACAGCTTTTAGAAGCATGGAAATTGGCAGCACTAAGCATTTGTATTTCCTTTTTATTGCAGCAAAGAGAACTTTACAGAAATCACAGAGGGATGTGTCTCATGTCACAAGATCTCGATGAATTCTTATCCAGAACCTCCAGAGAGATCATACTGCAGGTTAACACTCTGGTGAGATCATCCCTTATGCGGGGGGAAAATATAGGTGACAGGGAGCTACATAGTACCACTAAATTTCAACTGAATCATTCCCTGCGGTAGGAGGTGACGGACAGGATATGAAGTCCTCAGGACCAATGACTAGGTTTTAATCAGATGATCTCCACCCTTCCTATACCTTGTGGTTCCCCCAATTTCTACCCCGAGTCCTGATGGAGCCTCCCATTTGGTCAATACCTCTGGAACCTCTCTCTGGGGAGGGGAAGTTTCAACTTCATGGAGAAGGAAAATGTCTAAGTTAATGCTGACTGTTGGTGTGGGGGTTAGCCTGTGCAGAGAGGCAATGATCTATTTAATCTAGCTATGTACCTACCTATCTTTCTATCTAATTCACTGATCTGGCTCAGGCCCCAGATTTTTATGAGGAGGACGAAGACCCTTTGTGTATAGTTTTACCTCTTCCTGCTAGTGAGAGAGGAATTGCTGCTTTCACTGCACAGTCCCAATCTTACTCACCCTTCATGAATGCTCATCCACAGGAGCTTGGTGGGAATGGAGCTGGATAAAGGTTAGAAGGTGAGACAGTGCACACAAAGTGCTACACTCAGCAACAGCATCCTCTACAGAGATTGGCTTTCCATGCAAAATCTTGATGTAAGGTAATCTGGTTCAAAGAAATTTCTCTCACCAGATGAAACAGCTCCAGGAAACTCTGAAAGATCAGTTTCACAGATCTTTCCTCCCTCTACAACTCCCATGATTTTTGCTGTGTGTGGGAACTATTTGCCCCAGTGGATTTACTGCGTGACAGTACTGAGGTTGAAGTTGCTATCTTCTAAATTAATAAGTAATGACACACATGCTATCAAACTATTCCTCTGGCATGGAGAGAGTTATTTTGATCGTATCAGTACTACTTAGCAAATTACCATTTGCATAACAAATATCCATTGAACACCATATGCAAGTATATCGCAGAGTAGGAGGAAATTTTATTAATTTGATTAAAAAAAACCTAACTCAAATAACAATTTAACGATAGTGGATTTAGAAAGCATGCTAGGAATGAGATAGCTGCTGCATTTGTGACAGCCTTTGAAAGGACAAATTGTTATTAACTAACAATACTGTCATAAGGAGCACTGGAGATTATGTACAATTGCCATCCGGAATGAAGGTAACACAATTATCTTCTGCTGCATTGCAAACAGGTGATATGAATACAACTGCCATTCAGACAAAAAGATGTCCTGATTGTTGTCGACCATTCTAATGAAGAAGAACAAAATAATGCTAACAGCACACAAGTACCTCCTGGGTTGGCTGGTGTAAGAATGACTCAGGGAAAGGCAATTCAACGTGTCATTGCCCATCGACAAGATGGCAGAGTGACAAAATAAAAGTTTAAAAATGTACAGTTCAGGGTTTGTCTCAAGCATCCACAGGATGAAATGCTGGATCCATTTAAGTTTTATACCTACCAAACCCACTCCCTCCCTACAGAACAGTGGGTACAATGGTTTTCAGCAGCCTATAGAGAATAAACCATGTTATTTCCACCCAGTTAATTAAGTTACAAATCATTATCAAGTACATTAAAACATAGAGATAAACAAGAAACAGAGGAGCTGATTTTTTCATGGGATAAATGTTTGTATGGGGCACAAAAGAATAATTTAAGAATTATACTTGTTTACTTAAAAGTAAACAGAGATTTAAGACTGATTTTGACTAAGTTTCAGTTTTTATATTCTGTAGAAACATCCACACGTGTGGACACAGAAATCATATATCTTGTAGACTATTGGATAAAGGAGAGAGAAACTCTATTTTGCTATTGGAGTTGAAAAAAAATACATTGAGCTTTTAGAAGATACAGTTCAGAAAAGTGAAAAATAATTAATCATGTTATGCCTCAATAAAGGATTAAACAATTTAATCAGGTTTCAAATGAGTTGGCAAATGCAAATCTTTGGAAAACTCTGTCTTTTAAGCAGATTTCTGACCCTAATTTTCTCTCTGCAATGAATTTTTAAAAAAGAAAGACTAGATTTCAGTGGGACTAGATAATTTAGAGTGTTGGAAATGAGACACTGAGCTTTTCACCTCTAGGTAATCAGTTCAAATGCAGATCAGACAGGTAATGACAATTTTTTTTACCTGCTGCCAGCTATTCTGTGGCCTCTTAAAATTAATTGGTGATCTTTGTGTAGCTCCTCAGTGAACAGATGTTCTCATTTTATGAATCCAAATAAGCATTAATTTTTATCCCTGTTTATAGTCTCTAAGATGCCAGGATTCCATGTGGAGGAGACTCAGCTGTCCTCTAAATCCAGAAGTGATACATCTGAGGAATATTGCCCGGATTATGTAGGGTAGATGATTGAAATCTTAAACAGAATTTGAATTTTGGTAAAGCTTTCAGTTCAACATCATGTCAGCATCTCACTGGAGAAATACCTAAATTGGAGATATCACTGATCCAATGTCTGTTGATGTCAATAGAAAAAGAGTTGATGCAGGGGATTAAACTCACATGAATTATGGTCACACTAAAAACAAAAAAAAAATCCACTATGGTGCTCATTCACTACCATGATGGCAGCCATATAAGTACCAAGATAGATCCCGGTCCTACATTTGTCAACAGCACAACTCCCATCATAGCAAAGCTGTCCCGGCTTCTGCAATAGGCTGATTTATTTCAGGGTTCTGGGGCAAATCTCCTGGATCCAAGGGCGAGGATAACAGGGTCTAGAACAGTGGTTTCAAACTTTTTTTCTGGGGACCCAGTTGAAGAAAATTGTTGATACTCACGACTCAATGGAGCTGGGGATGAGGTGTTTGGGGATGGGAGGGGCTGAAGACTGGGGCAGAGGATTGGGGTGCAGGAGAGGGTCAGGGCTCTGGGTTGGGGGTGCAGGGTCTGGGTGAGATGAGGGGTTTGGGGTGCAGGAAGGGGTTCCATGTTTGGGGGGGCTCAGGGCTGGGGAAGGGGATTGGGGCACGGACTTACCTACAGCGGCTCCCAGTCAGCGGCACAGCCAGGGTGCACCGCAGACCGCGCTACGCCCTGGAAGTGGCCAGCAGCAGGTCTGGCTCCTTGGAGGAGGCGCACGACTCTCACCCGCAGCCCCCCTCCCAGTTTTCATTGTCCAGTTGTCAGCCAATGGGAGTGCGGAGCTGGTGCTCAGGGCAGGGGCAGCGCGTGGAGCCCTGTAGCCCTGCTACCTGGAAGCCAGACCCGCTGCTGGCTGCTTCCAGGGCAGAGTGTGGTGTCAGAAAAGGTAGGCACTAGTCTGCCTTAGCTGGGCAGCACCGTCGACGGGACTTTTAACATCCCAGTTGGCAGGGGCTGACCAGAGCAAGGCGACCCAGTGCCTTTGTGCCATGACCCAGTAGTGGGTCACGACCCACTGTTTGAAAAACACTGGTTTAGAATGTGGTGGTTTATCCTCCTGTAACTCTTGCAAACCAAAGATCTATCAACACAGGATGGAAGAACACATGCCATTGCAAGGAGGGAAATATGACAGATCTATATTTTAAAAATCTGTAATACTTACACCACAGACTTAACCACCCAACCCCAAATAAACTGTTTCTCTATAAATAAAATAGATAGATGGAAAATATTTAATTAGATTAATCACAGATGGAAGCTAGCAGGAAACCTCCCTTGTACAAGGTTTCTGGACCCCAAACAAGAGAATAGGAACCAAAAAGCTAGAGCACAGTTCCTGGTGCTTGATAAATTAATTCCCACCCACAACCCATCTCCTCCCAGCAAATGAACCCTGCATATAGGCACAATATAGTAACACCATTTTCTTCAGTGGATTTGGTTTACTGAAGTAGGAACACTAACAAAATGTTAAATTAGTACTTGAATTAGTACTTTATTTAATAGCAAATTTGCCTTATTTGGAGATCAGTGAATACATTTTATACAAAAAGAGCATATAACAGTGAAGATACCGTATGAACATTGGTATTTTGAAAACCTGAAAAAGAAAATGTTTAAATTTCTAATATCTGATTCTCATCTTATATTAAAACACAATTTGAAATAATATTGGTGCCAACTCAGTCTCTCATCTACATATCTAGCATGTCCATACCATTTACATTCTTGCTTAGTTTGAAACTGTGGCTGCCATTTTGACCTACACTGACACTTCAAAGGTTGAAGAATAATTAGTGAAATAAAGGACTCATAATTACTTTCTAGCACCCTCCTACACACAGTCTTTTCTTGTCCAGGCAGAATACTCCCTACCCCACCATTTTTTATAGCTGAGCACAAAAATAAAATGTACAGACTATAGATTACTAATTTTACTATAAATTAACTTTCTTTTTAGGCAAATAGTCATTTTGAACCTCCAAAAATTTAGAAAATGGCAAAATGGGACATTTTTAAAATTTTGCAACATTTTTCAAAGCCTAGCTATTCCTGCAAAGTTTTGATTTTTATGAATCAGCATTTTCTAATGGAAAAAAACATTTTGTGAAAATTTCCCCAACCATTTCTATTCCATATGTTTATTAGAAATACACTTAAATTAATGTTTTCTCTCAAGTTACTTTTGAATAGTTATAATTTCTAGAAAACTTTTCATGTCACTCAATGTTGCAAACTCTTGTGAGTCTTGTATTTATGTTTTATTTTGATACCCAGCTCCTGGAGACAAGTGATTATCTGAGAATTTCAGCTTTCCTTAAAAAATAATAAAAAAGAGGTTCTAACCTTTACTATTGAGGATAAAAAGTTGACAGTGTGATGTGAGTGAGCCCTACATCCTCAAAACCCAGAAGGAAAATACAAAGTGTGATGGGTTGTGTCCCCCACTGCCACCAGATGTACTGGGGTACCACTGAGCCCCCCGGTTCCACCCTATGTACACTTCCCTGTTGAGCCATGCCCTCCAGCCTCCTCCAGCACACACACAGGTAGTGCCGCACCCAGCTGCAGAAAGACACAGACACTTGGGAAGACTCAGCTCAGGAATTTCCTAGCACTCGAGTGCCCACCCCCTCTGGACTGTAAACCCAAAATTGCATTATCTTTCTGCACAGAAATCTGTTCAGCCTAAGCTCATGAAATCTGCCCCCTCCCTCAATGTGGAAGAAGATATGCACATCTTCCCCCCACACCCCAGTTATGAATGCCAAAAACTGGTTTCAGAATAAACAAAAGCAAGTTTATTAACTACACAAGATAGATTTTAAGTGATTATAAAGGATAGCAAACAGATCAAAACAGATTACCTTAGTAAATAAACAAAAACTGAAAACTGAGCTTAACACACTAGATAGGTAGGATATAAATTAGTAATTTCTCACCCTGAGTGATAAACAGGCAGATTCTTAAGGCACAAGTTGCCTTGGCTTTCCCAAGTTTTCATACACAGGACCAAAGATCCTTTTAGCATGAGATCATCACTCCCCACAGTTCAGTCCTTGCCCCTCAGGTGTTCCCAGGTGTGTTCTTGCAGGGAGAGTGAGGTCCCCTCATGATGTCATTGTCCCTCTTTTATATCTTCTTCCCACTTGCTGGAAAGCTCTTTTGCTGTGACCTGGGTCGAGCAGTTCACATTGTGTAGTGCTATCCCTGAGAGATTTCTATTGTACACAGTTCCTGGGGTAATCCTTGTGCTTGTGTGCATTTCCACAATAAGCCATTAACATTGTTTGGCCTTTTTACTATTGTACCTGAAAGGCTGCTTGTGGGTGTTTTCAACCTCACACCATGTTTCAGTAACACATACACAGCTAAACTTCATAATTTCACATACGACGGTAGCACATACAATCCAATGAGATAATAAAGTCTAGCAGATCAAGACTTTTAGAATGATACCTCACAAGACGTACTTCGTACAAAAGATATCCTAATTACATGACAGTGGTGAATATTGGGGTGTCAGGGTGTCACACAAAGTACCCACCTTTTATTATTTTTTTTAAAAGCTCATGATTTGGGGGGATCCTGACTGATGATGTTTGAATGTTTTCAGTGGGCCATACTGTGCCACTTGTGATGCTAGTGCTTAAGGCTATGTGTACACTACGAACTAGGGTTGTGATTGCCATGCTCGTGTACACATACTTGCACTAGCTCAAAGAGAGCTAGAGTGAGTCTGATTAGCAGTCTAATTGCAGTAGCACTGGCAGTGGAGGCAGGGCTGAGCTGTGCCAAGTACACATCTACAGGTTTTAGGCAGGTTTGTAGGCGGCATGGCTAACCCATACCTCTGCTGCCGCTACAACAGCCACACTGCTATTTGTATTCCTGGTAGGTGGATGAGAGCTAGCATGAGTAGCTGTACCTGAGCAGGGGAAATCACCCCCCTAGCTCATAGTGTAGACATATCCTAAGAACTGCATGTTTACCTGTTCTCTTCTTTGTTTCCACTAACACATTGGATTCTGATAACAACAGCTTTCCATCATTGCCAATCCGGACCAAATTCAAATGACTGTATATGGTGACCTAGAGGTGAAATGTTCTTTCTCCCATTATCAATCCCTCTAAGCTTTGGATTTTAGGATTTAAGAAAAACAGAAGGAGGCTAAAATAATAAAGTTTTTATTAACTACACAAGATAGATTTTAAGTGATTAGAAGGGATAGCAAACAGATCAGAACAGATTACCTTAGTAAATAAACAAAAACTGAAATCTGTGCATGAAGATGATTTAAACCATAAATTAGATTATATTTGATAAAACATATCAGCTATTTCTAGAACCATAACTTTTTGTTTAGTATTTTTGCATAATTATAGGAAAGGATTAACTAATCAATGATGGGGAATTCTTGATTTTAGGATTTTGTTGTTGCCATTCTGTAGATTTCAAGTACTGTTAACGGAAATGACATATTTATTTAAAATTTATAGGGGTGCATATTTACTTTGTACCAACAAAATTCTTATTATAGCTGAGTATATTCTAATAATATCTGGGTAGATATGGAAAGGACCCACTAAGACATCTTGAAATGAAAGATTGTTACTTGGTTTGTAAGTGTTAGCTACCCAACTGCTGTTGCTTCTGTCAGAGCACATCTGTTTGAGGAAATGTTGGGGAGAGAGACGAGTCAATTGAAGATGGGATTTCTGTCTCATAGGAAAGTAAAATGAGAGTGGAGTGGAGTTAGATTTTCATATGACTGGAGATCAAATGCTATGTGGTAGGGTGTATACCCCTGGGTGGGCCACCTGCACCACCAAACTTTGTGTATATGGGAGACAGCAGGCTTATTGGACTGGGAGTGGATGGTGAGAGGGAAGGAACTGGTAGAGCCTTGTTTCTGCCTCTGCAAGACAGCACAGAGGGGGAAATTCCTGCTAAAGATACAGGGACTTCTCTCCTAGTGTGGGCTGGCGGAGAAACCAAGGAGGCAATAATGTATGTCAGAGTCAGAATTCCTTTCCTGCTCTGCTCCTACAGCTGTGTGCTGCTCCTTGTCATGGTCTGAGATGTTGCTCCTAATCTAGTCCCAAAACCACAAACTAAAATCCCAACGGTTGAGAGCAGATCTAGCAGTTGTTTGGTACCTACATAGTGATTATCTATACAATCAAAGGTCTTACATGTATATTTCAGAATGAATTACGATGTTGATAAACATTCACATAATGTAGACTTAATTACTGGTTAATATCAATGCTATTAGGGATTTTCTTCCTAGATTCTTTCTTTATTTAGTGAGAAGGTAATGAATAGAAATTACTGTCCCTCTGTATTAGGATCAGTTGAATTCAGAAATAAATAAATATTCACCAAATTACTTTCTTTGAGTTAGGGTGATTTAGACCATCTATTCCATTACAGGTGCCATGAATTAGGACAGGTAATTGACATTTCAGCAAGTGGCCTTTGTCAAAGAGATAAAATTTCTTTTTTATGGAATAGGAAGTTTCAAATGGGTTATCTGGAGGAGGACACCTCAGTGAATACTAATTTTTTTACGAAATGTTCAACCTTATATGCAATTTGTGCCACTGAAGCCAACTTGATTTTGAATGCTATGAAACCCAATTTGTCAAATTCAATAAATACATAAATAAGCTCACTCTCTCTCCTAAAAAAAAAAAAAAAGAAGAAGAAGCACAGGGGAGAAACAACTCTCTTGCAAAACCTCTAACTCTGTCTCTAAGATTAAATAAAACAACAACAGATAGTCTTTAAATGTCTTAGTGACATGTAATTTGGTCTCTTTGTTGTGTTGAATCTTAATGAAGTAAATAAGAAAGGTTGGTCTAATAATTGGATTTTTTCTTTGATGTGGTTTAATTCTGTACGGTATAAGTCTATGTGATTAAATTTGAGTCATTGCTGTTTCTTTTTCTTTTTTAGTAGTGCTATTCAAAACTGTCTAACCAAACTCAAAACCAGAGGAAACCTGTCATAATTTGTGTTTCATTGTGGAAACCAGAGTCATGGCTGGTTGGCCAAAACTAGGGGGAAAATTCTGTGTTGTGTTTTGAGTTAACTTCGTCATATTTTAGGTACCGAGGAGAGATTTTTTTATGGTTTTGATTAAAATCATGGCAAACTTCAGTAGTTTTCTCTAGTTTTAGGTTATAGCTTTGTGATACAGCCATGTTGGCTGAGATTTTAGGCTTAGATGAACTTGAAACTTAAAGATGAACTCAAAGATCAGCTAAAACCAGTTATAATGGCAGCATTTACATCTTTGACACACGATATAGTCATTAATTAATTAATTAATCTTCTCAACATCCTCTGAGGTAGGAAAGTGGACAAAGTGGGCCAAATTCAGACCTGCTTCAATTCCATTGAATTCAAAGGATGTAGGGTCAATTTGGCACAGAATTTAAATGATTTGCGAAAGGCCACATTCTGAGCTTGTAGTTCCATACTTAGTTCATTAGACCATGTTGTATTTGTCAAAGCCAACATAAAAGTTGCATGAAATTGATGCAAGCCAAACATGATATTTTTTGCCAAATTGACTAGATTTTAGCAACCTGAAAAAAACTTTTCTTTTATCCTTCAGGGCTATTATAGCAACTGCCATTCTTGAAGATGCTAAAAATATGGATTTCTTGATTTAGTAGCCTGCCAAAATCTGTGCACTTTTTGGAAATGAAGACTTGTTACTAGTACACTACTGTAACTCTATTTATCAGCAGCAGACATTCAAAGTGCTTTAGGTGTCTAAACCTAAAAACACCATATAAGTGTATTGAGTTAGGTAAAGATCAAAGTTTTCATCAATATGGTGTTCTAGCTGTAAATGGTTTTTTTAGAGAGATTAGATGAGGAAGACAAATGAATGACTTGTCATTCTTATCATTCCTGGATGTAGCACTTTGTATCTGAAGAGCATCAATGTTAATAAATACATGCTGCCTGCATCTTTCCATCTAACCTATAGCTGAATGCAGTGCTTTAATCCACAATTCCTGTCTGATTGTATCAGCATTAATTAACACCCAATTAAAAGCAAAAGATAATGTGTGCCATTTTGATCTTTAATTCTGAATTGTATGCTAAATAATGTTTAATGTTTATGTGTCTTCTTGCTTTGACTCTTGTGAGCATAAATTTAGGCATTAAATAGCACACTGTAGAGACCTGGGCTATTTTCTTTTCTTATGGGAACCTCTGAGATTCCACACCCACATTTTCTTTCCTCCCAATCAATGTGCTCCAGTGCACATACATCCAATCTTCTTCCAGAGAAAGTCGAATCACCTGTCAACACTGCTTCCCTCTTTGGCCAGAGTGGGTCAGTAGGGAGATCTAAGAAACACTCCATTTCATTCCCACTCCAATCTCAAATTCCGAGTGTTCTGCTGATGTTTCACTCAGCTTCAGCCAGTCAGGACAGGGGACTGAACTAGGAACCAAACTCAGATATCCACATTTCAACACTTTTGCTGCCATTATGACCATGAGGACAAGTGCTTTTCTAAAAGAAAATATGCTATGTGTCTATCTTTGAAAACTAATATAGTAAGTCTCTCATGTCATTTAAATCTCCATATAAGAGGCTGTTGAATTATGTACATTGACCGCCCATATGCCTAAAGCAGAAGACTATTTCTATGTAGAAAGGGAGGGTAAAATTAAAATTTGATAGTGAGGGAGAGAGCAAAGCAGTTCCCTACTTCGGCTGTCTTCTGAGGAGCTACTATATGACCTTTGTTCTGAGAAATTTAAAATACTCACTGTGAGAACCTCTCTCATCTGACTTTAATTTTATGAAAACTTAAATGAGTCAAGATAAAGGGGTCAATTGTAAGGTAAATCCTTAGTCCCAAATTCTGTCCCCACTTATAGTGCAATATTTCATGCAATCCCCCTCATGCCGAGTCCTGTCACAGCTTTTATTTAACATCTATGTGTGTGGTTACTAGAGGACGTGGTGAGATGTCATAATTATGATGCCAGCAATAAGCCATTGATACACATTTCATGCAGTATGTGCAGCATTGTCTCCCAGATATCTCAATGCAAGGAGGAAATTGAAGCCTAGATAGAGAACATGTTCCCCAAAAGTGAACCTATGAAAGGTTGAAGTGATGTTAGCTGGAAGAGGGAAATGCTTCCTGAAGCTGACAAGCTCCACTACCTCATCACCAATTGAAGCACCTGCTCTTTGGTAGTTAAAACAGTTTTCAGCACTGGATCATAGAATCATAGAATCATAGAATATCAGGGTTGGAAGGGACCTCAGGAGGTCATCTAGTCCAACCCCTTGCTCAAACCAGGACTAATCCCCAACTAAATCATCCCAGCCAGGGCTTTGTCAAACCTGACCTTAAAAATATCTAAGGAAGGAGATTCCACCACCTCCCTAATCATTCCACCACCTCCCTAATCATGCTGGACTTATGACACTGGATACTCAAATAGTAGCCATCAACATCTCCCATCACTGGCTATGAGAAGATTACTTTCACTCCCCTCAGACGAGGTCTTGGTCATAACCATTGTTGAGTTTGTTACCCCCAGGCTGGACTACAGTTATGGTAGCTGGACAGTGCAACAGCCTGTCACCCAAAGGTGATGACACAAAGACAGCAAGCACATCATACCAGTGCTGGTACTGATACACAAGGCAGAATGGTGTAGGACCATTGTAATGGGCCACATTTTCCCCTGAGACCCAGCTGAGCAGCTACAGTTATCTAGTACATTCCAGCTGCTAGAACCCAAGTATACACTCAAGGACTCTAGAGGAAGAGACATCTTCATACCAGACATAAAGCTTTGTCTTTCATGTAAAGTGTTCATCACTGTTGTAATCTAGGTACTGTAGAAATGTCTATAGATAGATTTAAAACCCGATTGTGATGCATTCTGTAGTTTACAGAGAATCTTTCATAATTCATGTATGTAATGAAACAGGTCACATAACAGATAAATGCCCTGGAGATAGCTGAGAATCATAATCATTGGAGGATTGGGCCAAAAGAAATCTGAGGAGGTTCAACAAGGACAAGTGCAGAGTCCTGCACTTAGGACGGAAGAATCCAATGCACTGCTATAGACTAGGGACCAAATGGCTCGGCAGCAGTTCTGCAGAAAAGGACCTGGGGTGACAGTGGATGAGAAGCTGGATATGAGTCAACAGTGTGCCCTTGTTGCCAAGAAGGCCAATGGCATTTTGGGATGTATAAGTAGGAGCATTGCCAGCAGATCGAGGGATGTGATCGTTCCCCTCTATTCAACACTGGTGAGGCCTCATCTGGAGTACTGTGTCCAGTTTTGGGCCCCAACTACAAGAAGGATGTGGAAAAATTGGAAAGAGTCCAGCGGAGGGCAACAAAAATGATTAGGGGACTGGAACACATGACTTATGAGGAGAGGCTGAGGGAACTGGGGATGTTTAGTCTACGGAAGAGAAGAATGAGGGGGGATTTGGTAGCTGCTTTCAACTACCTGAGAGGGGGTTCCAAAGAGGATGGCTCTAGACTGTTCTCAGTGGTAGCAGATGACAGAACAAGGACTAATGGTCTCAAGTTGCAGTGGGGGAGATTTAGGCTGGATATTAGGAAAAACTTTTTCACTAGGAGGGTGGTGAAATACTGGAATGGGTTACCTAGGGAGGTGGTGGAATCTCCTTCCTTAGAAGTTTTTAAGGTCAGGCTTGACAAAGCCCTGGCTGGGATGATTTAATTGGGGATCAGTCCTGCTTTGAGCAGGGAGTTGGACTAGATGACCTCCTGAGGTCCCTTCCAACCCTGATATTCTATGATTCTATGATAACATAACGAAGATTCTGTTTTTTGCCTGAGTGGGTAAAAGCCCATATTTGATATATTTGGGTAGTGACCTTTGGTACTCTTTGTCCTGCATTCTAACACTGTCAGCGTGGTTGATATCCATGCCCCAAGTGTGGCAATTTTCTGAATCTTAGCCATTCTAAGTGTATGCAGTTGTTTTCCTCATTGATGAGCTGAAAACTCACCCAGAGGGCAGTGGAAAAGGAGAATCATCTTGCATTTCACAGTCTAATCCCACTGATCCAGTGGCTGACTTTATTAGGGAACAGGGAAGCAAGCACATACTGTTTTTAGTACTAGCCTTTTCAGTGTAATATTGAAGCAACATTGTGCACATTTGAAAGACATTAATTAGTCGGTATAATTAAATATGCAACAAAGAAAGGAATGAGTGCATTAAAACTTGAAAGAATATGTATACATTACCTTTAGGTTTGTTTCTACTAAGATATAATTTATTTGCTAAAAAGCAGTTCTGCTTGCATGTGCAAAACTATTTATACAAATGCACAAATACCTATCTATGGTTATATATGCTATTACCTTAATACACAAATTAGGTAATGCATAAACAAATGGCCATTTGGATACTTGCATGAGCTGCCAGTTTGGATTGCAAATACCCAATAAACACATGTTATTTTGATTATAGTATTCTTAAGTGTAGGGACATGATTGCACATATATTTTGTTTCTCCAGACAGGTCTCTGTTGTTCAGAAAATTCGATCCTAGATGTTTAAGTCTTTCCTTACTGGAAGGTCACTGGGTTATTGAACACTGTATCTGTTTTTAAATAGCAGTAAAATGATTGCATTTCTCCTGGTTGTTGCATAAAGTCATTCTTATATCTGACTTTTAATATATACATTTATTCAGTGTGAAAGGCCTTCGCTACATCATAGGGAAGCTATGCCAAAATAAAAGGAAAATACACATTACTGGCAGCAAGGACAGACACAACTTTTTGGAAATGGTGGCTTAAAGTGAATAGGGCAGGCCAGGGGCAAGTGAAAGTGTAGGAAGTTAGGAGCTGTTGTCCAAAATGAGGGATGGTTAAGGATTTCAAGAGCAATTTAGAAATTAAAGTCCACTTGAGAGTTACAGATAAAAAGCTGCATATGAAGAGAGGGGGACAGAGAAAGGCTATTGAGAAATCTGATGGAACAATGGGCAAAGGTGGGCTCATAAAAAGGTACCGTGTAAGAGTTTTGTAACAAAACTCACCTGGTTTAGGATTTCATTTGAAATTCATCCCAGGTTCAAGGTTTGCAAACTTTTATAGGGAATATTTCTGCAGGTCTCTTAAGGGGTCATGTCAAAACCATATGAAACTTTCCATTTTGCAGAGAGTCAACATAAAACTGGAAGAAACTCAGCTGTTTCAGTGGAATTTTACTTTAATTTCTGGTTTCAGACTCGCAGCCGTGTTAGTCTGTATCTGCAAAAAGAAAAGGAGTACTTGTGGCACCTTAGAGACTAACAAATTTATTTGAGCATAAGCTTTTGTGAGCTACAGCTCACTTCATCGGATCCATGTAGTGGAAAATACAGTGGGGAGATTTTATATACACAGAGAACATGAAACAATGAGTGTTACCATTCACACTGTAACAAGAGTGATCAATGATCTTGTTACAAGTGTGTATGGTAACACCCATTGTTTCATGTTCTCTGTGTATATAAATCTCCACACTGTATTTTCCACTGTATGCATCCGATGAAATGAGCTGTAGCTCACAAAAGCTTATACTTTAATTTCTGTGAATTTACTTTAATTTCTGTGAACCTAAGACACAAAATGAAACTCAGGGTTTTGAACCCCACAAAAACTGAAACCACATAAAATGTTCAAAACATTTCCCTGTGAATAGAAATCACTGATTTTTCCACCATTATAATCAGAAATGTCTATAAAAGAATATCAGAAGTTTAAGAGAAAAAAATTTCTGGCTTCTGACATGCAAACACACAATGTCATTTTAAAATATACAATCTATGTTGACTTTTCCTCAGCTATTAATGTACTATGGTATTTTCAGACATGACTTTGGTTTTTGCAGGAATGTTAATGAAAAACAACCAACAACACATACATAAAAAATCAAATTGGAAGTTCTTCAGTAACCAATAGCAGGTTTTCTATGTAGACATTAAAGACTAGATTCTCTTCTGTGCCAAGATGTGCTTAGCACAGGAGAGGTGAAGAATGGGAGTGTGAGGAAGGCTCCCTGATTCTCAAGCTGCTTCAGCCCTAACATAAATTAGAGTGCCCCTTAGGCTGCTCTAACTTATGATAATTGGGTATGATCCCTAATGGACTATAACCAAGCTGATAATAATAATAGATGAGACCTTCACACACATACCCCCTTCCCTGGCCCTGTCAACCTTCAATGTCAGTGAGGGAAGGAGGAGTTTGGTGTATGAGCTGGCTCAACTGGCTTTACATCAGTTGAAAATTCCCCTCTACCAGAAATTCTCATTTGGCCAGATGTGCCTGAACAGATCAAAGGGAAATGAACTGAGGCTAAGAATCTTCCCTGCAGAATATTGCTTTTGTGCAACTGGATTTCATTATATTAGAAGATGAGAAAATATGCCTCTGTCTTGTTAATATACTTCCACCAGGTAGGAGAGTATCACCTTCTTAACTAATCCTCTTTCAAAACAACCTGTCAGAAAGGCCATTAATAACATTTATTTTGCTGATTGCAAAAAAAGCCTCTACACATCGCTACTGAACCTATTTGTTTTTTTTTTCCACATCCATTCATGCTTCTTCTAATCTTTTGTGCTGAAGCTGAGAAAATAATCAAAGGAGACATTATCTTTGCTATTTATGATTTCAACACTGCTATTGTATTCGCCCCAATTTTCTTCATTTCGCTGTAAAATGCATGGATTTTAAGACAGGTAAAAACATTTCTTTTAATCTGATTTTTTGTAATGCTCTCCATCTTCATTTCTTTACTTGGTAATAGAACAGAGCGGTGGAAATGAGACAAGACTCTTCAAGATTTCATTTCACTCCAGTGTGGGTTCTGCCATTTACACCTTACCCTAAATCACCTAACAATTTTTCTTTGCACTTCAAGTGCCCTTCCATGTTACCAAATTGTATCCACTATGGCTTTCAAAGTTTTGTCAGAGTGCTAATATTTTACTGCAGTCCATTCTTGGGAGGAGGGAGATATTTTTGGGAAGAACGATATGTTTCTTTTACAATAAGTTGCTTTAATCATGCAAGAACAACAACAAAATAATATACAGTGGCTCTCAAATGGCATATATTCTCTTATTTCATGGTGTCTTCCCTTATTTGGTTACTACCAAGTGGCATTTAAAATGACTTTGATTTACTTCACCAATGTTCCCAATTCAAGGCTGGAAAACCACTAGATTCCCCAGAGCAAGCAATTCCTCTGTGGCAAGGCTAGTGAGAGAAGATAGGGGAATATAACTAGAATGCTTTGGTCTCTGTAGCAAGTTCCAGAACTCAAAAGGTTCGAAAGTGGCACACAGTTGACTTAGACACTCTTTTCCAAGCAATACCTCCTGAGCTGAGCCTCTCAGCTCAGTGTCAGGGCTCCTGTACTCCTATCAATCAAAGCTTTACTGCATTGTCGTTGTCTTCTCTGTTCAGGGCACTGATGTACATTACAGATAGCCAGAGTTCTGGCCACTACAGTGTGAGGGATCAACGAAATAGACTGAATGGGATAAAAAAAAATGTTGAGTGCTTTTTAACAGTTGTTCCATAGATTGGATGGTATTGTGCACCCTTAATATTGTCAAACAATGTGACTCATCTGTTAGGTTTTTGATATTATTCCCTAAAAGGTCACCATCCCTCAAGCAATATAGATCAATTATACTATTTCTGTTCTATATTATTCCCACTTTACAAATGAATATCGTACAGAAGGGTAGAGGAACTTCCCAGAGTCATACTTCTAGTCAGTGGCAGGGCTTGGAATAGAACTAGGAGTAGAAATGGGTATTTTTTTTTTCAGGTGAATAGTTTATTTGCCGAAAAATGCAGTTTTTGATGATCAGAAACTATTCATGACTTTGAGCCAATTAGTTTTGTCTGGTAAAAATATTTTCTGGGCCAGCTGAGGGGGTCTATGTCCATCCATCCTCATTAGAGACAAGGTGGGTGAGGTAATGCCTTTTATTGGACCAAGCTTGGAGACAAGCTTTCAAGCTTACACATTTCTTCTTTAGGATCTGAAGAAGAGCTTTGTGTAAGCTCTAACGCTTGTCTGTCTCACCAACAGAATTCAGTCTAATAAAAGAATTACCCCACTCACCTTCTCTCTCTATTATCCTGGAACCAACATGGCTACAACACCACTGCATCCATCCATCCTTATAGTATTTAATCTAGTGATTGAAATGTGGGAGACCTAAACTGAACCCTACTCTGGAGTAGGAACTTGAATTCTAATTGCCTCTCTCCCAGGCTATTCTGGGGTTGGTTGCTTTTAATCTCTCCTACTGGTAGAGCCCTGCGTGGATACAAATTTATACCCGTGGATGCGCCTAGTCATGGATATAAATTGGTATCCGCAGAACTGCAGGGGTCTTCCGGGAACCACAGCGGAGAAAGGAGCAGAACATGGGGCCCCTGCTTCCAGGAGCCATTGCCCCACACCGGCAGCTCCTCCAGCGCGGCTGTACCATCCCAAGCCCTGCCCCCATCCCTTCCACCCTTCCACGGGTATACATTTTTATCCATGCAGGGCTCCACCTATTGGATCTGTTCCACTTTGTATAAATAATTAAATATTCAGTGGAACAGATACTTGAACCCAACTCTCCTACAACCCAGGTGGGTGCCCTAACTATTGGGTTATAGATTCTCTCTCTCCCTAGCCTACTTAATATTTAATTATTTGTACACAATGGGGAACAGCTCAAAAAGGAGAGATTAAGAGAGACTACCCCAAAATAGTCAATAGGTTCAAGTGAGTTACTCAAGGTCACAGGAAGTCTCTGGCCAGGGTGGGAAATAAACCCAGATCTCCTAATCTCCAGTCTAGTACCTTAAACACAAGGCCATACTTTCACTTCGAAGCAAAAGATGCCTAAAAATAACACCACATAAACATAAATAATTCTCAACTCTTGCTTTATCATAACTAAGGCCCTGTTTTCCTTAAGAGATAATTAGCAGTATTGCATTTTATAAAGGCTACTTATGCTTTCACAGTTCTACTTGGTATTCTTGAAAGTTTCTGAGGAAGAATGGATTTAGATAGCAACATGCTGCCAAGATTCCTAAATTTAAAATAATGTCTCCACTTATTTTGTATGCACTTAGCTAGCCACTGAAATTGGTTAATTATTTTTCTGATTTCATGATAGTTTTTTGTTGTTCCATGTGCCATGCTGTGCACATTTTCTTTGGCAATAAGAAGGTTTTAAGCATTTATTTCAGAAATAATAAAAACTATGTGCAATAGATATTGCAAACATAAGCAAAGGATAAATTAAAGTTTAGGCTGGCCTCCCTTTACCTTGTCCCTAGAGACGTTCACGCTCTGGTAGGAGAGGAGTTAAATCTATTATAACTCCAGTGACTTTGTGTTTGGCCTCGGTTTTTTAAATCATCCATTTTATTGAGTGAACAGCAATTTCTCATTTTCAGCAGAAAGAATACTGCTGACTTAAGAAAGTGGAAAGAGTGAAATGCATTCTTTCACAATCTATTGTTTGTTTGTTTGTAAATGAGACAATACTAGTGGGGAAAAAAAAACAGAGGTAAGCTCTATGCTCAGTTAAACCATCATAAATCTGGAACAACTCTATTGACTGCTCTCTCCACTGCACCATGGTAAACCTGGAATAGCTCCATTGAAATGGAGCTATTCCAGATTTACCCTGCTATAACTGAGAGCAGATATGACCCTGTGTTTTCAAAAGTGTAGTCTGATTTACAAATAAACAACAACTGATTGTGAAAGAATACATTTGACTTTCCTCTTCTTTGAGTCAGCAATATTATTTCTGCTGAAAAATGAGAAACTGCTGTTCATTCAATAAAACTGATGGTATAAACAGTTGAAATCAAATATGTCTTGCATTGATGAAGGTGCATCAGCTCCAATAGTAGGATACAAACAAGATGAAAAGATCTCACGGTTTGCATGAGAGACAGATTTAGTATAGTGCTTTTTTAAAAAAAAACAATTCTAATTTTGGAAAACAGGGGACACTAAACCAGTAAACCGCTCTCTGTCCATCAAAATAATCTAAGGTACAACAGATAAATAAAGGTTATGAAAATAAGAGGTCTCAGAATACTCTGTGTTCTGCAGAGAACCTTACTTATCAACTAACTGCTATTAGGACAAGACCTAATGACCTAGTTTGAATATATTACAGTCAAACTTCTATGTTCTTCAAATTTCTCATGTCCTCATTTTTAAAAAGTGTTTACTGAATTTTATACACTAAAGTTACAAATACTAAGTATTTTCATTAGTACTAAGCAGAGCTCTCAATAAACAAGACCAGCAGATTATAAGCTGATATTGAGCATTGACAAAGAAATGGCATAATCAAATCAAGGATTTTTCATGTTATAAACTAAACTATAATAACCAAAGTACAGAACAACTAGTATCAGCTTCTAAATAAAGTTTAGAAGCTGATAATAGAGTCTAAATAAAGTTCCCTGTTCAATTATTTATTTTATTGATATCCTGTTCGGATTAAATAAGGGAAATAAAAAAGTCAGTTACACCAACATTTAACTACTTTGTGCTACTGTTTAAACCTCACATTATCCAATGAGATGTCCCTCTGATTTTAACTGGATTGTTCATAGGCTAACGCAGCAGTATTTAACCCTAAGGAGTATATTATTGTTTTACTAACAGTCTTGTGTATGAGGTGTTGGTACGATGTCCCAGAAGCAACCTAAGAAAGAAATTGTGCATCAAAGAATCACAATTCCCTCTATGCTCCATCCCTTATCCCGGAGTGAAGTAGCTACCATACCAGCATAACAGAGGGTGAATTGGGGGTGCATGTGAACCCAAGGCTCCTCCCATTCCCCACCCCTCCAAGCCACCTGTGTGTGGGAGAAGGAAAGAGTAGAATATCTGACATGAAGCAGCAACTCCTTACTCCCAAAGTCCAAGTAGCCTGTGCAGAGGTGTAAGGGGCAGTTCTCCTTCCTCTGCAGGACTATACCATCCAGAGTACAATGAAGCCTGAAGTAACTGTGACAAGGAAGGCATTGTAAACTATTTATGATGCAATTCACTGATTTAATGGATAGGAAACTTGACTGGATGTGCAAGGTGCTGGATGTCTTTACAATAAGAGGGGGAGTGCTTACAAAGGTAGGCTCTCCTCCCCTGGTGTACTCTGCTGCTCTGTATTTGGCCAGCCACAGAGATACGAGCCAGTTGGCTTTTGCTTTCCATAATCATTTATTTAAACACTGTCCTGGGGTTTCTCAAGCCTCTTGCTCCATTTTTAGCAGAACCCAGCCTCCTTACCTGTTGTCATATAGCATAGGTACTATGTTTTTACCTTGCTGTGGGTCTGACTGATCACCTGTTTAAGTGGACAGGAAGGAATTTTTCCTATCAGGGCCAAATGAACTGTGCCCTAGTCCACCTTCCTCATAGCATCATGGAGACACAGTTAGGTTAAGTAGGTGTAGGATTTAGGAATGTAATGTTGGGAATTGTGTCAATGTTAATTTATCACAACTTGTGGCCAGTACCCATTGCAGATAAAAGGCCACAGGGCCAGTGACCAGAAGGTAAGAGACATGGGATTTCACTGATGGATCCTAGGTCTATAGAAAAAAAGAGAGACTTGAAGTCCTTGCAGTCCTGGGTCCCTCTCTGATACCTTCCATCGCTTTCACAGAGGGGAAGCACAGCAAGCCGAATCCTTGAGGTAGGCAGCAAAGAGTCTACCCTGAGTTACGGCTTATGTGATAGACACCCTATAAAGCCTCCACTGGACCCACCTAAATGCTTGGTATGGGGAGGTAGGCCAGACAGCACTTACATCCAATATTAAATTTAATAAAGCTGTGGCCTGCTGCTTAAAATCCATCCCTGTGTCTGTCCTCATTCAGTTGCATGTCCTGACCAATCTGCTCATTGTTTGCTCACTCATCACTATGCAGGTTTCAGAGTTTATGTATGTGTGTTTGGGGGAAGGGTTTTAAATTTATTGCCATTTTTAATTGAACCACCAAAGCTCAGCAGACTGATACCAAAGTTTCATACCATGGAAACACAAATAAAACACTTCACAGATTCAAAGCTTTTTGAGGATATGCTGAAACAGGCATTTAAGTCACTTGACTACAGGTTTATATTTTTCTTACTGTTTGGATTATCAACAAGCAGTGTTAAAATTAAAAGAAACAAAATCAAATGGCAAGCTACTATTAAAGCAAATGGGGCTTCTGGTACCAGGAGCAACTATCAGCCAGTGTCAAAGCATCTCAACATACACTTTAATTAGGCTCTCACCAGGAATCAACTCTCCTCACAACTCTCCTATTAGCTTCCAAAGTGAACTGGCTTGAAAGCTAGGTTTTTATTTTGAGATGAATCAGGCATCACATCATGATCACCTGATGCCTGGCTCTTGATTAGACACGCATTTGTTTTAATTATCCACCTGCTTTCAATTAAGTACAGGGAAATACACCCTATTAGCAGTACATAGCTAATCAGCCTTGTACATAAAATAAAGTCCTTTTTCTCTCTGGCCATTTTTCAAGGATAGAATGGGTAGATCAGTTCCAAATTTAGTTTTAGTTTAAAACTTCTACACCTCAGAAGTTAACAGCAGTAATGAGACATCTGTTTTATATTCTATCGGATAAAAGGCTATTCTGAGCTAAAAAGTAGCACTGTATTTTACAATAGGGGTCAGTTGAGAGAAATGCGTCATGGGCATTAAGAACTCAATTTTCAAAGCAAGGCACAGGAGGCATGTGAACAAATCCTTAAAAAATGGCATTTGCATTTCTTCCTCACATATGCTGCTTTGAAAATGTACCCTTTAATGACCATAAGATCAGCTGCTAAAGGCAGCTGTCTGAGCAGCCGCTGATGTTCTCCAGATGTGTAAGATGATACTGAATATCTGACTGCTACATTTGAGAATCTGAAAATAAATATTTATGAGGGAATGAACTCTAAAAGCCTTCATAGAAACTTAAAGCACATGGAATTATTTTCCACAGTCCCAAGTTTAGAGTTTCTACTGTAACCCCATTGTGGGTATGGAAATCCAAACAGTATAGTTCCAGTGATTTTATTTCCTGACTCAATATAGTGACAAGAAACAAACCATGCAGTGTGTTTAAAACTCTAATGAGAAAATGAAGAAAGAGTGAAGGTAACATTATATGTTCACAGCCCAGGATGAGCATATTTTTAATAAAACTAACCCTATGCCTGAATAATAGCTCTTGTACATTTTTCAGCAGAAATCTTGACTAAAAATTTTACAAAATGCATTATGCATTTATATTTAAATAAGCAGATTAGCTTTCTTTGTGTAAAAATTCTAGTAGTAATAAATGAAACAACATATACCACAAGATGGATACTGAACTGTAGCAAGGACGTCTGGTTTTTACTGTAATGCTGATCAAAATGCAAAGCACATATCAGATCATATATAAAATAGTTTTAGTTACTGATCCTCCTGAAAAACCATGTTTGGAATTTTCTCTCTACTGGAAAATAATTTCAGAGAAAGAGGGTTATATTATTCATTTCCTACATTCAGAGAATGTTTACAGGACAGAGTAGATGACATATAGCAGGAAGATATTTCACCTGATAGTTCTTACATACTGGATACCAGAAAGCACCAGCTACATGCCATAAGATCTAATTATCAAGAATTGCCTTTTCTGCCCCAAAGCAATCATTTTGATGACAGTCTTCTATGCACTATAAAACAAAATGGGAAGCCTGTGCTATATAAACAGGCTCAGTGCTTCCTTTTACTTCCTCTGATATCAGCATCCCCATCTCATTTATTTTCCACACATTAATGGTAGCAGTCACCTTGAGCTGGTGATGCAGAGTAATTTTCACAGAAACCTTGATCAGAAACCATAAATCAGCCTGATGTGCTTTTATGGTCTAATAACATTCTGTCTGCTCCTACAGGCCCTTATGTAAAGCTGCACTGCAGAGAACTCCTTGAATTAGATTTTTCACAGATACTACAGTATACATTATACAGCTGTATCTATAACACACAACGCCTACATTATAATGTCATTAAGAGATTTTGCTTAAACTAATAAACATGAGAAAATTCAGAAGGAAACCTGAAAACTCCTCCTTAGATCTTTTTAATTTTAGCATTGCTGTACATAGAATATTGCTATTGTTATTCTGATCTACCCAGGAGCAAACCAGATATAAACAGGCATTATGGGAGTGCGGCTGAATGCCTTGTTTGCAATAGAAAAGGTTTGTGGATATAGCTAGTGTAGACCCCATTTATACCAGCAAAAGAGTGCTTTTCTGGTATAGCTTATACCAATTTCCCAAATGAAAGAAGATATAAGGGCAAAAGCACTCTTTTGTCATTATAACTGTGTCTACATTAGTGCTTTTGCTAGTGTAAAAATGTTTTCCTTGTGTAAAATTCCACACCCCCTAAGCAGCATTTTTACACAAGCAACAGTTTCTAGTGTAAACTATGATGGAGAGAAGCCCTGGTTCTGACCTCCCATACATAGGTGTAAAACCTTGAAAGCCATCAAAATAACACCGGATGTGAGATCAGCATTGGGCCCACAACAACTTCTTAATTCTTTGCAATGTTATGTTGAGTCTGGTTATAAAAAGGTATTTGTCTAAACATCTAGCTTTGTTGATAGACCAGATTAGCTGGTGTAAATCAGCCTAGCTCCACTAAAGTCTATGGAGATATGCTAGTTTATGACAGTAAGGACCTAGCCCCAAAAGAGAACTGATTTCCACTGCCTCAGCAAAATTCACCATACTAGGATGGGAGGCTGATGGTGGTGGTGGTGACACAGACTGGTGGGGCAAGGAGCTAGTGGATAGGAGGAGGCCTGGAAATAGTTAGGCAAGAAGACTGGGACTGGGATGGGGAGTCTGGAGTGATGAGACAAGGGCACTGCTGGGCAAGGAGATTGGAACGGGGATAAGAATTCTGAGGAGTGGAAACTGGACTGATCAGATGAGGAGAATGGGACTAGGATGAGGAGCCAGGGATTGGGAAAATCCAAGAGTGGAACAGGGACAATTTGAAGGGGATGGGGCAGAAGGTGTCATGTTTGGGGAATATGGGCAGAAGAGTCTGTGCCCACTAGCATATAATCCCTCCAAAGCCTGGAATGGAACACAAACTTCCTGAGCCTCACCATTCCTCTGCTGTTAGCAAATATCTGTGAAACTCACTGGCAAAGTGTCCTAGCCTCCTCTAGTTCTGCTTCACTGCATAACCTACTATTATAAGTTACTTCAGCTCAAGTGGCAAAGTTCTGCACTCTGGATCTTAAAGTTACAGTCCGAGGCCTGGTCTACACTACAAGTTTATGTCGGATTTAGCAGCGTTAAATCGAATTAACCCTGCCCCCGTCCACACAACGAAGTCATTTTTTCGACATAAAGGGCTCTTAAAACCGATTTCTGTACTCCTCCCCAACGAGTGGATTAGCGCTGAAATCGACATCACCATTTCGAATTAGGGTTAGTGTGAATGCAATTTGAAGGTATTGGCCTCCGGGAGCTATCCCACAGTGCACCATTGTGACCGCTCTGGATAGCACTCTGAACTCGGATTCACTGGCCAGGTGTACAGGAAAAGCCCCAGGAACTTTTGAATCTCATTTCCTGTTTGGCCAGACAAGCTTATCAGCACAGGTGACCATGCAGTCCCAGAATAGAAAAAAAGCTCCAGCATGGACCGAACGGGAGGTAGTGGATCTCATCACTGTATGGGGAGAGGAATCCGTGCTATCAGAACTACATTCCAAAAGACGAAATGCCAAAACTTTTCAAAAAATCTCCGAGGCCATGATGGATAGAGGCTACAGCAGGGGCGCAACACAGTGCTGCGTGAAACTTAAGGAGCTCAGACAAGCATACCAGAAAACTAAAGCATCAAACGGACACTCTGGGACAGAGCCCCAGACATGCCGCTTCTACCCTGAGCTGCATGCAATTCTAGGGGGGGCTGCTACCACTACCCCACCCCTATCAGTGGACTCCGATGATGGGGTACTCTCCAGCATGCCTGAGGATTTTGCGGACAGGGAAGATGAGGGCAAGCTTGAGGAGAGCACACAGCACACCATTCTCCCTGACAGCCAGGATCTTTTTATCACCCTGACTGAAATACCTTCCCAACCCAACCAAGACGGAGAAGGGACCTCTGGTGAGTGTACCATTTTAAATATAATACATGTTATAAAAGCAAGCATTTTTTAATGATTAAGTAGCCCTGAGGACTTAGGATGCATTCGTGACCAGTACAGCTACTGGAAAAGTCTGTTAACGTGTCTGGGGATGGAGCGGAAATCCTCCAGGGACATCTCCATGAAGCTCTCCTGCAGGTACTCTAAAAGCCTTTGCAGAAGGTTTCTGGGGAGAGCAGACTTATTCTGTCCTCCATGGTAGGACACTTTACACGCCATGCTAGTAGCAAGTAATCTGGTATCATTGCATGACAAAGCCTGGCAACGTATGGTCCCGGTGTTTGCTGGCATTCAAGCAACATCCTTTCTTTATCTCTGTGTTGTCCTCAGGAGAGTGATATTGTTCATGGTAACCTGGTTGAAATAGGGGAATTTAATTAAGGAGACATTCAGAGGTGGCTGTTTCTACTGGGCTGTTTGCCTGTGGCTGAAAAGAAACCCTCCCCACAGTTAGCGAAGCGGTACGGGGGTGGGCATTGGGGCTGAGCTGTTCGCGTTTGGCTAGCAGGGATCTTTCTGATACCAGCCACGCGGTGGGGTGAGGGGTAAAGCAATCATCCCAGAGAATTGGATGCAGGGGGTTACCTTGGTCTGCTGCTGTTAGTCTGCTGCTGCATGTTAACAGGAAAACCGCAGCACTAAATGGCCAACTCAACGTGCTTTGTTTGGCATGGGAGAGGAGGGCGCTGCTGTTATGAAGGTTGCAGAAGCCAAAAGACTATGGCTTACCATGGCCGCCTGCAAGCCGAATTCTGTTGCCCGGCACTGCTTGTGTGATCTCTAACACCAAAGCCGCAGGCACTCAATATAAGATGCAAAATGCGACTGTAGGATTCATACAAGGTTCATGCGCTTGGCAACATTCAGGGCACACCCGGAGTGTTGTATAGGAGCTGTGCACACACAGCTCTTCTCAAGGGCATGAACCTTGGAATCTCGCCCAGATGACATGAAGTGTGGGAAGCCTCCCAGGACTGGGCTCAAGGCCCGAGAGCAAGGAGTGCGATAGATAGAAACTGGTAAATAAGAATGTTAAACAAAGCCAGTGTATTCCTTTTATCTGTTGGAGAATGTAATGCGCGGGGGGAGAGAAAGAATAAAGGGGAAGGTGGAATGCTGACAGGCAGAAGTCGGTTGGCAGACCAGCTCGCTTGCTTGCTAAAAGCTCTGTGCTGTCTTGTATTTGAACCGCAACAGCGACCTTGTACCAAAATCATGTCTAATGTGAATAGTGTTGTTCACCATGAAAGAGTATAGCCATTGTTCTGTAAAATGTATCTTTTTAAATACTTCACTCCCTTTTTTTCCTCCAGCAGCTGCAAATGTTTCAAGCTTCCCTCCTCCATCCCAAAGGCTATCACAGATAAGGCAGCGAAAAAAACACATGTGCGATGAAATGTTCTCTGAGCTCATTCAGTCGTCCGGCACTGACAGAGCTCAGCAGAATGTGTAGAAGGACACAATAGCAGAGTACAGGAAAGTGGCCAATGAACGTGAGGAGAGGTGGCAGCAGGAAGATCAGAGGAGGCATGAGGCAACACTGGGGCTACTGCAGGATCAAACGGACATGCTCTGGCATCTGGTGGAGGTTCATGAACGGCAGCAGGATCACAGACTGCCACTGCAGCCCCTGTTTAACCGCTCTCCCTCCTCCCCAAGTTCCATAGCCTCCTCACTCAGATGCCCAAGAATGCGGGGGGGGGGAAAGAGAGGCTCCAGGCACCCAACCACTCCACCCCAATGGACAGCCCAAGCAACAGAAGGCTGTCATTCAAGAAGTTTTAAAGTGGCCTTTTCCTTCCCTCCTACCCTCCTCCCACACCCCACCCAGGCTACCTTGTGAGTTATCTCCCTATTTTTATAATCAATTAATAAAGAATACATGGTTTTTAAATGATAGTGACTTTATTTCCTTTGCAAGCAAGCTATGATCAAAGGTGGGAGGGGGGTGACTTACAGGGAATTTAGAGGCAACCAAGGGGGCGGGTTTTCATCAAGGAGAAACAAACAGAAGTGTCACACAGTACCCTGGCCAGTCATGAAATTGGTTTTCAAAGCTTCTCTGATACGCAGCACTTCCTGCTGTGCTCTTCTAACCGCCCTGGTGTCTGGCTGCGTGTATTCAGTGGCCAGGCGATTTGCCTCAACCTCCCACCCCACCATAAACATCTCTCCCTTACTCTCACAGAGATTGTGGAGCACACAGCAAACAGCAACAACAATGGGAATATTGGTTTCGCTGAGGTCTGAGTGAGTCAGTAAACTGTGACAGCGACCCTTTAAACGTCCAAATACACACTCTACCATAATTCTGCACTTGCTCAGCCTATAGTTGAACATCTCCTTACTACTGTCCAGGGTGCCTGTGTACGGCTTCATGAGCCAGGGCATTAAGGGGTAGGCTGGGTCTCCAAGGATAACTATAGGCATTTCAACATCCCCAACAGTTATTTTCTGGTCTGGGAAGTAAATCCCTTCCTGCAGCCATTTAAACAGATCAGAGTTCCTGAAGACGCGAGCGTAATGAACCTTTCCTGGCCATCCCATGTTGATGTCGGTGAAATGTCCCTTGTGATCCACCAGTGCTTGCAGCATCACTGAAAAGTACCCCTTGCAGGATAGACAATGCTTACTTCATGAGCAGCTATTAAATGTTTGTTTTCTCCTCCATGTTCAGTGTTGGCCTCATGCCTTATTTATTGATCATACAAACCCAGCTCTCTGTGTGTAAAATATATATAACTACAATGTACCTAGATTATGCTAAACATTGGTTTCTTTTAAACTAAATGGACCATTTACTAATTTCAGTCTCTAATCACACAGTCCTCAGTTATCATGTTTGACAACATTGACAATAGTTTAATTTTTACATTTGTGACTCATTTTCTGCAGACTTTCTGAATCACCCCTTCAAACAAAGTGTGCAGCAGGGAGCTGCAATCAGCTCACCATGTCTTTCATGTTAGGGCTCACTGATGAGTCTCCAGCACTCCATGGGAAATTTCCATCTTTGAATCTCTTTCCAACATTTCAGGACCTGGAACAGCAGAGACAGAGTACAAAAGAGGAAGTGTAGGTGTCCTGCCCCTCTCTTGCTCTGATACCCCCTGCTGTTTGATTCACAACCTGACATTTGCGGTCTGTCTGAGGAAGCTATTTGCACACCCTCCTGGTTGGAAGCAATGTAAACAGGACAGTGGGGGAGTACACTGAAGGGAAAAGAAGTAAAGAACACATTCCCTTCATATTTGCTTATTTGCAGTTGTGAATAATGCAGCTCTAACACTAAAGCAAACAAAAATAATTCAGCCTTGGCACTCAGCTGCAAATCTTTTTGTCAATGATAATGTTTTTCTCTTTCAAACAGTTGCCGTTCCTTGTGGCCCAGGCTTCAGTTCACAAAGGCAAAATTGAGGAAGGAAATGCCAATTTAAAATGACCCTGATGTCAAGTAAAATTGCAGTGTTACAGTCGCAATGCTACACTGATGGTTCAGGATTCACTTTCATTGTATGTATCCATTAAAAAAAAAAGATATTTGTAAGCTATTGTATCTTGCCAGATCATGCTTGCCTTTAGGAGAATTCACATTAGTTTTACCTAACCCAGGAAGTAAAGCTTGTGATGGGACTAACTGCTCCCTAGATGCAGGCTGCTGTCCACTCGATCTGACTGAGATGTTCTCACTCTAGCCCCTCTATGGCAGACTCCGCCCCAGCAACCTGTTTACCTTATTGGCTGGATGCTGATAGATGAGCTTCTGATCAGTTGATGGTCTTCAGGTGAGAATGGCTAATAGTGGAGGGAACTGCAGAAAGCAAATGTGGGGATGGAAATCAGGAGATAACAGGCTGACAGACTTCCTCCCCCCCCATGAAGAAGATAACAATAGAAACAGGGAACATAGCTGTATGGGAAGGGAGGGTCAGGGGCTTATTGAAGAAGGATATGGGTAGTGGGCAGAAGGAAAGGAACGGGCTGAATGTTCTGGTGGGCAGCTTCCAGAGGCATGAATAATTCTGAATGAAAGACTGAAATGAATCTGAACTCTGAACCTTTAGAAGTTCACCCATCACTAATGCAGACGCAGCTTTGTTGTATGTAGTTAGTACCCTGGCTTCAGATAATTATATTCAAAAGCACTGAGCAAAACTCAGCCTCACTCCAGCATTCCACATATCTATAATGGTTTGAATTGAATTTAAATGCCTTGGAGGCCCCTTGTGAATTCTGTCTCCAATAACCTCTCTTTTATTTCTTTGAAATGTCATCATTTATGGGTAAAGTTTTATCTATCCCCTATTGCGCAGGTCATGTTCTAATTAGTCCAGGCACTTTATAACTGGAACATAGATACATTTCAGGGCACCAAAAGAACTTGATTTAGTAGTTTTCCTGAAGGAAAAAAAAAAAACTGAAGTTGAAGAATATTGTTTTCAATGCTAAGAAAAACTTGGACTTTCAAGACAGACATAATTTCTGCTAATTACAAGAAAAATACTGCTGCCTTCAGTGCTTTCTCTTCATGTGTACAGCAATAGATATTTCCTTCATAAGAGAATAATTGTTTCCTTTTTTACCTGAATTAAGATCCTTCTTTTCCTCATCCTCTGATTTCTGCTCCCCTTTTAATTCTTTATAGAAGTGTAGAAGGAGGCTTTGGAAGTTTTCAAATCTTGCATCTGACAATGTTTGAACTAATGAATTAAGAGGCGGACAATCTAGAATCCTTTGTCTCATTTTAGAGGGAAATTGGGGAAATTGATCAGATTTTACTCCTGTAGGTAGGAGTAGATTTTTTTTCATTTTGTGTATTTAAACCTTTTACCTGATTGAAACAGGCTATATACACTTTTTAAAAAAAGTTAAAAGGAGAAAAATCCGTGGTAGGCTTTTTGTTAGGAAACATCTGTGAAATCTCAAATTTCATGAGCATGGGGTATTTAGGATGGGATTTTCAAAAAACACTAAGGGAAGTATGTGTCCAAATCCCATTGTAATTCAATGGGATTTGGTGCCTAATTCCCTTAGGATCATTTGAAATTGCCAGCATTGGTGTTCATCTCATTTAAATGTTAGAAAAGACACAAACAATGGCTTTTCTGTTCATGAAGATGAAAGGCATAGACCACATCTGGGTACTGTGTAAGAAAAGAGAAATAAAATTTAAGTTTTTTTTCTTTGATGTATGAATGTGTAGTGCTTCCCATTAAAGTTCACAGGAGAGATCATATATAAACACATTGAAAGACCTAAAAAACCTAAGTGGTGACCCCTCACAATGGGGTGTTGATTCGGGGTGAAGGGGGGGACTGTCACGATAAAATGTCCCCCCCACCACCATGGGGTCCCGTGAGTAAGCACCAGCATTGTATAGTGCTAATGCCTTTCTATGCATTGGAAAGTATCTGGGGAAGGGCTGAAGGTGAAAGTGTGGAGTAAAAAATTCCTTTGCAGATTACAAGAGGCTGAAGAAGGAGGAAGGGAAAAAGGAATGTGTTAACTCGACAATCCAGCTAGGCCCCCCAAAAAAGGAACAAAACTGCAGCCCAAGGCCAGTGTACACAAGCAAGCTCTCTGCTGCCAAATAGCCAGAAGCCTGCATCTTCACCCTGGCCAGCCGTGAGAAAGAAGAACAGAGCCAGACAGAACTGAAGGGGTTGCAAAACCAGTAAGACTGCAAAAGCCAGTGAGTTGAAAAACAACCATCTCTTGACCCTGAAGCCGGTGTGTTTTGGGGAAACTAAGGGAGCCACAGAAGGCCGGTACGGACTGGTACAGAGAGCACAGGGGACGGGGGTCCCTGGACGGAAAGCCCCTGGAAGAACCCAGAGCTTAAAACCCTCCCGAGAGCTGAAGCAAGTCAAAGATTTACAGCGGATCTTAGACGACCTGTGCACAGGGCAGAACTCTTGTCTACCCTTCCCCCTCTTCTTCTTACGTTACACCCAGCCTTGGCCAGCCTTGTGTTGTGTGGGTGTAAGTATGAAAGTGGGTTAGGGCTTGGGAATTAACACTTTCTTCCTCCCTCTGAGTGATGTGGGGTGCACCCAGCACTCACTGCTATTATTTGGTTAATAAAGCTTTAAACTTAGTCACTTGGTGTGCTTCTTCATCTCTTCCCCTAAAAATCCTGTGGCCTCAGCTTGATCATCTGAAGCCGCAGGCAGATTGGTAACATAAATCTGTCACAATATCCACCATTGAGACATATATCTCAGATGAATTTTTTGCTCCTATTTAATCAACTTTAACCCTAAATGATGCTGTGGCACCTTCCCTCTTCCTTTAAGAGAGGATATTGTTGTTTGAAGCAATTGCCAATGTAAAGCTAAGAATAGTGGAAAGTGATGTGGGGAAGGGAATGTAGTCAACATCCTTCTAATGTAAATGAAATGCCAAGTGTGCTCTTGAATCAGTTTTCAGGGATTGGCAAGACTCTCAAAACCTATAGCTGGCACAGATTGCAATGTTCCTCAAAACCCTCTGCCCACAGCTGTATACGTTTTAATGAATCCAGATTAAAAAATAGTCTTTGATAGAGGAGCTTTAACAGTACAGCCAACATTTATAACTGTATATAGTGTTATATATTTCTTCTAACCCTCTTAAATTTGATTATCCGCCTCCTCACATAAACACACCAGCTCAGGCTCTAGAGTAATGTTAGCTTTTGGAACAATTACTCTCTGTACTGGACTGTACTGTTTCCTGGAAGGGGATTAAAAGAGGCTTTGTTAAAATCCCAGTCTAGCAGGTTAATAAGAATTAAGACTGTAATATATAAAGATTTTGGGCCAAATTCAGCGGTGAGTCTAAAACAATGGAAGTCTAGCGGGAGTATCGTTTACATCCTTTTCTGGCTGTCTCAGCATGCATGTTACCAGACACCAATTTAGATGGCCTGTAGACTGTTTCTATACTCCCTTAGACTCAGGGGGACAGGCTGAACCCAGGCCATCCCATGCTGCTACACTTTCAGGGTCCCTCCGTTGGGACCCAATGGAGTGGGAAGGCCCAGTTCTCCCTATCCCACCCCAGAATCCTGACTTTGAGGCACAAGAAGGAAGGGGGGATACTGGCATAGAATATGGTCCAGCACAGACCTCATCCAGAAGGCCCAAGACACATGAACTAAGAAAGAGCCTAAGGTCAGAGGTCCAGACCACTAGGCCTGCTGACCATTCAAACCACTCTGCTTCAGAATCCTAGACACGAGACTAATATAAATTTTGCAGCATGTATTTAAAGGTGCAGCCCATAATGGGTAAAAGTTGAGTTGCTTGCATGGGAGGCAGGAATTTGCTCCTGTGAAAATGCATGCAGTAAAAGTGAACTTCAGCATTTAGTATTTTTGTTAATTTTCTTGCAATCCTTATTTTACTCTGGAAATGAGCAACTAATTCTTTTTAATGCCCACTGACCCACACGCCATAGAAATGTAAAGTCTCACAAGGAAATCCACACATAATGAAACAGTAAGTTCCAGTTGAAGTCTCCCCTATAATACCTAGTTATCACTTTCAACAAGTATTGCATCCAGTCCCAATTATGGGTTCTTCTGATTTCCATGATAAAGATTTGATATAAGTATTCAGTTTATATCTTGCATATGAAATTGCAACAAGGTGGGTTGAACAGCTGGTTGAAAGACCGTGCTCAAAGAGCAGTTAGCAATGGTTTTCTGTCAAACTGGGAGGTGGTCCCCAGAGGGGTCCCACAGGGGATAATCTTGGATCTGGTACTAGTCAATGTTTTCATTAATGACTTGGATAATGGAGCAGTCAAGGTACCTTCCCCACTCTGAACTCTAGGGTACAGATGTGGGGACCTGCATGAAAGACCCCCTAAGCTTATTCTTACCAGCTTAGGTTAAAAACTTCCTCAAGGTACAAACTTTGCCTTGTCCTTGAATTCTATGCTGCCACCACCAAGCTTGTTAAACAAAGAACAGGGAAAGAGCCCACTTGGAGACGTCTTCCCCCCAAAATATCCCCCCAAGCCCTACACCCGCTTTCCTGGGGAAGGCTTGATAAAAAATCCTCACCAATTTGCATAGGTGAACACAGACTCAAACCCTTGGATCTTAACAACAATGAAAAAGCAATCAGGATCTTAAAAGAAGAATTTTAGTTAAAGAAAAAGTAAAAGAATCACCTCTGTAAAATCAGGATGGTAAATACCTTACAGGGTAATCAGATCCAAAACATAGAGAATCCCTCTAGGCAAAACCTTAAGTTACAAAAAGACACAAAAACAGGAATATACATTCCATTCAGCACAATCTATTTTACCAGCCATTTAACAAAAGGAAATCTAACGCATTTCTAGCTAGATTACTTACTAACTTAACAGAAGTTCTGATCCTCCATTCCCGTTCTGTTCCCGGCAAAAGCATCACACAGACAGACCCTTTGCTTCCACCCCACCCCTCCAGCTTTGAAAGTATCTTGTCTCCTCATTGGTCATTTTGGTCAGGTGCCAGCGAGGTTATCTTAGCTTCTTAACCCTTTACAGATGAAGGGGTTTTGCCTCTGGCCAGGAGGGATTTTATAGTTCTATATACAGAAAGGTGGTTATCCTTCCCTTTATATTTATGATAGGAGCGGAGAGTATGTTTGTAAAATTTTCAGATAACATAATGCTGGGAGGGGTTGCAAGCACTTTGGAGGACAGGATTAGAATTCAAAACGATATCTTTATCCCTCAATAGTTTCTACATTCCCTTCTTATGTATTGGGACCAGAATAGACTCGTACCAGTCTTTGGGAATTCTCTTGTCTCACAACCTGGCTTTAAACAATCTGCTCAACCATTTTATGCCTCTCTCACCCAAAACTTTCACTAGGTCTGCCAGCACTTCATTAGGTCCCTCTGCCTTACCGTTCTTTATTTTCTGCACTGCACTTCTTACCTCCCCCTTTGTTATGTCAGGTTCAGGCACCACATTAGGACCACATTTCGACAACTCCACCTTTAATGATTTGCCACGGTTAAGAGACTTCCAAGGTATTGTTCCCACCTCTCCTCCATTGGTTCAGGTGTTACTAACAGTTTCCCCTGATTGTGTACAAATGGTGTTGCAATACCATGGTCCTTCCCATTGTGTCTCATTTTTGCAATTCTATAGACCTTTTTGTCAGACAATTGTGGGTCATTTACAAGTTTGGCATACAAGTTGTCTGGGGCACTCTCGTTAGCCTTCTTCACAGAGCCATCCCTTGGGTAGGGCGAATCAGGGTGACCTCTCCAGACCCTGTGCTTTGGCGGGCCCCGTGGGCTGGTGCGATTGGCTGGCGCGATGCAGAGTGGGACCCCCAAGTCGGCGGGGGCTGATTTGTCCTAGGCCCTGCACCTCCCTAGGGATGGCCCAGCTTCTTCACCACACAGTTGGTGTGGTGAAGCTCACTTTGCTTCTTTGTATTCCTTTTAGTTTACAGATGGATTCACCACCACCACCCCACCCCCATGCACCTTTTCTTGTTTTATATTGCTACTTGGACTTCATTGGTCTGTCATCACTCCTTTCTTATCCTTGGTTTTCCCTATCTTCACTGTTCACAAACCTTTTCTGCTGCCACACTACATGTTCTTTGAAGGTGGTTCCATTCTTCAGCCAATAGCAAATCTGTTTCCAGACATTTATCCTGTACTGCTTCCACAAACTTCTCTGCTGCGCTTCCCCTCAACTTCCCATACTTCCCTTCATGTCCAACACTCTACTACACTCTTTGTCACAAGAGGTTTGTGTTGCAGCTATAATGTCTCACTATGTATCACATGGTAGTCCATAACTCAACTCCACTGAGATTTACTCACCAACATCCTAACAATCTGGCTTTTGTTTCCACCACTGATGCACATAACCAGTTGACGCACCCTCTTTGGAAGAATGTATTGGCTATCATCCATTGGTTGGCAATATACTTGTCTAGTAGCACTTTCCCTTCCTCATTCATAGTGCCTAGACTGCCTTTCCCTAAACACATTTCCTATCCCCTTCTGTTTTTTGCCTGTGTGTGCATTCTTTGTTATCTAGACCATAGTATTTATGTCAGATATTAAAGGACATTATAAGGGTCCCAGATTTTGCCTTATGTTTCTGGATTATGTTGACTTCCTCAAATAAATTCTCACTATTTTTATAATACAAAACATTATTATGCCACTCACTTAGAGCTCAGTCGTGCCATTTAGACACAACTGAGTTGGGGTTAGGACCAAACAGTTGTGCTCCACATGGAGGATTGTGAAGGAAAGAGGTACAGTTCTTCCCCAAGTTTCTTGGTGCAAATACACCAACTTTTAGGATGGTGCAGCTGGCTCGCCTCAGTATACCTGGACCACTCTCTTGGACAGTCCAGATATGGGGTGGAAGTAGGACCTCACCAGTGGCTAATGGCTCTGGGTACATCAATGTCTGTGGTTCCTGCAACAGTGGAAGTTACAGAAACAGGTCAAGTTTGACAAAGACTTCTTACTTGATTTAGGTTTGGTTGACATTATTTAATAGGTTATGTAATAAAAGCTGCAGCCAACTATGGGTATGTCTTTATTTTCTGGCCTACCACTTGACATTGGCAGGGCAATGTGGGGAAGCTGTTTATATAGAATCTATTCTGTAATTAAAGAAAAGACTTCAATTTCCAGTGCCATCACCCCAATGCTCCAGGGATTGTTATCGGTGATACCAGTGGTAAAGGTGTTCAGGGACAAAGTTGGTTAACGTAGGCATCTTTATTACCAGTAGTTCTCTCATCCTTAGCCCCTGCTACTGATCCAGCCACCACTGTCACCCTTCCCCCTTCTCTCTGTACTGAACATAAGAATGTCAGGTACCCAAAAGGCCAATGGGAAGGCATGTGATTTTAAAACAGAACAAAGGAAGTGAATGTGAGGATAACATCAAGAATGGGCTGTGCCATATATGTGGTGCAGAAGACAGAGAATACTGACCCATCACAAGCATTAACAAAATAACAGTGTACTGTAGCTTCAGCAATGTACCACAGCTATACCTCAGTAACTTGTGTTAACCTACCACTGTGTGGATTACCTTTGCAACCAACAAAATGCAAAGGAGTTTAACTTCTGCTGTTTGACAGTCCTTGCAGCCAGCAAGATGCAGAATTTTGCAATTACCTGGGTTATTTCTTCTCCCTATGTTTTTAGCATTGAATCCAATTATAACATTACATCCCAAGACAGGAAGGAAGGCGCTTTGATCATAGGCAGAAGCATTTCACACGCACACACAGAAGGTACAAACATTTATGTGGCAATAAATCAAACTTTAACCAAGCCTTAAGACCTGTACATATACTTCCATAATTTTTTAAAATTCCAAACACTGCAGCATTATACTGCTGCATGAGAACCTGAAAGCAAAATTGACTAGCAGAGAAACTATAAATAAAGTGAAACTGACTAGCTTCTTTTCATTGTCCTTTCTGAGAGAATTGAAAAAAGTATATAAATAATAAAATTTTAACATAATAACTATAAAATATAAAGTCAAATTAAGATCAAAAAAGTATTTTTAAAAAATGCTATTACTGTTGTAGTGTCCCTTTAAGAATTGTCCCTGATGTGTGTTGTTTGCTTCTGCATTTTTAATTAATGTGCTGAAAAGTTGGATTCAGACTTGTTCCAGTGGGAACTTCAATTTTTATGTGCTTAGATGTGAGAAATAATTTAATTATATATAAAAATAATGTTGATTTCAAGAATGATTTGCCATACTCATGACAGACTTCAATATTTAAAACTGCTCTTTGTATCTTCTTCTGAAATAATAGAACTTCTCTAAATTTTCAGGCAACACTGCTATCCCAGCATTTTGATTCTTTTGTTGCTCTGCTAACTTCTTTCACATACTAATTATAATTGTGCAGTCATCAATAAAAACCTCAGTAAGAAATACCTTTTTTGAGCAGTGAATGATTTTCTTTACAACATCATGATCAAATACGTCTATGTATGTAAGGGGTGTTTTGTACTTAACATAGTGCCAGGTAATTTTACCCCAGAATTACTAAACCTGTGTTCTAAAGAAACAGAGATCAAGTCAGCTGAATTATTAATAATTTTTCATGATCTAATTATTCTATAAAGGTTCTTTCCATGCCTTAGGAGATGCCATGGCTCAGATAAACAAGAGAACAAAAGTTTATTAATTTATTTTGCTTAGAAAATACAAAACCAAAACAAGTAAACTAAAAATCTCCCATGTGTTAGCTCAGTTACAATTACTTCTCTTGTGTTCTTTTTGTGGAGAGTTTACAACAGAAATTGGGCTTATAGGGGCTTGATCCTGAAACACTGAGGTCAATGGGAGTTTTAGCATTTACTTCAGTGGGAGCAACACCACGGTCTAGAAGAGTGAGGTCCACTTACTCGAGGGGATATACCTTTTCTATGCACAGTGAAACAGAAATCAGCTACAGTTGAAAATGAATAGATGGATCCTATGCTCAGATTATCTAGATCAGTCAAAGCATGCTTTCAGGATGCTCTAGTCTGAGTGGGATGATTGCCCAGCACAGAGCCAGAAAAAGATCTGCAAGGCACAAAAGCTATCATTGAAACTCCACTCCTGAATAGAGCCAATGACTTCTCAATTGATGTTTAACATCTTGGGCTAGATCCTGTGTTTTGCACTGCCACACAACCCTTCACTGTTGGCCTATATAATGTAGTTGCATTTACCCTGACTCCAGCCTCCACCCTCAGATAAAATTGAAGATCATGCTTTGTTTCTCTATTGGAGTTCTACTTGGGATTTTTATTGGGAGAAATTGCAACAGTAACAATGGCAATCTGGGAAAAATGCTCATTTTCATAGTAGCAATTATCCTTGCCCTTAGGATTGTGTATATATTCCAAATCTTTTAAGATTTTTAAATTTGCTGCATCAGTGGATTAAAATTAAAGTAATACACTTTTCCTAAACCCTATAAAATCTGCATACCTATGTAAAAAGGAGCATACTGCCAACTTAAAGCCAAACTTTCTCTATGAGCATGTTTCTGTTCTGATTCAAGGACATTTCATGTCATAGTTTCTAAGTTATTATAGTTCACCATGAACTCAGATACTTTCTCAAATTGTTTGGATTACTTTGGTTACCCAGGATCAGTGAAAAATATCATATTTACATACAATATAATCCAGTGATACATACATTGTCTTTTACTCTTTGAGCAAGAAGTTCCATAATTGGCAAAAAACATGGTAACAATGAAAGCAGATACCCCTGCCTCGTTCCTAGGTGTAAAGTAAAAACACTAATGGAATCCATTTCCATTTACTTGGGCGTTTGCTTGGAGACCACTATAGGGAGCCAATAGCCACATGTGTCAGAACATTCGTTAATAAATTTCTCTCTTTCCAGTCAAACTTTTCTGTATATCAAGTGAATGGAGACCTCTTGGGCTATTTCCTGACTGAGCAGAGTTGAGAATTTCAAGTAATATTCTTCAGAGTAACAGCCGTGTTAGTCTGTATTCGCAAAAAGAAAAGGAGTACTTGTGGCACCTTAGAGACTAACCAATTTATTTGAGCATAAGCTTTCGTGAGCTACAGCTCACTTCATCGGATGCATACTGTGGAAAGTATAGAAGATCTTTTTATACGCACAAAGCATGAAAAAATGGGTGTTTACCACTACAAAAGGTTTTCTCTCCCCCCACCTCACTCTCCTGCTGGTAAGGAGAGTGATCACTTTAGATAAGCTATTACCAGCAGGAGAGTGGGGTGGGGGGAGAGAATACCTTTTGTAGTGGTAAACACCCATTTTTTCATGCTTTGTGTGTATAAAAAGATCTTCTATACTTTCCACAGTATGCATCCGATGAAGTGAGCTGTAGCTCACGAAAGCTTATGCTCAAATAAATTGGTTAGTCTCTAAGGTGCCACAAGTACTCCTTTTCTTTTTAAGTAATAGTCTGACATCTGTCTATCACTAATAAATCGTGAAGATGGACACATACAGACAACATGTATATAATCTTTTGCTAAAATTTTGGCTTTTATGATTCACTAGCAAAATATGTCAATAGAAGCGGAAAGATGAGATCCCCCTCACCCCCATTTCTTAGAAAGTATTTTAATGGCAGCTTTGTAGTGGTTTGGCTACTTAGTGCTTCTCAAACGCCTTCTCATGGAAGGAGGTTGCTCTATGGCACCCTGCTTCTGTAGCTATCCCATCTTTTCAGGGGCCCTTTAAGAGTCACAGAGTCACAAAGTTCTTCAAACAATCCCCAGAAGGGATCCTGTTTATTGAGCTCTCTGGTGCACACTGACCCTCCAGGACCCAAACCCAGTTCAGTGGCCCTTGAACATAACAGCCCTAATGTGTCAAACCTAAGGTGACCAGATGTCCAAGATCTTTCTTGAGTGTTAACAGCTAATGTAGACCCCATCATTCTGTATGTGTAGCTGGGACTATGTTTTCCAACATGCATTACTTTGCATTTATCAACATTGAATTTCATCTGCCATTTTGTTGCCTAGTCATTCAGTTCTGTGAGATACTTTTGTACTCTTTGCAGTCTGCTTTGGACTTAACTATCTTGAGTAATTTTCTATCATCCACAAATTTTGCCACCTCACTGTTTTTCCAGATCAGTTATGAAGGGACACAAAGTCTTTCAAAACAAAACACAAACTAATGCAATCTTCTCCCCAGTTTCAACTGGGCACAGCCCCTTCCTCCCTGAGGGTCTTCTGCGGTCTCTCCCTTGCTTCTCAGGCAGAGTCCCTCCCATGCAGAGCTTTCTTCTGCTTCTTCCAGTCTCAATTACTGTGAAATGGAGGGTTGTGGTATCGCCTACATACCTATGTTCATTCTTTCTCTGTTATTTTATTTTGCTTATTTTACCTTTTCTAGTTTAGTTTTCACTTATGGCACTAGGTTTTACCCATTGGGCCTTTGGAGAGTTCCCTTCCCTGTTCTTTGCTGGACATGACTAGGGCCTCAGCCATCTTTTCTCAGCTGGGTGTTTTGTGGAGGGTTATGCCCAAACCCCCAGACTCAAACCCTACCAGTCTTTCCACTGGTCTTCCGCATTCAGATACAGGCACTGCAGTTTCCTCCATTTCCACGGAGAGTTGCACATCCCATCTAAATGCAAGGACTGCACCATGTTTAAAAGCGTACCTAGCAAGCGGAGAGAACATAGACTGAAGCCCCTTCTCATGGAGTGGTCTTTGAGACCCACAGTAGCAGACTCCCTTCCCTACCCCCATACATCAGCTTCAGACTCTCATAGTATCCTAGTGGACTTTGGTTCCAGCTCTGTGGAGAAAAGATCAAGACGTATTTGCAGAAGCCTCCAAATGCTCCAGAAAGAAGAGTTCCTGGTCCACTGATAGAAACCTGAAGCATCAGGAGAGATCCCCCTCAAGGGGACCTCAAGTCTAAGTAGATCTCATATCCTGCCCCAAGTACTGCCAAGGCTCTGGCTTCTTCCATTACTGAGGGTCTAGTACTGCCAAAGGGATCTTCCATCATTCCATGTAAGGAGAAGTCTTTAGGCAAGCAGCCAGGTTCAACACTGTCCTCAGTACCCTTGGGGAGCCCTCCAAATGTAGGACTCAAAGAACCCACCGGTCCTGACTTTGGCAACCTTTAAGGGCCATGGACACCAGGAGCTCTTTAACGACCTGAAAATCAAAAAGCAATCCTACAAAAAGTGAAAACATGGACAAATTGATAAGGAGTACAAAAGTGCAGCACAAGTAAGTAGGGACAAAATCAGAAAGGCTAAGACACAAAATGAGTTACACCTGGCAAGGCAATAAGAGGTTCTTTAAATGCATTAGGAGCAAAAGAAAGATGAAGGAAAGTGTAGGTTCTCTGCTTAGCAGGGAAGGAAAGCTAATAACTGATGACATCAAGAAAAAGGAGGTGCTTAATACCTATTTTGCTTCAGTCTTCACTGAAAAGGTACTAAACACAACTAATATTGACAAACAAGGGAAAGGCATGCAAGCCAACATAGGGAAAGAAAAGATTAAAGAATATGTAGATAAGTTAGATGTATTCAAGTCAGCAGGGGCTGATCAAATTAATCTTAGGATACATAAGGAATTAGTTGAAGCAATCTCTGAGCCATTAGAAATTATCTTGCAGAACTTGTGGAGGACAGGAGAGGACCCAGAAGACTGGAGAAAGGCAAACACAGTACCTATCTTTAAAAAGGGGAACAAGGAGGACCTGGGGAATTATAGACCAGTCAGCCTAACTTCAATACCTGGAAAGATACTGGAGAAAATTATTAAACAATCAATTTAAGCAGAAGGAGGATAATAGGGTTATAAGGAATAGTCAGCCTGGATTTGTTAAGAACAAATCATGCCAAACCAACTTAATTTCCTTCTTTTATGGGATTATGGACCTAGTGGATGGGGAGAAGGAGCAGACATGTTATACCTTGATTATAGTAAGACTTCTGACACAGTGCTGCATGACATTCTCATAAGCAAACTAGGGAAATGTGGTCTACATTAAATTTCTATAAGGTAGGTGCACAGCTGGTTGAAAGACTACACAAAGAGTAGTTATCAGTGAGGAAGACACATCTAGTGGGATCCCACAAGGGTGATTCCTGAATCATATTATTCAATATTTTCATTAATGACTTGGAAATGGAGTAGAGAGTATTCTTATAAAATCTGTAGATAACACCAAGCTGGGAGGGTTGCAAGCACTTTGTGGAACAGGTTGAAAATTCAAAATGACCTTGACAAATTGGAGCATTAGTCTGAATTCAAAAAGACAAAATTCTATAAAGGCAAGTCCAAATTAGTTCTCTTAGGAAGGAAAAATTAAATGCACAGCTACAACATAGGGAATAAATGGCTAGGTGGTAGTACTACTGAAAAGGATCTGGGGATTATAATGGGCCACAAACTGAATGTGTCGTCAATATGATGCAACTGCAAAAAAGGCTAATATGATTCTGGGGTGTATTAACAGTAGTGTTGTATGTAAGTCATAGGAGGTAACTGTCCTGCTCTACTCGACTCTGGTGAAGTCCCCGCTGGAGTACTGTGTCCAATACTTGGCACCATAATTTAGGAAGGATGTGGACAAACTGGATAGAGTTGAGGAGAGCAACAAAAATGATAAAAGGTTTAGAAAATCTGACCTATAAGGAAAGGTTGAAAAAACTGGGCCTGTTTAGTTTTGCAAAAATAAGACTGAGCTGAGGACCTCACAACAGTCTTAAAATTATGTTAAAGGCTGTTATAAAGATAAAATATTCTCCCTGTCCATTGAAGGTAGTACAAGAAAGAATGGGCTTCATCTGCAGCAAGGGAAATTTAGGTTCAATATTTAGAAAACCTTTCTAACTATAAGGGTAGTTAAGCACTGGAATAGGCTTCCAAGAGAGGTTGTGGAGTCCCCATCATTGGAAACTTTGAAAAACAAGTTGGACAAATATTGGTCATGTGTGGTCTAGGTTTACTAGGTCCTGCCTCAACATAGGAGACTGGACTTGATGACTTCTTGAGGTCCTTTCCAGATCTACGTTCTATGATTCTATGACATGCAGGGCCTGAGGACCACATATATAAGAAATGTGGAGACCGTCTACCTGTACAGTCTCTGGTACCGCTCTCCATGCCTCAATTCAAAGAGCCATAGAGTTTAAGGTCAGATAAATGAGCTGCATTAATTTTACAGGTCAGGAGATGTTTCTGGTTCCCACCCTTAGGCCACAAATCAGCAAAAATCTGAGACAGGTAGAGATTCAGAACATGTTTTGGCTCCTGTCCTCCTCTCTTAATACACTGGCATCCCCTCCATTTTGAGAATTATTACTATTTTTTTTTTATTTTGGTAGCACCTAGGAGACCCAGTTGGACCTGGTTGGACAAGGACCCCATTGTGCTAGGCACAGTGGTGCCCACTACACTCTCATACCTCATTCAGTTATCTTCTAGCCCCATTAAATATGTTAAATAGTTTTATCAATTGCTTAAAGACAGGAAAAGAAAAGAGCCCAATGTGTCCAAAGGTAAATTTGGACTTTTCTTTCCAAACCTGATATCTTATGCCAGTTTTACTTGTCACATGTCTTATCACAATTGACTCTTATTATAATTCATTTTGTTGTTTCCCCCCTTAATTAAATTCATTGTGTTTTTACAAGAACAGAGCTATTTAGCTGCCTATTTTGCATGTGTACTTTTTGCTGTAAGTCCATCCCTATGCCTGTAAATCTTCTTCAGTCTGTTGCAGTAAATCTTTACTTTTCATTTCCTAATCTATAAGGATTCTCCTCCTTTGAATTTTGCTGCTTGTCAAAATCCTGCTTTCTGTTCTTCTTCTGTTTTTATTCTTTGATCTTATTTAGTGCCTTCTCTTCTCATTCCAAGTGTACAGAGGAGCTTTTGTCCTTCTTTCATAGTGAGCTGTAGCTCACGAAAGCTCATGCTCAAATAGATTTGTTAGTCTCTAGGGTGCCACAAGTACTCCTTTTCTTTTTGCGAACATAGACTCTGTCCTTGATAGCAGAAGAAGTGCTTAAAGGGAAAGCCCCATCTATAATGTGTCCTTTTGTCAGAGCTCTTCAGTTACTTCTCCCATCTCCCTGCATAGCTTCAGAGTTAATGCAGAGATCTTGAAATATTTGTATTTTCTGATTTTGAACAAGTTCCTTTTGATCACCTGCCTTCCTTAACAGCACTTCTTTTTGCTGAAAGTAATGTAGCTTAGCTATTACGACAACTTTGGATGATTGCCTGCATCTGAATGTTGGAAAGAGCTCTCTTCACCAGTATCATTTCTACTGTATGAATCCAAGACAAAATTTCCCTGGAGTAAATTTTGTACAGTGAGGACAATGTTGCATTCTCCCACATTTCCTGGCACTCTCTTATTTCAGTTTCTTGTTCTTTATGTAATTATCTCCCCTTTTCCCCACCCCGTTTTTATCTGTCTCCTCTTTCCAGATGCTTTACTCTCACTTGGAATGAGTCAACCTGATCTGAGTTTTCACCAACCTGTTTGAAATGTTCCCTTTCATTTTCTTTTTTTCAAATTGTATTCAGTTTTGCTTGGGTATCAGCTATAAAGCCTTGAACTCCTGTAGTAGTTACCATGGTAATCAGCACAGTATACAAACCTATATAGAATAGTTCTTGGATATGACCTTTAGTTTAAGGTAAACTTCGGACCCCTTCCCTGCTTTGTTCTACCAGGGTGTCTTATCTTCTTCCCCTAAACATGTGGAGTCATCCTGCAACTAAGCATTTCAGTTCTTCTTGCAGACAAGAAGTACTGACGTTAGAGTTAGGCATGAGCGTGCAGAAGATGCCCTACTTGTGGAAAATGTTGATCTTGAGATGAATGTAGTAGGTGTCTCCATGGAACTAAAGCCTAAAAAAGGCCAAAGCTAGATTTCTGCAGAAAGAATAGTTTCTGCCAGGACCAGAACTCCAAAATAACTATATACAAATTAAAGTGTACATACATGTAAAGTCAATTAATATATTATTCAAATAAAATTGGTTATTTTTTTTATCATGCTTCTCAGTTTCTATTGCAGATCTTAACACCTTGAAATATGGAGACTTTTTAGATAACTACAGATTACATTAAACTTCATTCCCTATATCAAGTGTTATAGGCCTGCTATGCAGAGAAGATTTCAGTGGGTGCACACCACATCTTCCTTGAAGGAATAGCTCTAGTGAACACAAGCTTGGAAACAATATCATCTGGAAGTGAAAGTCTGAGATCAATATCATGTCCGAGTGCCACCAAGGAATATGTAGGACACTAGTTTGCTATGATCTTTCAACAAGCATGGGGACTGTTGAATGTCCACCATGCAACAGTTTACAGGCATCATGGAACTGAACACCTACAGTACTCTTTAAAGAACAACTGAACAATTTATGGTTGCACTTTAGCAGACAACTGGAGAGTTTATTGCCCTTCAAATCACCAAGACAAGAGATACAACTTGCATTGCAGTACAACATGCAACAGCCAACAAAAGACAACCAATCTCTCAGTTTATCAATTATGAACAAAGATTATCTAATATTTAGTAATGATCTAAGATGAATGATTGCACTGCAGTTCCAATTGATATTGGAATATGACAGTAAAATTATACACAAAAACTACCTTAAAAGAATGCCTGTGTAACCTTAATTTGCCCCCCTCATGTGTATACATTATGAGACAGTCTTTAATTATATGATCACATACTATTTTTTCAACAGGACCCTTGCCTCCTTCATTTGTTCAAGGGGAAAAAAGTAGAAATAGAACATAATGAAAATATATTTTCATTCTTTCTGTACTTGTTAATATGGAACATAATGAAACAGTAGAACCACATTTCAAGCTATCACTCTGCAAACTGGCCTCTCCTTTTTCAGTAACAGTGCTTTCATGGAAATATGGGTGCCACATGCTTTCTATTAAATATTTTTAAAAACAGCGTGATTCTCTGAAGTTTAATGTGTTCACTGAATTCAGGGTAGATTTATTATCTTTCCTGTGTCCTGTTAGCCCTTTACTAATAATTTGACTTTTCAGATTTTTTTTTTTTGGACTGATTCTTAAACCCTGTAATATATCCTTAAGGTTTTTAGCTTCTGTACTTGCATCTTTCAGACACAGTTTTGGAACTCTGAAGTCTGCAATGCCTCCACTGCCTCCCTCTTCAAGTGTGATTCCAGGACTAGAACTGTTTTCTTAAGATTCCTGTTTGATGATTCTAATGCTGACTCCAGACAGCTGATTTATTAGACCAGAACTGTTTTCCCAACTGAAAGTCCGCTGTAGTTGAAATGAATAGTTTCAAGTAAATTTTTGTAGTTCTCACTTGTTCTATATTTCTCCAGGGTGAAATCCTGATCCCACTGAAGTGGAGAGGAGTTTTGCCATTGGCTTTAATGGAGCTAGTATTTCACCCAGATGGCATGACTGGGATGTGGGCAGTCTGTCCTAGAAGTCAGAGCAGGAGTCAGGAGGCAGGCTGAGTCTGGGTACCAGGAGACCAGACTCTGAGACAGGCCAGAGAGCAAGATGTTACTTTTTGTGAGTAAAAGTGACAGAATCTGGCCCAATGAGTATTGTAGTCTAATATTTATAAAAAAGGAAGAATCTGGGGCAAGAATCATGATAAAATGGTTATTCCCTCCCCTCCTTGGTTTCTAAGTCAGTAGTCAGTCAGTCAGTTTTTTCTATAATAAAACAATTAACAGCCAAAACCAACATGCTGGAGAATAGGCCAGCAACAGTGATGGTCTAAACTGATTCTATTCTAGAAACCAATGAAAAAGTGCATAGTGTTTTAAAAAAAGATTGCCTGCCAGTTGGTTTCTTCCTTTGTTATAGTGATGCTCACTAGTGAAGTCAATTAAGAATAATTTATCATCAGTGATAAGGTTTTTCTTACTCTCTTAATTATATTCTAATTTAAATGTGTTGTAAATAAAACTACATCATTTACCTTCCAAACAAATGTTGTGTTAAGGTGTTTTAATTGGTCAGGGGTGATAAAAATAGTAGTTTTTTGCCAGTGTTTTGGGGCCATTAGTATCAAAAGCACCTCAGTCAACCTCAGCATTAACATGGGAAAACTTTGTGTAACAACCTGCTGTAAACATTAGCAAAGTACATCAAGACCTAGTGATGGGGAAACCTAAAAAGGTTCAGAGTTTAGATTATGATTATCTGAAATACCCACACTTGCAGAGTAAGCATCACCTTTATTCCCACATCCAATAGGCTCTGTTACTGACACTTCTCTGATATTCCCCAAACTCCGATTGTAGATTCATAGATTCCTATCATGTATTGTCTTCTTGCCCAGAAGGACTCGTTGCCTGCTACATATCTCTGCTGTCTGGTGGAGGGACTTTTTCTTGCCTCTGGATTCTTTTGGGGACCATCATAGGGACATTATCACATGAAATCCTATCTGATTTTAGAAGTTGTAGTAAGAGACTTACTGCCAATCCCTCCCTGTTGTCCCTCATAGAATCATAGAAGATTAGGGTTGGAAGAGACCTCAGGAGGTCATCTAGTCCAAACCTCTTCTCAAAGCAGGACCAACCCCAACTAAATCATCCCAGCCAGGGCTTTGTTAAGCCGGGCCTTAAAAACCTCTAAAGAGGGAGATTCCACTACCTCCCTAGAAAACCCATTCCAGTGGTTCACCACCGTCCTAGTGAAATAGTTTTTCCTAATATCCAACCTATACACCCCCACTGCAACTTGAGACCATTGCTCCTTGTTCTGTCATCTGCCACCACTGAGAACAGCCTAGCTCCATGCTCTTTGGAACCCCACTTCAAGTAATTGAAGGCTGCTATCAAATCCCCCCTCACTCTTCTCTTCGGCAGACTAAATAACCCCAGTTCCCTCAGCCTCTCCTCATAAGTCATATGCCCCAGCCCCCTAATCATTTTCATTACCCTCTGCTGGACTCTCTCCAATTTGTCCACATCCTTTCTATAGTGGGGGGCCCAAAACTGGACGCAGTACTCCAGGTGTGACCTTGACAGTGCTGAATAGAGGGGAATGATCACATCCCTTGATCTGCTGGAAAAACTCCTACTAATGCAGCCCAATATGCCATTAGCCTTCTTAGGCCCTCTCAGAGGTCCAGAGAGGCCCGGGCCACTTCCAGCTTTTGAGGTTCCTAGCCATATAAAAATAAAAAATGGCGACACATGAAAACAAAATAAGGCACCAAGTGAGACATAATTCGAATAATTTTTTATTTAACAAATGCTTTTCTAGCCTTTTTCTGTGCAAACGCACAAATCATTGAGGAAAAATCTAGCTTTTGTGCAATGTCACAGTTGATATTAGCATGGCGAGCCCATTCAAGCACTCTTGTCCCACAGTTGAACAATTATAAGAACATAAGAATGGCCATACTGGGTCAGACCAAAGGTCCATCCAGCCCAGTATCCTGTCTACAGACAGTGGCCAATGCCAGGTTCATTCCCTCTGGGGCACCTAACAGGTAATGATCAAGTGATCTCTCTCCTGCCATCCATCTCCACTCTCTGACAAACAGAGGCTAGGGACACCATTCCTTGCCCAACCTGGCTAATAGCCATTAATGGACTTAACCTCCATGAATTTATTCAGTTCTCTTTTAAACCCTGTTATAGTCCTAGCCTTCACAACCTCCTCAGGCAAGGAGTTCCACAGATTGACTGTGTGCTGAGTGAAGAAGAACTTCTTTTTATTTGTTTTAAACCTGCTACCCAATAATTTCATTTGATAGTTCTTTACCTGCTTCAACACATTGAAGATGCATTCACCTGAAGCCACTGATGCAGGCAAACTGAAAAAAATAGTCAGTGCTATTGTGATATTAGGAAACACCCCAGAGAGTCCAAGTTTGAGTATTTCTTGAATAAATTCCTTTGGCTTGCAATCTAATTTAAAGTTCGTGGAACATATTTGTTTGAGGATGTCAAGGTTCCTCCCCCACTCTGAACTCTAGGGTACAGATGTGGGGACCTGCATGAAAAACCTCCTAAGCTTATCTTTACCAGCTTAGGTCAAAACTTCCCCAAGGTACAAAATATTCCACCCTTTGTCTTTGGATTGGCCGCTACCACCACCAAACTAATACTGGTTACTGGGGAAGAGCTTGTGGCACCTTAGAGACTAACCAATTTATTTGAGCATGAGCTTTCGTGAGCTACAGCTCACTTCATCAGATGTTTACCGTGGAAACTGCAGCAGACTTTATATACACACAGAGAATATGAAACAATACCTCCTCCCACCCCACTGTCCTGCTGGTAATAGCTTATCTAAAGTGATCAGCAGGGGGGTGGAGGGTGAGAAAACCTGGATTTGTGCTGGAAATGGCCCACCTGCTGATCACTTTAGATAAGCTATTACCAGCAGGACAGTGGGGTGGGAGGAGGTATTGTTTCATATTCTCTGTGTGTATATAAAGTCTGCTGCAGTTTCCACGGTAAACATCTGATGAAGTGAGCTGTAGCTCACGAAAGCTCATGCTCAAATAAATTGGTTAGTCTCTAAGGTGCCACAAGTACTCCTTTTCTTTTTGCGAATACAGACTAACACGGCTGTTCCTCTGAAACCTGGGGAAGAGCTGTTTGGACGCGTCTTTCCCCCCAAAATACTTCCCAAAACCTTGCACCCCACTTCCTGGACAAGGTTTGGTAAAAAGCCTCACCAATTTGCTAGGTGACTACAGACCCAGACCCTTGGATCTTAAGAACAATGAACAATCCTCCCAACACTTGCACCCCCCCCTTTCCTGGGAAATGTTGGATAAAAAGCCTCACCAATTTGCATAGGTGACCACAGACCCAAACCCTTGGATCTGAGAACAATGAAAAAGTATTCAGTTTTCTTACAAGAAGACTTTTAATAAAAATAGAAGTAAATAGAAATAAAGAAATCCCCCCTGTAAAATCAGGATGGTAGATAACTTACAGGGTAGTTAGACTCAAAACATAGAGAACCCCTCTAGGCAAAACCTTAAGTTACAAAAAAGATACACAGACAGAAATAGTTATTTTATTCAGCACAGTTCTTTTCTCAGCCATTTAAAGAAATCATAATCTAACACGTACCTAGCTAGATTACTTACTAAAAGTTCTAAGACTCCATTCCTGGTCTATCCCCGGCCAAGACAGAATATAGACAGACACACAGACCCTTTGTTTCTCTCCCTCCTCCCAGCTTTTGAAAGTATCTTGTCTCCTCATTGGTCATTTTGGTCAGGTGCCAGCGAGGTTACCTTTAGCTTCTTAACCCTTTACAGGTGAGAGGAGCTTTCCCCTGGCCAGGAGGGATTTCAAAGGGGTTTACCCTTCCCTTTATATTTATGACAGAGGAAGATGACCTCGTCACTGAAATCTTTTGAGATTTCTTTGTTGTTCTCACAAAACTCACTGTAAAAGATTGTCCTCACAAATTTTCACCTTGAATCTGGGCCTATAGACTACGAAAGCCTATGATGATGGCCAAGCTAGGGCTCAACCAACCAGTCACCTCTTTTAGCTACCATATGAAGATGATAATGAGGAATTCTCACACATAAATAATTCCTTAATCAGCTAGACTTAAAACTATAAAGACACTAAAATATAACAATTCTCTACCTTTCAACACACACCTGATCCAGCACCAGCCACTAGTAGTGGTTTGTTTATATAATCAGCTGATCTGACAGGACACGTTCATCACGGTCTAATCTTGTGCCATCAGAACTGATATATTTTTATTAATATTTATGAACATTTTTAACTCTTTAATATGACAAAATATGTATCAAATAACAAACAATTATATTTTTTTTACCAAATCACATCTCTTATTTGCTTAAATTTGCAACTCTAAGCTGAGAGAGTGTGTCACATTTTGGTCCGATAGGGATGCGCATAAAAACAAGTTGCTAAACTTATCAAATGCCAAAAAATTAACAAGTGTCTAAATTTGAAGCCCCCTTTGAGCTTGAGGCCCAGGCCAAATGGCCTTCCTAGCCCCCCGTCTAATTGGACCTGAGCCTTCTTGGCAACAAGGGCACACTGACTCATATCCAGCTTCCTGTCCACTGTAATCCCCAGGTCCTTTTCTGCAGAACAGCCACTTAGCAAAGTTGGTCCCCAGCTTGTAGCAATACATGAGATTCTTCCTAAGTGCAGGACTCTGCACTTGTTCTTTTTGAACCTCTTCGGAGATTTCTTTTGGCCCAATCATCCAATTTGTCTAGGTCACTCTGGACCCTATCCCTACCCTTCAGCGAATCTACCTCTCCCCCACAGCTTAGTGTCATCGCAAACTTGATGAGGGTGCAATCCATCCCATCATCCAGATCATTAATGAAGATGTTGAACAAAACCGGCCCCAGAACCTACCCCTGGGGCACTCCGCTTGATACTGGCTGCCAACTAGACATCGAGCCATTGATCACTACCCGTTGAGCCCGATGATCTAGCCAGCTTTTTATTCACCTTATAGTCCATTCATCCAATCCATACTTCTTTAATTTTCTGGCAAGAATACTGTGGGACCTGGACCCCAGCACCTGATCCAAAGACCTTACATCGTTGGTCAGACCTCTTTGATATCACTGGATTTTGGATCATGCTTTAAAAGATGTTTCTTCTGACTGAGTACACAAAATTCAGCCACTCCTGAGAAAATGATTTTAAGTAATTTCTGTTAACCATCATGACTGCATTAGGTAGGTTCAGCCAGGGACTCAGAACCAAATAACTTGTGACCTACAACCACTACTCAGGTTTTCCAAAATGTGTAGTGTGCAAATTTGTCACTAAATATTTGCAAGGATCTCAATGGCAAAAACATTTCTGAGTGAACTTTTGGGAGAATAGTTTGGAAAATAGCAAATTTCACACAACTGATCCATTTCTGTAAAAGTTTCATGAACTCAAAAATGGCAAGTGTAAGTGGGAAAAAAGTTTATTGCGTACGTTTTGACTAGCAATATGAGAATATAACGTATAATATGAGAAGGTGTATACATTTTAATTTGTCAAGCAAAGGTTAATATGATGCCACTTTCCCCTTTATTGTCTATTTCTATACACAGCACCTTACTCTGTTAAATAACATTCTATTCTATGTGTTACTTTCAAATATAGGCTAGATCTTCAGTCTAATTAAAAATTAACTATAACGTATTATATTGGCAGCAGGTGCTATATTCATGTTGTTTATGATAGTCAGTTTCTCTGGGTTGTCAGATTCTAGCTTACTAATGCCACTGACCATTTGCAATGATGACCATGAGAATTATTTGCAAGAGTCAATGAAAATAATGAGTCTAATGTAAGACTTTGGGTCATAATATTTTTTTCCAGTTTACATTTTAGACTAAATCTGAAAAAAATCTTTGCATTGACTTGAAAACTAAAAAGTGACTTGAAACGTTATGGAATGTGTTTTACTCTTAAAAGCTAAACTCTCGCTTAAGCCAGAAGGTCTAAGCTACTTGTAATATTTGTATGTAGCTACAAAAGATGTAAAAGAGATGAGACTCTCCCTGATTTAGATGCAAGTTTACATGCCCTGAATGTGAAAAATAATGTATTTATTTTTCTTTTCCAGGTTTACATCGAATTACATGAAAAGAGCTTTTAGCTAAAGACATTCTTTAACACTAGCAGTTATGTAGAATTAATTGGATAAAAAAGCAAATGCCTTTCTATTCTTTTCTAGTTTAACATTTATTCTTACTTAGAAACACAAAGCACCTATAAACTGTCATACAGTATACATCAGAGTTCAAATATCAATCCATTGTTATTCATTTGTCCTGTCCTGCTTCATTTCTCATTGGAAGTCTTCTTTTCAAATGATACCTAACTTGATATAGACTGGTGGGAGAATGAGTTACATTGGGTAAAATGTTTAGAAATGCCTAGGTGATTTAGGAGCCCAACTCCTGTTTCTAAAAGAGATGTATGCTCCCCGGAGTCTAACTTCCACTGACCTTCAGTGAGACTCAGAATCCTAAATTACTGAGGTGCTTTTGAAAATTGTATCCTTTACCTATATTGTACACTGAGCCAATGCCTCATTCTCTAGGCTCAATTATTTAATGCCCTTTCAAAGCATTTCCTTTGTAGTTTCCCAACAGAATTATTCTCAACAGTGTACCTAACAGAGATCACATGTATGTACTTCTACTCGTCATCCCCTTCTGTGCTAGTCTGCATATTGGTCAATGGAAATAAGACATTCGCACACTTGTATGCTACCTCTGTATCACCCTTTTTCAGTGTAACAAAGAATGATCTCATGGTGTGGTAATTAAGCATTGCTAATTAAGCAAGATAAAAGGTTTAGAATGTCCAAAGCAAATAAAAGTATTTTTGAAAAGCTATATTTAAAAAAATAATGGGACAGAGCCTCAGGACCAGGTATGGGAGTGATAAGTATGTCATCTGCACATTTTGGTCTCTTCTTCCTCCCCACAACCACTGTAACTCTTGAAAGCAGCTACAACAATAGTGACTTTGAGTTTGGGTTGGGAGCATGTGGAATAGCAGGAAGGGATAGAGTCATTTTTCTCCCCAACTCTCAATCATGCACGGTCAACAGAAACTGAAAAAAGCAAAACAAAAACAAAAAAAAAACAACCCCTCAAGTCAAACTCCACTCTGGTACTATTTATTACACCTATATAATGCTCTAGGGTGAATCCTATATAATGCAACTGTATAAAACCCCACTGTTAAAACAGTCCTGAAATTACAAGGCACACAGGGACAGATGTTCAGGAGAAAGTTGCAGCATTAAGTTTTGGTTTTCTGGCTTCTGTTGGTGTAAGCTAGACCCTTAACATTATTTAAAATTGTTTATTGTATTTAATTAGATTCTAATTTGTGGAGAGAGAGACATTTATTTTCAATGCTAAATTGGTAATACAGGAGAAGGAAATTCAAATCAGCTGTGTGCTTTATTCATGTTGTATTCTACTTCAGAGATAATTATTTCTGTTGTTTTTTAAGGCATAGCTTTATGAATAAAATAATTTGGAAAACAGGAGAGACAATGTAGAAATATAGACCACTAAAAAATCTTATAAACCCACAACATATACTTTAATTACATTGGATGACTGTAAATCATGAATGTAGAACAGCTGGATGCTATGAAAATGTAAATGTAGTCTAATCTGTGGACATTGAGTGAAGCTAGAGAAGGTGTAAATCAAAATATCTATTGGGAAAAAAATACAAAGGCTGACATCAGCCACTTTGACATTTTTACATAATTCCCTGCTGGACTTTATAGTCCATATAAATGCATGTGAGAGTGTAACTCTCAATTATGAAAATACAGCCACATTAAAAATGACTTTGTGCATTGTCCATAATTGGCTCTCTCTAAATTGGGTGCCCAATTCCCAATTATGCAGCCCACTAAGCTACTCTTCTAACTTAATTATTTGGATGAGAGCAAATTTAACATTTGCTTACTTAGTACAAAACTTACTTAGTTCTTACTTAGAAAGAATATAGCTTTTCAAAAATACTTTTATTTGCTTTGGACATTCTAAACCTTTTATCTTGCTTAATTAGCAACGCTTACTTACTTCTTACTCAGAAAGAAAGAAAAAGGGAAATAGTGTGTGTTCTTGACAAGGGTCCCAAAATATTGTCTCTTGCTTTTACAAAATGAGCACAGCTCACAAGGGCTCTTCCTGTACCCCATCTAAGCAACAGTAAAACTTTGATTTTATTTATTTATTTATTTACAGTCTTTTCTATGAAGCTTCTCAATGAATTTATCCTCCAACACTTCTGTGAGGTAGGGAAGTAGTATCATTCTCATTTTATAGCTGTCAACTGAAGCCTAGAAAAATTTCAGAGAGTGGAATTTTCAGACATACCTGAGATAAAAGCACAAGTTTCACTGACATTAAATGGACTGAAAATCAATGGGACTTGTGCGTCTAATTCAGATAGGTCCTTATGAAAAATTCCACTCTAGATAACATACAAAAGGTAGCATAGCAAATCTTTGATACTCAGGAACAAAGCCTCCGAGTCCAGTGCATTAGTCTCAAGATGATCCTTCCTCCCCAATGAATATATTATAGTCTCTGTCATGTTTGTAAAAAAGTAAACAAATTAATAAATGGTATAGAAAAGGTAGATCAGCAGCTTCTGTTTTCCCTGTCTCATAACAGAAGGGAACATTCAGTGAAACTGAAAAGTGGCAAATTCAAAATTCATAAAAGGAAATTTTTTTTGCACAGTGTGAATTTAGACTGTGGAACTCATTGCCACAGGATGTCCTTGAGAGTAAGAATTTAGAAAGTTTCAAAGAGGAATTGAACATTTATATTGATAATAAAAATATCCAGTTACAATAGTTACTGCAAATAAATATTTCAAAGGGGGGCTCAACCAAATATCTAACTATTAGGGATTAGACTGAAACCCTTAAAGGGGAACAGATTATCCCACATCTCCCTGCCATGGGGTTTCTTGCAGCTTCCTCAGAAACACCTGATGCTGGTAACTGTCAGAGACAGAATACTAAACTGGACAGACCTCAGGTCTGATACAGCATAGCAATTCCTATGTACCTGCATTCGTAATGTCTTTATACCAGGCATGAAATATAAAATGCAATCAACCTGCTGTAGTGGTGTCATTATATAAATTTGGCTTAGTTTTTGAGCAGAACTGAGAGCACTGAGATGCTGAGGAATAAAATGGGGAATAAAATAAAAACTGGACCAAGAGGACAAACAAACAGATTTTTTGTTTGGTTGGTTGATTTTTGTTTTAATTATTGGGGCTGGAATCAAAATAAAAAAATATGTCCCAGAATATGACTAACATTTAATAGACCAGTTGTTGATTGCCCAGCAAGGCACTCTAATGATAGGCCTAACTTTTATACTGGGTTAAGAATGATGGTCCCCAATCCTCCTCACTGAGGAGTGTGTGTGTGTGTGTGTCTGTGTATTATGTATTTACAACACACACTTCTTCTGAGGCATACATAGAAACTGAGGCAAATCAGTTCAGTCTAACTGGTAGTTATTAAGGATTTGCTTCTTTTCAGTATGGTATAAAGCAGTTAATTGTAAGCTAAGCTGGATAAGGCATGTTATATAAGACAGTATGCCTACTCAGCTTGAGGATGGACCATCCATTAAATGCATGGACCATCTGTTTCAGGTGCAAAGAGACAGTACGAAAAGGGTATGCAACAACAGTGGGACAAAAATGACCTACACAACCAAAATATTTCAAGTTTATGGGCCTGATTCAAAGCCCAGTGAGGTCAATGGAAATCTTTCCTTTGTCTTCAGCGAGGTTTGGCTCAGTCTCTACAGGCATATGTGTATGCACATGGAATGCTGGAATTATGCTGGAATAATGTTTTTTCCATATTCACTCCTGAACGTTGAGGGTAGCCCTCCTGTCAGCTTTTTCATCTATGTATAATATAGATGTAAAAGTTAATATGAATAAATTTTGTAGTTTTTCCTCTCAGTGGTACTATTGCTGTTCTGTATAGGATGGCTACTGCAAGCCCACACTCATGCAAGTAGTCCAATTGACTTAGCTGTGTTTTCAGAATCAGGCCCTTTGTTTCCTCATGCATTCGTCAAAGCATTGGTCTGTGCTTGCCTTATACACAGCAGACAAGCACTGATTCTGTGTCTGACCTAGTCAGTGATTGCACCAGTCATATGAAACATTATTTAGATGATCAGGTCATGAGTACATAAAGAATGCCCTGAAATGGAAGTCTCTGCTTTCTCTGGCTCATGATCACTGCCCCTGGAAAAAAGAAATTGTGGTTTATATTACAGAATCAAAGAGGAGTATATTGTTTCACTCTCAAATGTTACCTAGATGTGTTTTTGCCCCTGCCTGTTTGTAGTGGATTAGTATTATTTGTAATTGTTTTTCCCACTGCTATTCAAAACATTTTAAAGTATCCAATTATAATTATTTTGAAAATGTACAGCAGACACACACCCTGTACTGATCAGTAAAGAAAACATAAGTGAAAATCAGTAATTTTTGAGAGGGTGTTTTGAAAAAAAACAACAACCAGTTTTAAAAAAAGACAATAATGCCAAGAGAGGCTAATGTAACTGTTTCATTCTCTCTCTCTGTGCACACACACTGTATCTAGCTATATAGTAACAAAAAATTTGAGATTAACAGACTGGATTTTTAAATATTCCAGGAAAAACTCCACAACACGCTCAGAATTCTAAATCCACGCAAAAATTGTCTGATCACAATGATGTCTAAGTGCATGTCCAATACCTATGGAAATTGCATATTTTGGAGAAATATACTTACATTGTCTTTGACTAGGCTGAATACAGTGAAAATGATAGTTGAAGAAGCATAATTATATTAAAATGATTCAAGGACAGTGACAGTCTTTCATGATGTCTAATCAGCACCTTAGATGTATCTATCAGCACAGAATGGTCAGAAACAATCTGTTAAACTGATGGTCCTCACTTACAATTTTCTTTGGCTTGTTACTTACCTAAGTACATGCAGTATTTCAGGATTGATGCTTAAGCAGTCTGGTATCTTGTTTGAGACATTTGGGGACATTACAGTACCATTTTCTTACCTTTTTATGTTATTCTAAGTTTAATAATAGAGTAAAAGAACAAAATATTATGCCATAGGACCAATTAGTCCAGCATCCAGCCTCCTCCCAAACTACATGAGAGTACTAGACTATACAAGTACAAGGTCTTTCCTCCAGAGGTGACCCTGATGTTTCAGGTGAAGGGAAACACCTATTGCTTGATTTCACTTAAGAGCATCTGTTTATTCTCTGAGGTATATATGTTAAGGAAGTTTACTTTCTAGGAGCAAAATCATTTTTAATCAGCGTTTGAAAAGTTGTTTCCTTGAATTCTGAAGCTTCACGCAGACAGTGAAGATCTCTCAGCTGGAAATGGAGTACTCAGCCAGCCCTTCTGCAACAATTGTACATCTTTAGTCTCTTTTGTGGCATACCAGTGCTTCTGAGCCTGTTTCCAAATGAATATACTCATTACCATTATTGTTATTAATTATTATTATTATTATTATTAAGTTACCACAAGTGAGGTGGGAAGATCCCACAGCTCAATCTGCACCATCTACACTGCAATTAAACAACCTCTTAGCCAAGCCACGCAAGCCCAAGTCAGCTGGCACAGACCAGTCGTGGGTGTCTAATTGCAGTGTAGACACACTCTAAACCTCAAAAACAGAACTCACAGAAATAGGACACCTTGACCTAGCTCCTTCTACTTAGACTAAGAGGGGAGTGCAAGTTCCAGAAACTCTGTGGACTTCAGCTCCACTCCTTAGATGTTACAGGGTTCTCTTTTCTGTGGAAATGCCTGTGTGAAATTACCCCTTTAATAATAATCTTAACAAAAGTAAAACTTATTAAAAACAGAGAAAATGAAACTTCAAAAGAAATGGTTTACTTACAATAGCTTGTTCTTTTATCTTACTTCTTATAAGCTAAACTAAATAAGGTATTTTCAGAATAGTTACAGAGAAAAAAAGAAAAGTGAATAGCTTACATCTCTTGAAAGCTATGTCCTCTTCTGACTTTTTTGGACTGCCTGTTAGCTTTCTTTGCTGACTAGATATAAATCCCTTTTGTATCCAGAGATCTCACTTATTAAAGCCCTTCAGCTAGAGCAGCTTAGAAGTCCGGACACAGCTCCCTTGATCTCGGGCAGGCACTCCCATTTTCCAAAGTACTTTCTCCAGTTACCTAAAATACAGAAAGGGCTTGGGCTTACTGGAATGGTTCACTGAGTATACAATGACTCTTAATGAGAATAAATAGCCTGCTTTCAAAAGCTTAACAACCAATCCCAGAAATTGTATTTCACAGACCAGTTTCTTTGTGTGCCCTTCAGATAGGCAGATTGTCATTTTCCTCAGTACGAAAGCCGCTCATTTCCTGTTGTGACAAATTAGGGATAGAGGTCCATATCTTCTATCACAGTTGAATTTGAGGTATCCTAATTTTGGGGAGTCAATTTTGAGACACCCTAGGGGCCTGATGTGTATATGTGTTGAGCTCCAACTGAAACCAATGAGACCTGCTCAGCAGTTCCAGAGATCATTTCCAGGTCTATCAATCTGAGAACCCAAAAATGGAGACACTAAATCTCAGGTAGCTACCTGATACCTGGCATTTCCTCTACAGCCAGCTCCCAAGCATATCTCCCAATGAGCCAAGGCCAAATGCAGAACTACAAAATGAGACTCAAAATGAGGGACACAGCTAATATATTCATCCAGGAAACATAAAATGCTATTGGAGTTCCTCCTTAAGGTTACATAACTTGTTTACCTCAGTTTCATGACTCTTTGTTCCTGATAAACTATCATTTATAAAACATAAAAGGGAAAGGACACCGAATTTGTGTGACGTATAGGACTAGGTCCTTTGAAATAAGAGACATTTGAGAGTTATACTCTCATGCGGCCGTCTCCAGTCTGCTCCTCACTGTAATACATACAGCCTCCCAGGGTCTCTCCCTGAACCTGATCTCCTTTGCTCCCACTGGATGTCATTTCATTTTTCTATTCATTGAACAACATCAAACCCTCTGCTGCAGTGGTCCCCAACCTTTCTGTGGGAATAGCATATTCCCATTCCCAGAAGACTGTGGCTGGTGCCAGACACCCCGTCCCCCACCGAAATGCCACCAAGAAATGGCAATGTTTCTCGGCAGCATTTCGATGGGCGGTTCTCTGCGCCCGCAGGAACCGCGTTGGGGACCCCTGCTCTACTGGCTCTTTGCTGTACTAGCTCCCTATTCTCCTGAGGATGTGCTGAAGCCAAAGAGTTTCCCTACATCTCATTCTGTGTGGCTGTACCCACTAATGAGCCAGCAGGTTAATTACAGGAATTGAAGGAGGCGATTTGGATACTATATCTAAGGAACCTTGAGGAACTAGACTGGTATCTATTTTTAGACTGTCCTCTAGAAGTGTATTTAGAAATTCTCTGCTTTCCTTTTGTAACTATTCTCTAAGACAGTGGTCCCCAAACATTTGAGTGTTGTACCCCCACTCGCACCCCTGGAGCTAGGGCCAGGAGTGGAACCATGGTTCTGGGTGGGTGGGACACACACACAAGAATAAGGGGGCTGAGGCTGGGGCTGCAGCTGGCAGTTGGTCTGGGGCTAAGACTGGGGGCGCATCTGTGCCGAGGCTGGGGATGGGGCCAGGTGCAGGGCTGGGGATGTGCCTGAGGCAGGATTGGAGCACAGCTGGGGGCGGGGAGGGGCTGGGTAGTGCTCTCACCTCACCCTCCCCAGGGGGGCTGGTCCACCCCCACTACATGTTCCTCCATGCCCCCCTACAGGGGTGCACCCCACAGTTTGGGACCTCTGCTCTAAGGGTACGCCTATAATCCAATAAAACTCTTGTGGTCTGGCCTGTGTCAGCTGACTCAGACTCATGGGGCTAAGGGTGCAGGGCTATAAAATTGTACTGTAGACATTTGGGCAGTGAAGACATTTGGGCTTGGGCTGGAGCCCAGGCTCTGGGACCCTCAGGTCTGAGTCTAAGGCCCAAGTCCAAGCCCAAACTTCTAAACTGCAAGTTTGTAGCCCTGCAGCCCCGTGAGCCTGAGTCAGCTAACATGGACCAGCCATGGGTTTTTTATTGCAGCGTAGACATACCCTAAGATATGTACCTTTGGATATTATCTTAAATTCTTTTCCTCTGAGCTCTGGCATAATGTCCTAAAATACATATTGGGAACCCCTAAAAGGCTAGAGAATGTAGAGTGCAGGGATTGGATCATCTACACTATTTGTCTCTAAGCTCTTGGTACACATACAATTATATAAAATATCTAAAAAGGTTAGGTATCACAGCATTCAGGTGATAATCTGGGGTAGGGTAAAGTTATAGTGAGTTTATTTTATTAGGAACAAGGTCTGAGTCCATTGAAATCTATGGCAAAATTCCTCTGGATTTTGGAAGGAGATGGATTTGGACATAAATGATTTGAAATATTAATGGTTCCTAGATATTTAAACTAAAACTCTATTAGTCACACCAGTAAGACTACTCTTGATTAAACCCTTGCAATATCCATGTATTAAACTAATGATTTTGTCAAAAAGGTATCTTTCTCAAAAATACAATAATTTTATTCTAATGAGATGCAATTAATCTACTGTATGTTGTAGTTGGATGCAAAAATGCTTGAACTGGCTGGCAATGAGGTGGAATTATTCAATTTCACTAAGAGGAATGATGTAATTTTTACAAGAAAAAGTGGTTTCCAAAATCCTCTTTGAGCAAAACCCAATTTTATCCACATAAAATACTTTCTCTTTTCAAAACGTTTACCATTTGGCCATATCCTGAAGACCTCACACAGTTTTTGCCTGCATCCTAACCCAGGGAGAAGTCCCTCATTCATTTCAATGAGTGTGGCTTCAAAAGTAAGAAGACCACTCTGCCTGTCAGTCACTTTAAGACAGCTGTTATATGACGGGAAGCATACTGTGTGCCCTCTCACAGGTTTGTAATATTTGTTCATTGTTGTTTTTCTTCATTTGAAAGTAATGAGGTCCAGAAAGTTTGTTCTTTGTGTATAGAAGCATTAATGCCCAGCAATGTGATTCCACTGGTGTGGGAACAAAGGACAGCTTGACTCATGTTAAATCTTGGGACAGTCTATGTTCAAAATACTGATGGAATCATCTGGGGATTATTCTGTGAAAATAATTTGTGGAGATTTCCTCTCTCCCCTGGTCTCCTCTCAAGAGGATGGTCTAGCCTAAATTATTAAAGAAAATTTAAACCAAAAGGTTTCACAGGTATAACTACGGGCAGAATTTGTCCCTTAAAATACACAGTAACTGTAAATTTCCTGCAGTTTTGGGGAATGTCTTAACATAATTAAGAAGAATATATTAAAATTAAGTAGAAAAATAAATTTTAGATTTGCAAAATTAATTTAATTCCAACTAATTAGCAACTTTATTTTTTTCCTCCTGTTCTCTCTCAGGCACTCATTGGCTACACGTTATCAATGTTATTCTGCCCACTTCTCCAAGCAGAGTGACTCAAGGATGATTGGAGGCTGCTGACTTTGTTTAAATACTCCTTTTAGCTGAATGACTAAGTGGAACTTTGAGAGATGAGAGTAAATGATGTAACCAATAGAGCTCTTTGTTTTCCTTTTCTTCTATGACTATGTTGTTTTGTTTCTTTGAATGCATAATGAATCAGGATTACTGTTAATTGTAAAATTTAAGCTAGAAAAAACAGAGCTATATTGTCCTTTTCCATAGGGAGAAATATGCTCTGCGGAAGGAGAAAATTATACCATTTTGGGGTACTATGCCTAACAAAGCAGGCTTGGATGGTCAGCCCTCTAAATCTGGGGCTGCTACAGGATTCTGAACATCTTCAAAGAGGACCTGACACCCTCAGCATTCCTTTCCCTATAGCAGCATGGCTCCCTCAGAGGCAATGCTCCTATGTCATTTCAATCTGATAGCTTCACCTTAAACCACAATTTTTCATGCAGGTGGAGGACAGCATACAAGATAACATTGTTAGGGCCAGCAATATCTTATATAGAAAGATCCCCACCGGTTTGTATGGGAATTATGTCATAGTGCATAGATATCTAACACTCCTGACCACACAGTGCACCCATGGAGATGCTTCCATATAGTCAGAGGAAGAAAGAATATGCTGTGGAAATGGCTCTGCTCCCTTCTGCATATAAAGATCCATTTCTGCTGAGTTTAGCTTCTTTCTGTGCATGCTAGCCCTGTAGAGCACACTTTTCTCCTCTTCGTGACTGTATACCTGTGTTCCCCATAATTAAACATTTCAGTTGAGGTGTGTAACAGGGTTCACGACCCACCTCTCTTTTGGGGGCCTGCTTACTGCTCCCAATAAGGCTCAGAAAGGCTTCAGGGTTGTGCAACATCCATGTCTTTACTTAGGGTTATCCCATCAATAGTGGATATCTATATACAAGCTTGACAGGATTAGTCACCTCCTTTACAGGCAGAGTCAGCCAACAGCTAGGAAGCCTACTGACTTCTCCCTGACTGCCCCCTGGCTCCCTCCCAAGCTTCATAGCCGTCCTCCTCGTGGTCCAGGACCCGGGCGACTTGGCGCGAGTGGAGGCATGCCAAACCATCTTTTCGGCAGCCTCCTCCGCCCGAGTCAACTGGGTCAAGAGCTCTGGCTTGGCGGTGGGGGGCTGGCGGCAGGTAAGCTCCCTCCCACCCGCGCTTCAGACCATCCGGTGGAGTGCCGGCCCTCTGCTCTATCTCGGCGTTTACCTTTCTGCCACGCACCCTTCTCCGCCGGAGAACTGGCAAAATTTGGAAGGCGGCGTGATTGAGCGGATCAGGAAATGGACGAGGCTACTCCGATGTCTCTCCCTTCGGGGGAGAGCACTGGTGCTTAACCAACTAGTCCTGTCCACGCTCTGGTACCGGCTCAACACCCTAGCCCCGGCCCCGGGTTTCCTGTCCCACCTCCGGAGATTGATTCTGGAGTTCTTTTGGTCAGGATTGCACTGGGCCCCTGTTGGAGTTCTCCACTTGCCCCTGAAGGAAGGAGGGCAGGGCCTGAAGTGTCTGTACACTCAGGTCCGCGTTTTCCGCCTCCAGGCCCTGCAGAGGCTCCTTTATAGTGCAGGTAGTTCGACGTGGAGCATATTGGCGCATGCCTTTTTACGCCGCTTCCATGGGCTCCGATATGACCGACAGCTCTTTTATCTTTGTCCGAGAGGTTTTCCGCGAGACCTCTCCGGGCTGCCGGATTTCTACCAGGACCTCCTCCGGGCCTGGAAACTGTTTTCAACGACCAGGTCCGTGGCGGCCATCGTGGGGGCAGATCTCCTCACGGAGCCCCTGCTACACAACCCCCAACTTTGTGTGCAGGCGGCGGAGTCCCGCACGGTGCGCCAGAGGTTGGTCCTGGCGGGAGTTACGAGGGTCGGGGACCTCCTGGACTACGACCGGGGGGACTGGCTGGATCCCCTGACGCTCGCTCGACGCATGGGGCTCTCCAGCCTTCGCACCCCCCGGCGCGTGCTTCAGGAGGTGGAGGCCGCTCTGACCCCCGCCGCTCGGGCTTATGTTAGCCGAGCCTTGCGCGAGGGCGCACCCCGCCCATCCCTTACCCCAGGCCCGCCGGACCTTTCCATCGGGCCCCTACCCTGCTGATCCCAACACACCCCTCATCCTTTCACTGCAAGCCGGCTGCATGAACTGCAACCGGTCGGTTTTCAAGTTGCATCACGGCAATATTTATATACACTCACGCTTCATACCCTTCATGCCCGCACCCTGGTGTCCCGCCCCGATACAAAGTGGCGAGATCTCTTACCACCTTTGGAGGGTGAGCAACCTCGGTGGGCCAGCCTGTACTCCACCTTGGTCCCGAGGCCCGTCGGGGACATCAGTTGGCGGCTCCTTCACGGGGCTGTGAGCACGGGCGTGTTTTTGACACGTTTTACCTCCCTTCCGGAGACTTGCCCTTTTTGCAACGTGAGGGAAACCCTGGCGCACGTCTATTTAGAGTGTGCCAGATTGCAGCCTCTTTTTCGGCTCCTCACAAATATTCTTTTGCGCTTTTGGCTTCATTTCTCCCCCCACCTCTTTATCTATACACTCCCCATCCGTGGCCCCACCAAGTCGCGGGATCTCCTGGTTAACCTCCTCCTAGCCTTGGCTAAAACAGCCATTTATAAGACCAGAGAGCGGAGGTTGGCTCATGAGGCGTCCTGCGATTGTGAGGCCGTTTTCCGACTCTCAGTACATTCACGTATCCAGGCGGAGTTCCTCTGGGCAGCGTCCACCGACTCCCTTGACACCTTTGAGGAGCGGTGGGCGCTGTCCGGGGTTCTCTGCTCGGTGACCCCGTCCGGTTCCCTCCGTCTGACCCTCTGATTGAGGGAAAGAGCGAGAGCCGCCAGTCACAGCCGTTAGTTGCTGTGAATACCATCATTACTGTCTTCTAGGAGGGTCCTATAATACATGGGTGTACCCCCTTCCCTCCCAACCACCCACCCCGCAGCCGTGCCCATCTTGTCGGGCACTCTCGGGAGAGGGAGGGTCGGTGACCCTGGGCGTGGCACTAGGTAACTCGAGAGGGTGGAAGACCACGAGTGTCGAGGAAGCCCCCCCGCTCTAGGCCACCAGGTAACTCAGGAGGGTGGAAGACCACGAGTGTCGAGGAAGCCCCCCCGCTCTGGGCCTGGGCTACCTGAACACCTCTCCCTCCTGAAAAGCTGTTGTGTTATACCTTCTGATTGCGTTGTGTTGTTGCTAAGTTTTTCTTTATCCTTTTGTACTCTCTGTAATTGTTACAAATAAATTTCTTTTCTGTTTCAATAAAAAAAAAAAAAAAAAAAAGCTTCATAGCCCTTGGCTTGTCAGGCCAGCAGGTGTTGCCAATCCTCAGGCCAGCATCAGGCCTTTTCCATCAATCCCAATCTATTTCCCCTGATTGGAGCTGACTGGGCAGTGCTAATTAGGTGCTTTTGCACCAGCACCTTGCTACAAGGTGCTTCCTTCCTACAATGCCTCTGGCTGTGAGGCGGGTAAACCAAGAACTCTCTAGCAGGTTGAGGGATTAAAGTGCAGTATTTCTCAAGTTTATAGTTGAGCCTTTAGAAAGATTAATGTGACCCCCACCATACTAGAATGAAATAGAATATCTCACTTGTCTTTCCTCATAGCTTTTCCCAAAGGAAAATATACAAACATGAAATTTCTTGTAAGGAAACCACCAGACAGAAAATATGTTTTTTGTTTTGTAATTTGTTCTCATGGCAGAGCTTATAAATATAATCAGTACACACGCATTCTTCTTGGTAGGTATATAATCCACTGATTCTTCTATAGTTCATCTAGCTACTGTAGCAGTAAAGTTTTATGTTACATTTAAATTCAGTAGCAGTACTGTAATTACATTTCAAGCTAGTATATTTAAAAATAGCTGTAAAATGTAAAAATATATAAATGGCTAAATTTTTGACTGTCTGCAGTATATTTACCTTCAGTGTGACTTCCCTCCTCAGATATAAGAGTTTCCCATATACAAAATTTCTGCTTCAGAGGGAAAAGTCTTGCTTTTCCAAGCCCCTGGGGAATGTTTTGAGAATGGAACTGATGGAAAAAGATGGTTAAGGAAGGCTGCAAATTTTGTTTTGGTTACCAGAATGTTCTTAGACTGTTTGAGATTTGCTATTGATACTTAGGGGTGGAGAGTAGCATAGCTTCAATTTTACATTTGTAAGCTTTGTTTTGTTTGTTCTGCATCTGTCCATTTATTTGCTCTTCAAGCCCTGGGTGTAATGAGTTTAAACCCCATTGAACCTCAGGACACAATGCTTCTTAGGTTTCAGAGTAACAGCCGTGTTAGTCTGTATTCGCAAAAAGATAAGGAGTTCTAGTGGCACCTTAGAGACTAACCAATTTATTTGAGCATAAGCTTTCGTGAGCTACAGGTCACTTCATTGGATGCATCCGATGAAGTGGCTGTCGCTCAAGAAAGCTTATGCTCAAATAAATTGGTTAGTCTCTAAGGTGCCACTAGTAATGCTTCTTAGGTTTAACAATGTATCCTAGATGACCAATTGGACTTTGTCTTAACCCATCCACCTCATATGAATCAGGAACTGTGTGTTCCTGAGGAAAGAGTTGTGACTCCAGCCTGAAGCTGACAGTAAGCACTGGAATATGACCAGGCCACTTAAAGGAGCTCCTATTCTTTTTCTTTTTTCTTCTCCTACCACATCTAAGAATGTTTGGTTGCAACTCAGTTAATATTAAGTTTCCACAATTAAGAAAACGGGTAAGGAAGAAAAATTGATTTTGAAACTGGCACTTAATAAAGATAGGATGTTTACTTCATGTGTATGATTATAAATGAGTGAAATGTTTAGACCACGTGATCAAATCCTAGTATTTTGGTACAAGCCATGGGTACACCAAATAGCATTTAACTAAACTACAAACACTAGCAGAAACTGATCCCTGCATGGATTGGAGCTTCTTTCACCCCTCTTATGCCAGAGCATCTGAGCTTGGATAAGAATATTGTGGTTGTAAAACAGAGATGATTGAAAGGTCTCTCAAGCATGAGTTATAAGTGTTTAGTTGCATTTCTAATGAACTATACAATAATTAAAAAAAAATCTAATAAGAGCTGTAAATTTACACAGAATGTCTATCACGTATGTCCTTCATCATCTTTGTAAAATGTAGCCATTATTAACCCTTTATCTAATGGTCCCCTAGGGCAACTGCTATGGTATATGACTGACCATTCATTAGTATAATTTATAATAGTGGAATCATCCTCACCCACTGGGGTCTATGAATTTCTGTGGTACATAAAGCCTTTTGAGAGACTGTACTTGGTAGCATGCCAAGAGCCTCATGACTTAGAGACAACTGTTAAAGGTGATTTGACAGCTAGGCTATGTAAGCTTTGGAACCTGGTGGGTCCCAGTATGGATTCTGGCACATAGTTCAAAGGAAAGAGTAGTTTACTAGGGCTGGCAGAAAAGGTTGCAAATACCTAGGCTCACTAGTTGGAAGTCAATAATATAGCAGTCCCTAGTTTGGGCCATAGGTGGCATCATAAACATTAGGCCTTTCAGACCTAGGACCTGGGGTGCCCCCTTCTAGTCTGTCTCCACTAGAACTAATTAAGTATACTGTAGAAGAACTCTGGCTGGGGGGATCTATGCCAAAGCAAAAGCTTTCACACAGCTCCCACGAGCCAGCTGCCACAAGTGTAGATAACAAGCAAACCATCACTCTGTCCCCGTTTGTATGTAATTAGGTCATAGAGCTGCCCTCAAACACTGCATTTATCTCAGGTTTCCCAGACACCCTGCTGCACTAACCAACTTTTGACCATCTGACCCCTCAACTGCCATGGAACCTTCCCCACCCTAGCTGACTTGTAACAAATCAGCACATTCATCCCAGTATGTTCAACAGCACAAGAGGTGCACTCGTTTAAATTTCCTTGCAGATTTCCTTGCAGTCAGAGGGTTAAAATATAAAGAAATGGGAGCAACTAAAACAGATCTCTATGTCTAGGGATTGCTGTTGGGATTCCCAGGCCTACTCTTGCTAAGAGAGTTATTCTCACACACTGGAGAGATGAGAATGGCCCATCTGTTTGTGACAGATTTTATTACAATCATGGTAATGATAGCTTCATATGAGTAATTTTTTGAATGGAGGTCAAGTTGGATCATTTGTTCAAAAATATCTTATTTTAAAGGGTTTAGATCTATTACGTTTATATGGTTAAAAAAGTCACAGTCCCTATGTCAAGATAGTAATGTATAATAAAAATATGAATACAAGTTTATTCCCATGTCCTCAGGTATTGCTACAGAACAGGCTAATAATACTAAAGAATTGTATTTGGGCATATAAGAATTAAAGGTATAATAAAAGCAAAAGTCTATTTTTTAAAAAACAGACTATAGTTAAAATCAGTCCAATATAAAAAACTGCAAGGCTTAAATGGAGTGTCATTAATAAGATCGTAAATGGATATAAACATATTACTCTTCAGATCATAGAGTTTTAATATAAAAAAATCAATAAAGAGCTAAATAAAAACTGCTTTTTATATTTCCCAGATTATTCAGTAGAAAAGCCAACAAAATTAAACCCCTATTGATATGATAATAAGTAAACACAAACACATTACTTTTCAGATAACTAAATTTTAATACGGAAGATAGGCTGAAAATTGATTTTTATATCAATCAAATTCCAATTAAATTAGACCAGATTATTCAACAAGACATTCTACAAAATGAAGTATATATTGAGATATTGGTTAGTAAATAGAAACAGTGTATATTACTGTCTAGATATTAGAGTTTTAAATTAAAAAAGCAAACAAATAAAAACAATTTCATTCAATTTCTGGTGATATTAAATCAAGTAACAAATCCTTCCCCAAATCATTCAACTTTCAATCAACATTCATTTTCCCATAATTTTTTCTTAATTTGAGTATTCACATATTCCATTTTCATCATAGTTATAAGGAACAATTTTTGCCAACCTTTATAAGGTGAAGTTTAGCAGGGAAAAAGAAATAAAATAGCAAATCCTAGCAAATGAAAATCTTGCAATATAGATATACTTTTTTTCTCCTTGCTTAAATAAATCTGGCAATATCTTAATTTTTTATCATTATAATTAATATTTCTTTTTGATTTCCAAACCATTGACATCAAGCTTTTCTGACGTAAAGAAGACCAAAAGATTCAAATAAGAATTCAGTTCAAAGGGTTACATGTATCAATGCAGCTAAATGGGGTTAAAGCAAAGTCATAAATATGCAGTTGGCTATCAGTAGGTAGAGTCTTGCGTCTGCATGTTCATGTCCTGGGGAAGAATACTTTGACCCCATGAGAATGAGGGACAAAAAGGGGAAAGGAAAAGAAAAGAAAGCTGATTTAGAATGCCTGTGGCCCCATTGAAGAGTGCTCCTTTCTGATTAAACAGGGGGTTCCATTTTTGGCTTGCAGGGCTGCCTCTAACAAGTATATGGATTGGGTCCAGGGACCCACATCTCCTGTTGCTTCTTCCTGGCCAACCTGGATGCTCTATTCTTGGCTTGGGGAGGGCTGCCTACCTTGGGGTCCAGGGACTGCCCCAGCCTCCCTCTCTGGAGGGCTATTAAGCCTCTTCCCTTCCTTTGGGTGCTGACTATTAAGCTTCCCCACTGTCTGCTGTAGCTTGACTAGTAAGCCTTCCTCTGTGGCTTCTGCTGGGGAGCATGATACCCTGGGGTACATTTCCGGGGTCATTCCATCTGTCAGGTCAACCCAATGGGTACATTGGGGTGATCTTGTGGCTCTACTAATTGGAGAGGCAGCTGCCAAGATTCACCCTGCTCTTATCCTCCAGCCCTTGGCCCCAGTCCCATTTGGCCATCAAGTCAACCCTTGACCCCAAAGAAAGGTGAAAAGGAAGTGGCTGGACCCTCCTCCTGGAAGGATTGTCCTGCCCACTTCCTTCCACTCCAGTCCTTTGCCCCAAGTCCCTGTCAGCCACCAGGTCAACCCCAGATCTCAGAGAGGGGTAGAAAAGATGTGATTGGACCTTCCTCCTGCAAGAATCACCCTTCCCACTGGTCCTGGGCCCCAAGTCCCTGTCGGTCATCAGGTCAGCCTAGGACCCTAGAAAAGTGAGACATGGAGGTGGCTAGAGCCTGAGGAGGAGGAGGAAGGTACTTTTCCTATCCTACAGGAGGGCCCCTCTTAGCAGAAGCGTTGGGAAAAGTCTTATGTCAAAGGCTGACTTTCAGTAGATTGCAGTAAGGTAGCTGTTCTGTTATGCATGAAACCCTGACCCAGAATCAGGTCATCTAGCACATGCGGTGTGCTATAGATGAGAGGGGCCCCCCTTCTGTCCGCACTCCAGTCCTGACATAAATGGCCCTCTGCACTGAGGCTTACCCCCCCCCCCCCTCGGGGGGTGGGGGCAGCTACCTAGGGCCAAACAAGGCTCCATGGCACTGCCATATCATTACGTTGAGGGGAGAGGCTGACTTAGAGGCATTCAGTCATAATCCCACAGATGGTGGCTTTCCCCGTTGGCTTCTTGGCTAAGTATACACACCAACTGTCTGAACCTGCAGTTCCTCTTGTACTGAGCAGGATTACTATTGCAACACCACATCATCATCAGGATAAAACAAGCCCCAAGCACAAAGCCATAAAAGGAGATGACACATCCAGAGATCTTTTTGATTTCCTCCTCCACCTCAGAGTAGTACTCCACCTTCTGTTGGGCTGCCTCCACACGCCCAGTATTATCTTCCCAATCCTAATATGTGGTTCTACCAATGGTTTCCAATCCAATTTGTTTCATTGATCAGGGCATGGAATATCCTCTTATATCTTCTAATCCAGGCATCCTTCGTTTAAAAATGCTGCCTGGAAATACGTGGGAGTGTCTCCTTGGCCAAACCAAACCATTTACACATCACATTGTACCTTGGTTAAAACTCTGGTCAGTGCTTGCCTGGTAGGAAACACACTAGCTCTTAATTTCAATGCAGTTATCAGAGTAGAGGATTTGGCTAAAAAAGTAAACTTCAAAAAAGCATTACTTATAAGATAGTTTTTAAAATTATTAATACACACTCCTTCTACTCCTGCTTTAACCTGCTTCATTTATTGAGTTCTTCTTCACTCCCTGTTTTGGGGTGGTACCACTAAAAGTTAAAATTGATTCAGGTGTATGCTAAAGATAAGCCTACCCAACTGTTATTAGAAGACACATGCTTTCCCCATTTGTGAATTAACATACAGAGAATTTGTACCAAAAATTAGTTACTCTAAGCAACCATCTTTGAATCTTGAATAAAATAGCCCACTGGCAGTACTTTGTGGAGATGAAATATATTATTAGTTTTCCTAACCAACACATCTAAATTATTTAAAATGGGAAAGGGAGGCTCATTCAATAATAAATTATAAAATAATCTGGGTAAAATATGAACATTTAAAATAGTCAGTATTGGGGCTGGTCTAAAGGGATCTCTAAAAACTGTTACTCCAGTCAACCAATTTAATAGCTAAGGATGCATTTACAATCCCAGTCCATGGGTTGACTAGCACCCAAATATTTTTCAAAATGTCTGGGTTTCACATAGTCTATTAATTTGCTGCCTAATTTCCAGTTTGTGTTAACAATGTAATATTTGTGTTTGGGTAACATATGGAATCCTTTGTCTTCTTAATATTAACTTTAAGACTAGTGTAGTACAAAACTAATTTAAAATTTCCAGGTTCTTCATTACACCCTTGTAGGATCCACTCAGAATGGCCACATCGTCAGTATGTATCAAAATTGTGATCTTCCCCCCCTAAACACAAACCCACATCCCTTAGGCTCCATCTTTGATCCATAGCAATATTAAACAGTATTGGAGAGAGGGGATATCCATGTTCCACCCCAATAGGAATTGGAATAGACTCAGTGCAGTCCTTACCCACTTCATTTTTTGTAGAACAATTATTATACAGACTTTTAATAACTTCAATAAACCTTTCACTAATAGTAAATCTTTTGAGACCATATACAATATGCCCATGTCCTACTGAGCCGAATGCCTTGGCCAGATCTACAAAGACAATAGCAATTTCATCTCCCCAGCATTTAGCTCTCTTAAATTATTTCAAATAGATATATTTTCCTCACATCCAGTAACTGAAATAAATCCTTTTTGGCTTTGGCATATTTTAATGTTAATCAGGTCACTAAAATATTCTAAGCCAAGATGATCTGATGGCAATAGGTTTCTACAAGGAGAGATGGGCAAGCTCTTCAGGATCTTGAATTTTTAGGATTAAAATTGTCCTGTTCTCCTTCAGATATACTGGAATTGTAAATTTAAAACCCAAATATTAAAAATATTAGAAATTACGTTAGAATTTAAATTAAAAATACCCCAAAGTTCATTAACTATATCTTGATCAGGACCAAGGGCACTAGTTTTATGAACAGCTTCTAATGCCACTTGAATTTCATTGGTTGTTTTAACCTCATCAAAAGATTATTATCTGTCCACTCTCCGTTCAAGGGCCATACTACAGTACTACCATGTCTAACCTTATCCAAAATCTCTAAATAATAATTCTCAATCTCATCAATGGAAATTCAACATTTAGCCCTATCTGGTTCCCCCATAATAATACATGCCAATCTCTTTCTATCCTTTTCAAATAAAGTTTGATAAAATTTAAAATGGGCTTTTTTGGTAGCATCTCTCTACTCAAAGTAATATCCTCTTTCCTTCCTGGGTATTTTTATTTCCACTATTATTGTCAATAATGGTGGTGAGTGAACAGTTCTAGTTACTTACACCAAGGATTTGCACAACTCCTCTATCATATCCCAACCAACTGGAGTAGTCTGCATTCTACCCAAGCTACCTTTTATCTCTTCCAAAATATTTAAAATCTATTCTACATTCCTAAATTCCTTAGAGAGGCTATTGATCATAAGATGTTCCTTTAATAATTTAATCCCCTCACATGGTGTTGGAACTTCCAATATGATTCCACCAGGTTGATTGTCTGATTCTTTTTTAGCCCATTTTTAAAGCCAAATCTCTCCTCTTGTCTACAATCTGTTTGTTTTTGTCTTCAGTTCATTCTCAAAGAATCTATTAATATTCCTAGTTTCAGCATATTTAACCTCTCATTGAATTAGAAGTTCAATTTCCTCTGTTGTCCAGATATGATAGTGAGAGTTAACTTTCATCCTGACTTCTTTCCCCTCTTCATTCCTAGCTGGTGGGAGTTTAAATCAGGCATGTGACTCAATCCAGATCTAGTGTGGAATGCAGAACCATATGGAAAGAATAGGAAAAGCCTTTCTCTGGGCTGGATAGCGCCTTAGGAAAGTGCTTGGGGAAATGGCATTCAGTACTGTGGCAACGGGGATGTTTACCACATTTGCTTACCCCATATGACTCTTATGGCTATACTTCTGTGTGTAGTATTAATGTGCTTTGCCCATTTGTCAAAAGTTGCTAAAATCTGAGGACAAGAGGGACAAATACAGCATTCAATGGGGTATTCTAAATAGAATAGCAGCTTGCATAAGGATGCAGTTTTCTATTGTGTCTATTGTCCTCGGGGTTAAAAGAAGCATGTGTGAAATTATTGGTATAACCAGTCTCAAGCAAATATTTGTCCTCTAACGTATCTAAATACTTGTAATAAAAATAGGCTTAGAAACATCCCATTGCAAATCATTAAAAAGATTATTAGTAAAAAACAATGGTAAAAAGGATGGGACTGTCATCTTGCCATTGACAATACAAACTAGATCTGCTTCTCTGTACAGGAGATTATATTCTTCCTCATCATGGATCTTCCATGCACGAAGAAGATCCCCATGAAGAGGTCCCACACTCTGTCAGACTCAGGGCATGAAAGCCAGCAGTGGGATATTGTTAACCCAGTCCAGTGCCAATCTAGTATAAAGAACAGTATTATTTAAATTCTCCATAAATTTAAAAGATACAACCCATCACAAGGGGAATCTATCCCTTACCACAGAGAAATACATATACATGGAGGAAGCTACTCTTTCCAGGGGACAGATTTAAATGGGCTGCCTTCCTCAGACCCTTTACAAAGTACAGGGTTGGTTAAGACAGTCCTGCCATTTATCTGTGCTTCATTGAATTTCTTCACTTTGACATTCAGAGCACTGGGCAGAAATCACATTGAGTCAACACCCACTGCAGTCCTTTGTGATGCTTTGTTTTCATTAAACAGTCAGATCCCCCTGGTCTGCACCAGTTCTAAGTCAGCTGCTAGGCACCAGTCAAGGCAGAATGACAGTGCCCCCTAACCCCACTGAGGGGGAGAGGTGAGCAACATCCTCCACAGCTGCGACAATCCACAGGAAGGGCCTGGCTTGTGTCAAGAGTTGCTGCCGTCCCCCCTCCTCCCCCAAGGAGAGGGTGGTCCCTCATCCAGCTGCAGTTCGTGCCCAGCCCTTAGAACCAATCTTTATCCCAAAGTTATGGATCTGGCTTGCCTACTTCCCTTACCTACACTGTTCTAGCGTGCCACAGGCTGTTCACCTTGGAGATCTGCTGATGATATGGATACAGCCCAGCATAAGATTTATACCATCTCCCCTGGATTTTCAAGGACTAGTGAGAGCTCAGATGCCAAAGGAACAATGATACTTTCCAAGGCTTGGACCACTCTCTCACTGAAAATCCATTCCAGGGTGCCCTGACATTCACAAATAAAAGAGAACTTGTCCCACTTTAGGCCTGACACCACCCTTGTAAAAGGCCACAAGGGCTCATGGGGAAAAGTGCGGCGGTGGTCATCTCTTTCAGCCCTGGGTTGCTGGAAGAGCTACTGCCTGGGGACTTTAACATTCACTGTCACAAAGCAGTAAGTCACTTGCCTACCAGGCCTTCCCAGCTGACCTAGGGCCAGTCATGATGCATTGTCTCAGTGCAAATACACCCAAGGATATCTGTGAGGTATTTCCCCAAACCTCCCAGAGAGGTTGCAGGGGATCCATCATCCTGTGCCAGCTGACCTAACCCACAGGGTGGAATTCCCCAGGCAGACTGTGCAGACCCCCACCTGTTTACCTCTTAACTGTTTCACACCCTACTCTGCCCTCAGAGTAGCAGGGAATGGACAGATGGCTGGGATGGTGGTTCAGGTGAACAGGCAAAGGAAGGCACAAAGGTGGCCCAGCAATAGACAAATGCTAATGGAGGGGGCCACCTGGCCCCTCTCTGCGCTCAGGACCCCACTGCCAGGTCCCATTCTGTACACATCAGAGGTTGTTGATATAGCTCCACCATAGGTGCGCTGTCATTGGGGATCCAAGGAAGCACACTCAACCCCATTAATGATCCTTCCACAGGTTTAGCTATGGAAACCTTGTTACGACTTTTACATCCTCTACATAGCCAAGTTCGATCATCCTCTCCACCCACCAGGCTCAGGACCAACCTTGGCAGGGCCATCCAAGGACTGCACTAAACCATCCAATCAGTAGTAGTGACAGGTGGTCTGTACAAAGAGCAGGGACTTAACTAATGTGAGCTTATGATCTGCATTTACTGTGAATTCCTCATCCCCAATCCACTTCACAAATGGTTCAGCAGGTTAACTGCACCTGTTGGAGTAGGGTAGACACACACTGCGCCAGTCAATGTAGCCCACGTGCAGCCTTGGACATCTAAGGGCATCACAGACCTGTCATTGCTTGTCATGGGGTGTATGTACCCCAGGCTGGCCTAGCGACTAAAAGGTTATCATAGGCACTACCAGCCACTGCTGATTTATCTTCCAAGCTGCTATGAGGCGGTCAAAGATCTGAGAGGCGGTGTGGCTACTCGGAGGAGTGAGCAGACTGACAAAATGAGCTTCTGATAGCCAGCTCCTAAAGATCTTCCCAGAGACAACAACCCAGGAGGGGACGAACTGACCAATAGGCTAGAGAGCCTGAAGAGATCCAGGGGAAGGTAGGAAGAAACTTAGGGCATTATCAGAATCAAAGAACCCTGATCCTGCTTATTCAGCACATGGGCCCTGAGCTGGAGCGTAGTGGAGTGGGTGAGGCTGGGTTCTCCTACCAACACCCAAGGTGATCGGGTGAACCAGAGTTGGTTTTGATCTGATAAATGCATATATCAATGTGTATTAGCTCTAGAATTACAACAGTTATCCAAGTAATGGTTGGAGTGACCAAAGGAACCATAAATGATTTAATGAGCCATTCATAGTTGCACTGTACTACCCATGTGTACTTAGCCTTGCATGACTAAATCTTTGAGACAAGTATATGCTACTGGCAGGATCAACTAGGTAGCTGTGCTCAGGATTGAGAGGAAGGGCCCCATCTTGAGGATGGGGGCACCCCGGCAGGCCCCACCAGCCTTCCCCAGGAGAAAGGAGCTGGGTCTGCAGCACAGGAGATGGACTGATGGGAATGACAATCCCCCAGGATGGGTCTGGGTCACAACAGGGAAGGATAGCAGAAGAGAGGGTGGCCCATCAAGACCTCCTTCTCCCCACTTTCCTCATTGGCCCAGAAGAGGCCAGAAGAGAGGGTCCCCTTTGAGAATCTAGACCCTATGGCCTAACTGCTATTTGTTCTTTGGAAAATCTCCTCCTAGATTTCTTATGTGCTATACTTCTTTGTATCCACAGCCACATGTGTCAGTGGCAGGCCACTCATAATTTAGCCCCATATTTTCATTACAAGTACAGCATTTTTTACTTTTAGAATTCTGAGATCAGAACTTTTCCAGAGGGGCGGAAAGGTTGCTCAGATGAGGTATTTTAAGTACTTACTAAACCAGTTTCAACTTAATATTATAGTGTAGTTTTATTTCTGCTTGACAAGTTTTTCTTAATTAACTTAGCTGACACTTGTTCAGGAAGAAAGATGTCTCTTTGCAAAGACTTCTGAGACAAGAAAAAAACCTTCAGCTAATATAATTTTCTCTGAAGGATCCCTGAATAGAGTTAGTTATCCTTAATGCCGAGTTTAGAAACTTTACTGGAATTCCTTTAAACTGTGAAGACTGAAAACCAACAGACTGAGTCTCAGCTTGCTATGTTAACAACTAAGTGACACTTGCATCTTTTACAGATACGTGGCCTGAGTTTTATCAATCACTGACCCTGAAGTCAATGGATTTACACCAGTAATACAAGCCTCAATGAGATCAGAATAAGGCCCTCATACTGTACAGCTATTTTGCATCTCTCCTGTGCTGCAATTATTTTTCACTCAATTCGTTATTCAACAGGTTATTTCCATGCAGATCACAAATTAGTAAAGATGACAGTCAATAAGCTTAGGAAAATCGATATCTAACTTACTGTAATGAAATATTTCAGAGTAACAGCCGTGTTAGTCTGTATTCGCAAAAAGAAAAGGAGTACTTGTGGCACCTTAGAGACTAACCAATTTATTTGAGCATGAGCTTTCGTGAGCTACAGCTCACTTCATTGGATGCATACCGTGGAAACTGCAGCAGACTTTATATACATACAGAGATCATAGAACAATACCTCCTCCCACCCCACTGTCCTGCTGGTAATAGCTTATCTAAAGTGATCATCAAGTTGGGCCGTTTTGACAGTGGGGTGGGAGGAGGTATTGTTCTATGATCTCTGTATGTATATAAAGTCTGCTGCAGTTTCCACGGTATGCATCCGATGAAGTGAGCTTTAGCTCACGAAAGCTCATGCTCAAATAAATTGGTTAGTCTCTAAGGTGCCACAAGTACTCCTTTTCTTTTTGTAATGAAATACTCATCTGACTGATGTAATCAATAATTTTATTAACAATGTCAATTTACTATTAAACAATTTAGGCATTGTGGACAGTGCTGGCTTTTACCAGGTTCAGAGGCAGGTATCAATAAGCTTCAGGAAACCGATGATTCTTCACTTCACAGGAGACATCCTGCATTTTAGAAACAAAAATGTGGACTGTCCTCTGAGAAGAGAATGATATAGTATAATAAAAATTGTGGTCTCTCAGCCTCAAACTATTCCATCTATGCATTAGTTAGGCTCCTGGTTAAGCATGTGTCTTAATGTACTAATTGAACAAGCTACATCTATTTTTATTTCTTAATAGTAGTACAAATTCTAGTTTATCAGCTTGCACTTCTGCACTGCTTTGCTGTTATGGTTTAGATTACAAATTTGCACAATGCTTTTCATACTGTTCCAGTTAAAATTTCATACATGAAATATATCAAATGAGATGTCATCCTTGGAGTTCACCTAAGTAAAATTTCAGTTGATTTAAACATATTCATCCCCCCCTCCCATGATGAAACTAAACAGGATCAGGCAGAAGCAGTACTGTATAGAGCAGGGATCAGCAACCTTTCAGAAGTGGTGGGCCGAGTCTTCTTTATTCAGTCTAATTTAAGGTTCCGCGTGCCAATAATACATTTTAAGAAGATCTCTTTCTATAATTCTTTAATATAGAACTAAACTATTGTTGTATGTAAAATAAATAAGGTTTTTAAAATGTTTAAGAAGCTTCATTTAAAATTAAATTAAAATGCAGAGCCCCCTGGACCGGTAGCCAGGACCCAGGCAGCGTGAGTGCCACTGAAAATCAGCACGCGTGCCATAGGTTGCCTATCCCGGTAAAGAGATTAGTTCAGGCCACCAGGGTAAAGGAACAATACAATGTGATTTAAGTACTCCATCATACAGCTTGCATATCAAATCATGAATATCAAACACACATGGGAATACTCATAATGAATAGTGCACAAGCATAACACAAGCTGAAATTTGTTTGCACAAAATATTTGTGGAGCAATGTGAGATCCTGATTTTACTATTACAGTTTGAATCTGATTCAGAATAGATATTAAGGTCCACCCTCTTGGATCACATTGAGCAGTAGTAGCTCTAAGTAAAAACCTAATGTTTAAACAAATTGTTTTATGGACAATTCATGAACAGGAAAAGGGCTAAATGTTTTGCCTTAGGCATGAAAGATTTGGGTTTTGTCCACCAAGAAGCAGTTTTACACAGTCATTAATTCATAACTAGATATACTTTTTTCTCCACTCAGACAACTCATCTCATACTGAGATTATCTTTTGACTGCAAATAATAAAACTATGTGGACAGAAATCTGAAAATAGTACTGGTTGAATAATACTGGTCAGTTTATATGTCAAATTTTAGCATTTTTAATAACATTTTTAATACAAAAGCTTATCCCTTTGCACACTTATTTTCACCAGAATGTTTGGTCTGCATTATGTACATTTTCCCAATAGCTATGGTGACCTATTACTTTTTGCTTGAGGGTTTTGGTTTTTTTTAAGTGAAAAAACCTATCTTTACTAATGTAACAATTCAATGAATGAAATGGTAGAATTGTAATGACTTTTCTCTCCAGTTTGTTTTATTACTAATTTTAGATCACCTTAACTTTTTATTCTTACTCATTTCCCATTCTTCTGATGTACTTGTATTTCTGCTCTGAGGAATAACAGACTAATGTGGTGTATAAACCCCGCCCTAAAACTGAAGGGGAAAAAGAACAACTTGGGAGTCCAGCTGGCCCCATCTAGCTGTTCCTGCAGAGCATGCTCCAGTTGCAGATGGAGCTTAAAAGAGAAGCCAGAAAGCTCAGAAGGCTACTGACAAGGCAGGGAAAAGGACCTGCCTTGGGAATTCATGAGAAGGGATGCTGTAGAATCCTCTCTTTGAAAAGAGGAGCCTTCCTGCTGGGCCCAGACAGACCGAAGGTGGAGTTAGAACCTTTTGCTACAGACTGTGAAACTCGGACAACAGAGTGGGTAGTAGGAAGCAACCCAGGGAGGGAAGCCTTACGGTCCTCCTGAGTGCCAGCCCTCTGACAACCTGGGCCAGACCCTGTGGAGTGGCAGGGCCCCGGCTCCCCTACCAATCCCTCTGCACCAAGAAAGTACTGACCCCCTCATCACTAGGCCATACTGCCAACAAGTACCAGCCATCAACAGGCACTAAACTGATCTCATTTTAAGCAGTGAATTTGCCCATGAGCCAAAGATAATGCTAGTACATAACTCTCCTTTAGTTAATTCAACAAGTATTTTGTTATTGCCTTATTTGGGCCAATTGATATTCCCAAATTACTTTTTTCTCAAAATATTTATACAGTAGCCATTATTTTTAATTAGTATTTACATCATTGAGTGAAGCTATGGCAATAGTGCCAAAAGACATCACCTACCAAGAGAGAGAGGCTGTAAATGATTACCCTAGAATTCTGAGGGAAGATCAAAAAGTCATTCAACCAAAATCATTCTAAGATAACCCTGATACTGGTGTGGCCAGTGGGATGGACAAACCTGAGAAATATACATAAATAAAATATTTTCACTTTTATCATTAGAACCTGTAGGAGGCTGTGACCCTAAGCAGACTCTCCCAATGAGTCCCTTAGATTTTCTCCACATAGTTTCACCCTGGACTGGCAAGGGAGCCTTTCAAATAACTAAAATTAGGAGATCAAATGAAATTTTCACACTCTGAATGTCCTTTTCTCCTCAGGTGCCCCTACTGGGATGGAGTATTCCCAATGCTTCTCTGCCATCTAGAGCAAGAGTCAAAACTGTTGAGTTTGGTTTGATTCTTTCTGGACCTGAGAGAGGTAAGTATATTCTCCCTACCATCCTTCCTTCATAGAACTTGTCCTGGTTGGCTGAGAGAAAGGGTATCCCTTTTCTACCCTATGCTTCAATGCGTCTAGTGCTGAACTTTAAAAAAAGAACCAATTACCTGTTTTTTTCCCCCCAGACACCAATTACTTCCCCAGCACCTCTTTACCATTCTCTGGATCTCTGTCTGCTGCAGAACTCCTGGAATAGCATTGCCTAGCACTTAGGACTTCCCCTTCTGGCCTTAAGGGTCAATATACCCATTTACAGAGCTCAAATTGAACATTCCAGTCAGACAATGCCAAAATGATGAGTTCTAAAACTCAGATGACATTACAGTACATTAGAGGTGTCTACACCACATATATTCTTTGGATTGCTTTTAGTTGCAGAGGTTACTGTCTGACATGACTGTAACAGTTACCGTATGGAGAGTGGTATTTTAAATTTTGCAAGAAGTGGTGATATTTAGTTACTTAGATGTGTCACTCAGTAAACAAGTGGCATGACTAAATGTCAGAATAGTGTTTTTCAGGACAAACTGTAAAGATGCACAACGATTACAGTTAACTAAAATGCCAGCTAGCATCTCAGGAGACAGTTTTTCCCAGTGGAAAAGGTGCCATTCACAAAAATATCCTGGAATGGCTCATCGTGGAAATAATATTTTTTTCCTATGTAGAGAGACGGATATTTCCTGTGCTATTTGGAACCTGGCACCTATGCTTGTTTTTCTGCTCTGTTCTGTTCTACTCTTGTCCTACACTCATTGCCAGAGTGTCTGCACATTTGACTATTGTTGTTGGGTGGCTACCTTAATCTTTTAAAGGACACAAAAAGCGTTTGTCTGATTCTTTTTGTTAATAAAGGCATAGTCTATGGGAAAACAACAAAGCTGTGAAAAAAGCAGTAGGTACAGGGCACAGTGAACTGCATATAAAATGGCTGCCTTTCTCTACCAAGATCAGAACAGAAATGTGTAGTACAAATTAAATAAAAAAATACCTAAATACACCTGGCACACATACATCTAATAAAGTCACTGTCTGCTAACAAACACATCAAACCCAACTCTAATAATCTCCACTCGAACATCAACTCTTTATAATACTGCAAATAATTGCACTTTTGATAATATCCAATTGCTTTGGTTTGTTACAGTGTCATAAATAATATAATTTAGTATGGGAAAGTGGATCAGCTCTTAGTGGCTGAAAATTAAAGATTTTCTGGTTTTCCTAAATACCCTGAGTTGAAGCTCTATGAAGTAAACTCATTTTCACTGTTTTATATAGGCTTGCCATTAGTTTACTAATTTTATTCCCAAAGTCTTCAAAAAAATAAATATTTCTTTACTACCTACAAGAAAGTATAGCTAACATGTTCTCCCCTCCTAGAATAAAGATTTAGAAAAATTCTGTAGCTGTGTTGTTGTAGCCATGTTGGCCCCAGGATATGAGAAACAAGGTGGGTGAGGTAATATCTTTTCTTGGACAAACTTCTGTTGGTGAGAGAGACAGGATTTTGAGCTTCACAGCGCTTTTCTTCAGGTCCTGGAGAAGCATCACTGTCTTTTCTGCAATAGGCTTCAAACCTGCAAACACTACTTGTGTAGTGAGTACAACTACCTACATAGGCACTAACTTGGCTTCCATCACCATAATGAACTTATCCTTACAACACACCTATTATCCCATTTTATAGCTGGAGAACTGAGACAGAGTTAAAGTGATTTATTAAGGTCACACAGGAAGTCAATTACAGAGCCAGGAACTGAACCCACCTCTTTTGAGTCACAGTCCAGTGCCTTAATCACAAGACCATCCTTCACAGCCCAGCCCAATGCATTACAGTACAATTTCCATACAGTAAGACTCTCTAATTACATTTAGATAATTCACACCTTTAAATCTTTAAATCCTGTTTAATCAGTCAGGTCCTGTTCCTACCCCCAGATGCATGTATGTCTCCTGGGCAGTGCTTACTCCCTCAGATTACATTGGCGTCAATGGGAGTTGTGAGTGCTTAGTCCCTTGTAGGAATGGGTCTTCAATTCTGTAAGATCAGGTCTTGTGTAAACACTCGTGTGATACATGGATGCTATGTTTTTTTTAATGGGTTTTTGTGTGTGCAATTACCCTCATCTTGATAATTTTGGAGTACTCTTTGTTGGCGTACTCTATTTTCTGTATAGATAAAAGTGACTTCTGTTTATATCCGCTCAGTTCTAATATGAATAAATACCATATAAGTACTTGGGGAAATTGTCTAGATAAATGACTAGGTAGTGTACTCTTGACACTACTCTTTTTATGATTTTTTGGATATGTATGTGGCAATATTTTAAGTATATTTTTCATAAAGCTTATTAAAAAGATTGTTAGTTAAAGTATGTTGTCACATGCTGTAAATGGTCATACAAAATAAAAAACTGTTGTAGCATAGAAACATTATTAGATCTGCAAAAAATACTTTACTATGTGCTATTTACCTTTTAAAGACAATAATGACCTGGTTGAGAAACAAGCTACCCACAGAAATATCATCTCCCATATGCGCCTACATACATGCAATCCACATACTTCTCCTATGACCTGATGTACTGTACCTGAATTTCTGTTCAAACACTTGCTGCATCATTTATTCTTTTCCAAAAGTATCCTAATTATTAATGACAGAAAGCAGAGTAAATATGTAACAGATGACTGAAGGTAATGAAATCAATCTACTTTCTTCCAATGATCTGTATAGAACCATTTCTGCTGATACCTTGCAGTGTCTGACCTTTTAAATTGACAGGATAGTCACCACTGAAGCTTTTTAAAGACAGCTCTCTCATCTCAGAAAAGTGGAAGCCAGACATCGAAGACCAACTTATTTGTCTGTGAATCAAACTGTCATTTTTATTCTGCTAGTGTCTGTTATCACGTCTGGACAAGCAATTATTCTCTACGTTAGGTTCATACAACCTTGAATTTTTAGGAAAGTCCTTGAGAGTTAATGCAGCCACTTTACACAGCTACAGTTAATGTATATAAGTGAATTATACAGAATCTTGGCAGCTAGTGCTGATAATAAACATTTAATTTACAACCCATACAATTCTTTTAACTTTGCAAAGTGCTTCATGTATCCATCTGCTTCTTTTGATTTATTAAGAACCCTATTTAGCTCTCATTGCATTTAGGTAAATGGCAGTACACGCCTGTCACATTCTGGTTGCCAATCCAGACCAGTGAGGGGCTGGCATCACCTACCCTGAAACCTTGGGTGCCTTACAATGCTTTACTGTTGTGGCTCCCAGCCTGGGCCACTCACAAACAGCCAAATGGGATGCAGGTCACACACTGAGTTTCTGTCCTGGCCCAGCAACTCTTACCCCAGCAGCCTGTCATCAACACACCAGTCACACTCTGGCTTCAACCAGCCTTGGATACTACTTCCAGGGTCACCCCAACACACTCCCAGTCCTGAATTTTCCCAAAACGTGTGTTCTGCACTGTCCAGCCTTCTCCTGGATATTTCAGATATTAAAGGTCTGTTGCTCTTTGTAAAGGTTCCTCCCCCACTCTGAACTCTAGGGTACAGATGTGGGGACCTGCATGAAAACCTCTTACGCTGACTTTTACCAGCTTAGGTTAAAACTTCCCCAAGGTACAAATTAATTTTATCCTTTGTCCTTGGAATATCCACCACCAAACTCTAATTGGGTTTACTGGGAAACGTAGTTTGGACAAGTCTTTCCCCCCAAAATCCTCCCAACCCTTGCACCCCACTTCCTGAGAAAGGTTTGGTAAAAAGCCTCACCAATTTGCATAGGTGACCACAGACCCAAACCCTTGGATCTGAGAACCATGAAAAAGCATTCAGTTTTCTTACAAGAAGACTTTTAATAGAGAGAGAAGTAAATAGAAGTAAAGAAATCACCTCTGTAAAATCAGGATGGTAGATACCTTACAGGATAATTAGATTCAAAACATAGAGAATCCCTCTAGGCAAAACCTTAAGTTACAAAAAAGACACACAGACAGAAAAAGTCATTCTATTCAGCACAGTTCTTTTCTCAGCCATTTAAAGAAATCATAATCTAACATATACCTAGCTAGATTACTTACTAAAAGTTCTAAGACTCCATTCCTGGTCTATCCCCGACAAAAGCAGCATACAGACAGACAGAGACCCTTTGTTTCTCTTCCTCCTCCCAGCTTTTGAAAGTATCTTGTCTCCTCATTGTTCATTTTGGTCAGGTGCCAGCGAGGTTACCTTTAGCTTCTTAATCTTTTACAGGTGAGAGGATTTTTCCTCTGGCCAGGAGGGATTTTAAAGGGGTTTACCCTTCCCTTTATATTTATGACACTCCTGGAAAGCTCAATATTCAACAGTATGCTCCTTTAACTCTAGTTTCCAAACAGTTCAGTTTAAACACAATACTGATTAATTTAGTTTAAAAATAAAAAGTTTTTTTTAACTACAAAGAGAGATTTTGAGTACAAGTACAAAGTATTAAAGTCACAAATTGTTACAAGAGAAATAAAGATAAAACACTTTCTAGTAGCTAAAACTTAACAAGCTAAACATGGTTCAATGCAAAATCCTTACCACATGTTCCCAGCAACATGGCTGATCAAATTCTCAGATCAGGATCTCACCTAGAGTCAAAGGGCTGGTTCCTTTGTCTTCTCAGGTAGCAGAGAGAGAGAGAGAGAATACACATGTGTGAGTCTGGGGTGGTTTTGCCCTGCATTTTTATAGTCCAGTCACATTGTGAAATGCATTTTCCTGAGGGTTACCTCTAGATAAAGTTCATTCCAGCTGGTAGGAAGGAGACATGGAGTCTCATGGTGAAAGAGGTTCCACATTGTTGTTTGCTCAAATGCAGATTGCTCTGTTCCCCTTTGTTACCAAAGAATGGCCATTTGCCAGGTGATTAGCAATCAACTTTGGTGACACCTGGCTTGAGGTGTCAGCTTGTCCTTTGTCTTTGAGAAACCAGTTTACCCACTCCCCAGACTTGTCTTGTAAACACACTGTAGTCATAATTTCAGTTTAAGTTCATAACGCTTAATATGCATTTTGTACATACATTGCACAAGAATATTGATGATCAGTGAAGTTTCTAAATGATACCTCGCAAGGCATATTTTGTACAAAGATTATTACAATAGCATGTAGGGTGTGATCTAGGGGTACTTTCAGTCACTACTGAACAGAATGAGAACGAGGGCTAGAGCATGAGAAACTCATGATTAGGTAGTGACAAATCAAAACTTTCATTATGTTTCCCTATTTCAGGATTAAAAATTGACTCAGTAAGCAGACAATGAAATGATGTGGATCTCTCTCCCTTCTCCAATTCATTGTATATTTCTGACTGAGAACAAGAAACTCATTACATTGCACAGAGAGGTGATTAGATCCATTGTACTGGGCCAAAGAACCAAAAAAAATCACCTACCAGCATAAGCACCATACACTGCATTATATACGCAACAAGCATAATTCAAAATGGAGAGGCTCAACCAATCTGCTGAATAATCAAAATCAATCTAGAATGGAACATTTTCAGGCAAATGCATTCAGAGATTGAAAACAGTCTCTGAACAACTTAAATAATGTATAAAGAATATAGCACTGAATTGCACTCTGAAATAGAAATCTGCCAGATCCAAATGGGCTTAACCTTCTTTTATCTGGGGGAAGTAATGAAATGATGGTTGTATGTAATTAGATAACTGATTATCTATAGCTATTTATGTCTGTGAATTCATACCCAAATAGTTTTTGCAGGATTTTTTTCTTAATTAAACTTGTGGAAAACCTACATGTCATGAAAACATATTCACACCCATGTATAATATCTGCATTACATGTGAGCCTGAAAGCTTGTTTCCTGCCAGAGACTGAGTTTAGGGCTCTGTGTTCTTCTTAGAACTGCAGCAATTAACAAATAAAGAAAATAGCTGGAGTCTCTACACTGTCCAATGTGTTGACATCATCAAATTATTGCAGGAAAAACATGGCTCTGACATCTATTGTGACAAAGTTCCTCCTCTGCCTTGGTGGGTCCTGTGCTTATTGGTGGATTTTCTCGCCTCAGAGGTTCATGGCAAATCCGTTGTTCACTCAGTTAGCCTCATCACTGGCCAGCATGGGGAAAGGAAGAAGAACAATCCCCACAGTCTCTGCTGATCCACCTAGTGGATCAGGAAACAAGCCAGAGACCTTCCCCTCCAGTAGAGCCCACAGTCCAGGTCAACTCCTCCAGTATCAAGTATCAAGTAGAGACTTTGGGGGATGGAGGGAACCCAGCCCATCCTCTGCCGCTCAGCGGGGCATGTCTGCAGAGACTGCCCTTTGGCCCAGGGGGGAGGGGCACCCGAGCCCCCCGAGACCCGGCAGGACATCGGCCCCATCGTTGCCGACGCCCCTGGCCGCCTGGCACCTGAAACCAACCCTCCTCCTACTCGATCCACCGCTGCTCCCGTCCGGGCCCAAGAAACACCTTCCCTACAATGCCCAGGCGAGCAAGGGAGTCCCACCCTTGCTATTACCAATCCAGCAGAGCCTATGGAGGAGGGTGTGGCAAAGATATTACCTGGTATAGGAGAGGGCCCGCCCCAAGGAGAACCCCCCGCCCCTCATGCTGCCTTACCTTTACCCCCCCCCGAACCCCTTAACCATCGCCTCCGCCCCCCGACACGACCCCTGCTAACCAACCCCCAGATGACACTATGGAGGGCTGGACCCTAGTCCAGGGGAAGCGAGGCAAGCGGAAGGCTCGAGTTCCGCTGCACCCATCCGATGCGGAAGCTCCCCGGAAGACCAGGAGGGGAGGCACTGATATCGGGCCTTCTGCTACGGCCACGAGTGAGATCCATCTGCTGGTGTCAGGAGGGGAAGACAGACTGGCATTGGAGGGCAGAATCCCCCCTCCACGAGAGACCCTCCCCTACGAGACCCCTGAGGAAGCTCCTTTTGCCCGGATACCACCTGAACCCCCCGCGAACCCCGAGGCGACCATTGAGGCGGGCCCTAGAGGAGAGGCCCCCGGGGTAGCAGGAGTTGGCCTCTCCTCCGTGTATGTGGAGATTGAGGCCCTAGATTTGACCCCGGTCACCCAGGGAGAAGATGATCTAGTGCCGGCTGGCCTCGATCTGGGTAGCCTCACCCCAGCCCCCCTTACCCCATGCTCCCTCCCGCTAATTGCCTTCCCGGGCGAGCGCACCGCAGAAGGTGGTCCACCACCTGATGCCATGGCCGCCAAGACCACGACGGAGCCAGCGCCTAGCGTCACTGGGAGCCCCCTCCCTTACCCCTTAATCCTCGACTCTGCTCACGAGGCACCTTCTTTTAGCTGTTCGCCTCATGAAGTCCAGAGCCTTACCTCTGCCCCCACCCCCACCGCTGTTCCTGCCCAATTCCCCTCCTCCTGCAATGCTAATGCCGTCCCTGGGGTTATTTCTTTCCCGCCTTTTGCAGATTCCCCCCAGGGAGCAGTCTTTGCACTTTCTAGTCGCGACCCATTAGGAGTTGCAATTTTTTCCCTGCCATCCCCTTCCATCCCAAGGCGTGAAATGGATTTAATAACCCCAGCCTGTCAGACGCCCTGTCGGTGGTCCGCACCCTGTCTACCCACCTTAGCGGACCACGAGGCTGCATTAAGAGCCCCACCAGGGAATATCCTGGAAATCGTAACCCCACCCCCCCATGAGCTGCGGCATGCACTACGGAAGTTCCTAGAACACACCCGTGGCACCCGCAATAGGGTACAGCTGGCTCTTCAGCTATGGGGGGACTTTAACCAAATCCTCCAGGCCATAAGGGCCCTTATACAGGAGTGCAGGGGGCAAGGAAAGAACTGAAGTGCAGGAGTGCAGGGGGCTGAAGGAACTGGCGGCTGTGATTGCAGAGCCATTGGCCATTATCTTTGAAAACTCGTGGCGAACCGGGGAAGTCCCGGATGACTGGAAAAAGGCTAATGTAGTGCCAATCTTTAAAAAAGGGAAGAAGGAGGATCCTGGGAACTACAGGCCAGTCAGCCTCACTTCAGTCCCTGGAAAAATCATGGAGCAGGTCCTCAAAGAATCAGTCCTGAAGCACTTGCATGAGAGGAAAGTGATCAGGAACAGCCAGCATGGATTCACCAAGGGAAGGTCATGCCTGACTAATCTAATCGCCTTCTATGATGAGATTACTGGTTCTGTGGATGAAGGGAAAGCAGTGGATGTATTGTTTCTTGACTTTAGCAAAGTTTTTGACACGGTCTCCCACAGTATTCTTGTCAGCAAGTTAAGGAAGTATGGGCTGGATGAATGGACTATAAGGTGGATAGAAAGTTGGCTAGATTGTCGGGCTCAACGGGTAGTTATCAATGGCTCCATGTCTAGTTGGCAGCCGGTATCAAGTGGAGTGCCCCAAGGGTCGGTCCTGGGGCCGGTTTTGTTCAATATCTTCATAAATGATCTGGAGGATGGTGTGGATTGCACTCTCAGCAAATTTGCGGATGATACTAAACTGGGAGGAGTGGTAGATACGCTGGAGGGGAGGGATAGGATACAGAAGGACCTAGACAAATTGGAGGATTGGGCCAAAAGAAATCTGATGAGGTTCAATAAGGATAAGTGCAGGGTCCTGCACTTAGGACGGAAGAACCCAATGCACAGCTACAGACTAGGGACCGAATGGCTAGGCAGCAGTTCTGCGGAAAAGGACCTAGGGGTGACAGTGGACGAGAAGCTGGATATGAGTCAGCAGTGTGCCCTTGTTGCCAAGAAGGCCAATGGCATTTTGGGATGTATAAGTAGGGGCATAGCGAGCAGATCGAGGGACGTGATCGTTCCCCTCTATTCGACATTGGTGAGGCCTCATCTGGAGTACTGTGTCCAGTTTTGGGCCCCACACTTCAAGAAGGATGTGGATAAATTGGAGAGAGTCCAGCGAAGGGCAACAAAAATGATTAGGGGGCTGGAACACATGAGTTATGAGGAGAGGCTGAGGGAGCTGGGATTGTTTAGCCTGCAGAAGAGAAGAATGAGGGGGGATTTGATAGCTGTTTTCAACTACCTGAAAGGGGGTTCCAAAGAGGATGGCTCTAGACTGTTCTCAATGGTAGCAGATGACAGAACGAGGAGTAATGGTCTCAAGCTGCAGTGGGGGAGGTTTAGATTGGATATTAGGAAAAACTTTTTCACTAAGAGGGTGGTGAAACACTGGAATGCGTTACCTAGGGAGGTGGTAGAATCTCCTTCCTTAGAGGTTTTTAAGGTCAGGCTTGACAAAGCCCTGGCTGGGATGATATAACTGGGAATTGGTCCTGCTTTGAGCAGGGGGTTGGACTAGATGACCTTCTGGGGTCCCTTCCAACCCTTATATTCTATGATTCTATGATTCTATGAAAGCGCGGTGCTGCGGCCTACGAGCGGGCCCGCGGCTTCCGAAATGATCTACTCATCCACGGGATGGGTCATGGGTTGCTGCGCAACCCGCCGGGGGCCACGAACACCCCCACCAACAAGAAACCCCCACCCCCCCAGCCCTCCGCATGACGCCTCTTATTATTGCAACCCTGAATACCAGGGGCGGTAGGATGGCTCTCCGCAGGTCCCAGGTGCTCTCTTACCTTCGGGAAGGGGGGTACTCTGTAGTTTTCCTGCAGGAGACCCATATGGACCCGACTGCCGAGGACAGGTGGCGGCTGGAGTGGGGGGACGGGGTCTACTTTAGCCACTTCACTACTTGGCAAGCTGGAGTGGTGACCCTGTTCTCCCCCAACCTACGGCCTGAGGTGCTAGGGGTCACTGAGGCTGTGCCGGGCCACCTGCTGCGCCTTCGAGTCCGTATGGAGGGGTTCGTGGTCAATCTTGTTAACATCTATGCCCCGCAAATGAGCCCAAAGTGGCCACAATTCTATCAGCGGGTGTCCGACTTTCTCGGCACCCTAGATTCTCATGAGTGCCTGGTCCTGGGAGGGGACTTTAACACCACCGTCGAGGAACAGGACCGCTCAGGGGCCGAGCCGAGCCCGGCCGCCGCGAACATTCTCCGAGGAATAGTTGAACATCACTCTCTAGTGGACGTCTGGCGTGACCATCACCCAGATGACACTTCCACGTTCACTTTTGTCCGGGTGGAGGCCCATCGGTCACACCACTCTCGGTTGGGCTCTATTTACTTATCCCGTTTCCATCTTTCACAGGCCCACTCCTCCGCCATTCGGCCGGCCCCATTCTCCGACCATCATTTAGTCACCATAACGGTCTCCCTCCGTTCAGAGAGACCAGGGCCGGCCTATTGGCACTTTAACAACAGCCTGTTGGAGGACGAGAGCTTCGTGACGTCCTTCCGGAAGTTTTGGCTGGCCTGGCGAGAGCAGTGGCGTGCCTTTCCCTCGGTGCGGCGATGGTGGGATCTCGGGAAGGTGCGCACCAAGCTCTTCTGCCATGACTACACTCGGGGCACCAGCCGACGGAGAAATGCGGCGATGGAGCAGTTGGAACGGGAGGTCTTAGAGATGGAGAGGCGCCTGGCCGCCAACCCCGAGGACCCGTCCCTCTGCCGAGCATGCCGGGAGAAGCGGGAGGAGCTCCGGGCCCTCGAGGACCACCGGGCCTGAGGTGCCTTCATTCGGTCCCGCATCTGCCTCCGTCAGGAAATGGACCGTGGCTCCTGCTTCTTCTGTGCCCTGGAGCAAACGAGGGGGGCCAAGAAATACATCACCTGCCTTCTTGCGGAAGACGGCACCCCCCTCACAGATCCGGAGATGTGTGGGAGGGCCCGTGACTTCTACATCAGCTTTTTCTCCCAGGATCCAACTGATCCTGGCGCTTGCGGGGTGCTCTGGAAGGAACTCCCACGGTCAGCGTGGGCGACCGAGACCAACTAGAGCTGCCTCTCACCCTGGCCGAGTTCTCGGAAGCCCTCCGTCGCATGCCCACCAATAAATCTCCGGGCATGGACGGGCTGACCGTGGAGTTTCACCGCGCGTTCTGGGACATCCTCGGCCCAGACCTAGTCACTGTCTGGGCTGAGTCCTTGCAGAGCGGGGTCCTCCCTCAGTCATGCAGGCGAGCGGTGCTCGCCTTGCTGCCGAAGAAGGGGGACCTCCGCGATTTACGAAACTGGCGTCCCATCTCACTCCTAAGCACAGATTCCAAAATCGTAGCGAAAGCAATCTCGCTGTGGCTAGGGTCCGTGATGGCGGACGTGATCCACCCAGACCAGACCTATACTGTCCCGGGTCGCAGCATTTTTGACAACCTATTTCTAGTCTGAGACCTTTTGGAACTCGGGCGGAGAGATGGTCTGTCGTTCGCCCTCCTGTCTCTTGATCAGGAGAAGGCGTTCGATAGAGTAGACCATGGGTACCTCCTGAGCACTCTGCAGGCATTTGGATTTGGACCTCAGTTTGTGAGTTTTCTCCGGGTGCTGTATGCCTCCGCGGAGTGTTTGGTTAGGCTCAACTGGACCCTGACTGAACCGGTCAGCTTCGGGCGAGGAGTGTGGCAGGGGTGCCCCCTCTCAGGCCAGTTGTACACTCTGGAGATCAAGCCTTTCCTCTGTCTCCTCAGCAGGAGGATGACAGGGTTGGTGCTGCGGGAGCCGGAGCTGTGGCTGGTCCTGTTGGCGTACGCCGATGACATACTCCTCATGGTCCAGGACCCGGGCGACTTGGCACGAGTGGAGGCTTGCCAGGCCATCTACTCGGCAGCCTCCTCCGCCTGAGTCAACTGGGTCAAGAGCTCTGGTGTGGCGGTGGGGGACTGGCGGCAGGTAAGCTCCCTCCCACCTGCGCTTCAGACCATCCGGTGGAGTGCGGGTCCACTGCTCTATCTCGGCGTTTACCTTTCCGCCATGCACCCTTCCCCGCCGGAGAACTGGCAAAATTTAGAGGGCGGGGTGATAGAGTGGATCCGGAAATGGACGAGGCTACTCCGATGTCTCTCCCTCCGAGGGAGAGCACTGGTGCTTAACCAACTAGTCCTGTCCACGCTCTGGTACCGGCTCGACACCCTGGCCCCGGCCCCGGGTTTCCTAACCTACCTCCGGAGGATTGATTCTAGAGTTCTTTTGGTCAGGAATGCACTGGGCCCCTGTTGGAGTTCTTCATTTACCCCTGAAGGAAGGAGGGCAGGGCCTGAAGTGTCTGTACACTCAGGTCCGCGTTTTCTGCCTCCAGGCCCTGCTGATGCTCTTTTATAGTGCAAGTAGTTCGGCGTGGAGCATACTGGCAGACACCTTCCTGCGCCGCTTCCAAGGGCTCCGATACGACCGGCAGCTCTTTTATCTTTGTCCGAGAGGTTTTCCGCGAGACCTCTCCGGGCTGCCGGTCTTCTACCAGGACCTCCTCCGGACCTGGAAACTGTTTCTAATGACCAGGCCCGTGGTGGCCACCGTGGGAGCAGATCTCCTCATGGAGCCCCTGCTACACAATCCCCAACTCTGTGTGCAGGTGGCGGAGTCCCATTCGGTGCACCAGAGGTTGGTCCTGGCGGAAGTCACGAGAGTCGGAGACCTCCTAGACTACGACCGGAGAGAGACTGGCTGGATCCCCTGACGCTCGCTCGGCGCATGGGGCTCTCCAGCCCTCGTGCCCCCCGGCGTGTACTTCAGGAGGCGAAGGCCACCTTGACCCCCGCTGCTCGGGCTTATATCAACCGAGCCTTGCGCGAGGGCGCACCCCGCCCATCCTCTACCCCAGGACCGCCGGACCTTTCTATTGGGCCCCTACCATGCCGATCCCAACAAACCCCTCACCCTTTCACTGCAAGCCGGTTGCATGAACTGCAGCCGGTCAGTTTTCAAATCGCACCACGGAATTATTTATACACACTCACGCTTCACACCCTTCATGCCCACACCCTGGTGTCCCGCCCCGATACAAAGTGGCGGGACCTCCTGCCACCCTTGGAGGGTGAGCAACCTCGGTGGGCCAGCCTGTATTCCACCTTGGTCCCGAGGCCCGTCGGGAACATCAGTTGGCGGCTCCTTCACAGAGCTGTGAGCACGGGCGTGTTTTTGACACGGTTTACCCCCATCCCGGATACTTGCCCTTTTTGTAATGTGAGGGAAACCCTGGCGCACGTATATTTAGAGTGTGCCAGATTGCAGCCCCTTTTCCGGCTCCTCACAAATATTCTATTGCGCTTTTGGCTTCATTTCTCCCCTCACCTTTTTATCTGTACACTCTCCATCCGTGGCCCCACAAAATCGCGAGACCTCCTGGTTAACCTCCTCCTAGCCTTGACTAAAACAGCCATTTATAAAACCAGAGAGGGGAGGTTGGCCCATGAAGCGTCCTGCGATTGTAGGGCCTTTTTCCGATCCTCAGTACATTCACGTATCCGGGCGGAGTTCCTCTGGGCGGCGTCCACCGACTCCCTTGACGCCTTCGAGGAGCAGTGGGCGCTGTCCGGGGTTCTCTGCTTGGTGATCCCGTCCGGTTCTCTCCGTCTGACCCTTTAATTGAGGGGAAGAGTGAGAGACGCCAGCCCCAGCCGTTGCCGCTGTGGATACCATCATAACTGTCATCTAGGAGGGGTCCTATAATACATGGGTGTCTACCCCCCCCACCCCTAAACCGCCCACCCCGCAGCCGTGCCCATCTTGCCGGGCATTCTCAGGAGAGGGATAATCGGTGACACTGGGCGCTGCACTAGGTAACTTGAGGGGGTGGAAGACCACGAGTGTCGAGGAAGCCCCCCCGCTCTAGGCCACCAGGTAACTCAGGAGGGTGGAAGACCACGAGTGTCGAGGAAGCCCCCCCGCTCTGGGCCCAGGCTAGCCTGAACACTTCTCCCTCCTGAAAGCTGCTGTGTTATACCTTCTGTTTGCGTTGTTTTGTTGCATAGTTTGTTTTGTTTCCTTTGGTAATTCTTGTAAGTGTTACAAATAAACTTCTTTTGTTTAAAAACAAAAAAACAAAAAAACCTTCCCTGTTACCTTACCCAGGGAAAAGGGACCTACTTAGCCTGCTCTCCTACTGCTACCCTCTGGCCTGGGCATTTCTTGCTTTTTGCCCCTGCTTTCGGCTCCCCGCTCCCACCCCCGACTGGGCCATATGCTCTCCCCCTTTCTTTTCTTTTCTTTTTTTTTTTTTTTTCTTTCTCCGCTGTTGCTAGAGTGCTGGCTGTTAGCCCACCCCCCTTCCCCCCCCTGCCCTCGGATGCTGCTGCCACTCCAGCTGAAACCCCCACCCTGAGAGGGGGGGGCCTGCTGACCCGCTCCCCGGAGTGGGGGAGTGGAAGGACCCAGCCCCCAGACCCAGCCGCTTGCTGTTTGTCTGCGGACCCGTCTCTGGTTGAGAGGAATCTTATCACTTGCTCCGGCATTTCTGGAATGCAAAAAAGAAAACCTGGAACAGACAGAGAAACAGCCATCTAGCAGAGGAATACTGCCCGGGGAACTTACAAATCGCCATGGAGGGGGCCCAAGACTGAGTAACTTTCGAACTGTGCTCTCACAGGCTTTGACTGTGTCGTGACTGTATTTGTAGGGACACAGGGGGTGTGGGACGGAGCTCCCACCGATCCATTTGTGTCCTCCCAACCCCCACACTACCATCTTCACAACTGCCTCCTCCACCGTCATAGCTGGCTGTTTAACATCTGCCTCTGGACTTAGCTGCTTGTCCTGATTCCACCGTGTGGGTCAGAAGCACCAGCCAACCAAACAGGACTCTCTGGACAAGCGTACAGTGGTTCACGTGCCGCCCCCCCTGAACTGCCCATCCCACAGCCTGTCCCTTTTTACCTGACCCTAACTCCTGTTAACCACCTGCCACCGGCCCCGCTGGGGCATCAGCAATGGAGGGCACCAGGGTGACCTCCGCTGCTGCCATGTCCACCGCCTCCCCAGACTCTAGGGGAGCCCCCCAACTGGTGAGAAAGGCCAGGGCAAGAAGAAGGGGAAGGGCCCCGCTAAAACCCCCAGGCCCTCCATGGCAGGGGCCACCCCCACTGCTGAGGCCCCGCCACCGACCACAGCATCCCTCTCCGGTGCCCCCTTCACCAGCTCTGCAGGTGTCCGTCCCTCACCCCCCAGGACGTATGCCCAGGTGACAGCAGGCCCCCCGCCTGCCACCTCATCATGTCTCCCACCCACCACCTCTGCCACCATCAACAGCGGCCGGGGCCCCTTTCCCACCATGACAAGGAAGCACAGTGTCCAATGCCTCCTGGTGCCCACCCCACCCCACGTGGAGACCTACGTGCGGGCATTGGCGAGGGTGGTGGGGCCCTTGGCCATTGTGGCGGCCTCCAAAATGTATGGGAAGGTCGTCTTCTTCTTAGGATCGGAGGCTGCTGCCCAGGAGGCAGTGGAGAGGGACCTGGCAGTGGGGGGGGAGGTTGTCCCCCTAGAGATAATAGAGGACTGGGGATCCACCTGGTCCTGACCTCTGTCCCTCCTTTTCTCCCCAATGCTGCCCTGTTACCCACCCTTTCCACCCTGGGGAAACCTGTTTCTGTCATCAGCCCTCTCCTGTTGGGCTGCAAGGACCCCACCCTCTGTCACATCTTTTCCTTCCGCCAGCAAGTGCAGCTTCTACTGCTGTCGGCGGCGCATGATGGAGAGGCGCTCGAGGGGTCCTTCCTAGTCCCCCACCAGGGGGCCCATTACCGGGTGTATTTCTCCACGGGGGAAGCCTGGTGCTACCTCTGCCGGGCGTCAGGGCATGTCCGGAGGGACTGCCCCTTAACCCGGCAAGGAGGGGCATCTGGGATCCCCAAGACCTGGCAGGACATCGGCCCCATCATTGCCGACGCCCCTGGCAGCCCAATACCCGAACCCACCCTCCCCCCCTTCGCACCACCACTTCTCCCTCTCAGGCCCAAGTTGCACCTCCCCTACAACGCCCAGACAAGCGGGAGAGCCCCGCCCTTGCTGCTGACAATCTAGCGGGGCCTATGGAGGAGGGTGTGACAGAGATACCACCAGGCATCGGAGAGAGCCTGCCCCAGGGAGAATCCTCCCTCCCTTATGCTGCTCCACCATCCCCCCCCAAGTCCCTGAGCCATCACCTTTACCCCCTGACATGACCCCTGCTAACCAGCCTCCTGATGCTGTGGCCGCTAAATCCACCATAGAGCCCATGCCTGGTATCACTGAGAGCTCCCTCCCCACCCCCTTAACCCTCGAGTCTGATCGGGAGGTGCCACCATCCAGCTGCTTGCCTCCCGAAACCCAGAACCTCGCCTCTGCCCCTGCCCCTATCCAGTCTATTTCCTGCAATGTTATTGCCGCCACCGGGGCTGTCTCATTCTCTTTCCCAACTGATGACTCCCAGGGAGCGGCCTTTGTGTTCTCCTGCCCGGACCCATTAGGAGCTGCTATCTTCCCTCCACCGACCCCTATCGCCCCAGAGCTTGAGGCGGGCCTAGAAGCTCCAGCCCATCAGGCACACCATCGGTGGTCTGCACCCTGCTTGTCTGTTTTAGTGGACCACGGGGCTGCACCAAGGGTCCCACCAGGGAACAACCAGGAAACCATAACCCCACGCCTCCATGAGCTGCGAGGAGAGCTGCGGAAGTTTTTAGAGGATGTCCGTGGCTCCCGCAACAAGGTACAGCTTGCTCTCCAGCAATGGGGGGATTTTTTTCAAATCCTCTGGGCCACAAGGGCCCTCATGGGGGAAGGTAAAGGTAAAGGGCCCTCATGGGGGAAGCAGGATGCCGCGGCCTACTGGCAGGTCCGCGTCTTCCATGACCAATTACTCACCTACGGGACGGGTCAAGGACTGCTGCGCGGCCCGCTGGGGGATGTGAGCATCCCTGCCAGTGAGGATCCCCCCCAGCCTCCCCCATGACACCTCTCACCATCGCAACATTGAACACCCGGGGTTGTAAGATGGCTCTCCGCAGGTCCCAGGTGCTCTTCTTCCTTCGGGAGGGAGGGTACTCTGTGATTTTCCTGCAGGAGACCCATACAGATCCGACCGCCGAAGACGGAGGCTGGAGTGGGGGGACAGGATCTACTTTAGCCATTCCACGATTTGGCAGACTGGAGTGGCGACTCTGTTCTCCCCCAACCTACGGCCCAAGGTGCTAGGGGTCGCCGAGGCCATGTCGGGTCGCCTGCTGCATCTCTGGGTCCATATAGAGGGGCTCGTGGTTAACCTCGTTAACGTCTATGCCCCGATATTGGGTCCGGAGCGGCTGCAATTTTATCAGCAGGTGTCCGCCTTCCTCGGCACCTTAGATTCTCATGAGTGCCTGGTCCTGGGAGGGGATTTTAATACCACCCTTGAGGAGTGAGACCACTCGGGGACCAAGCACAGCCTGGCCGCCGTGGACACCCTCCGGGAGATAGTTGAACATCACTCCCTAGTGGACATCCGGCATGACTACCACCCAGATGACACTTCCACGTTCACCTTTGTCCGGGTGGAAGCCCATCGGTTGAGCCACTCCCGGTTGGACCGCATTTATTTATCATGCTTCCATCTCTCACAAGCCCACTCCTCCAGCATTCGACTGGCCCCATTTTCTGACCATCACCTAGCCACCATGACAGCCTCCCTCTGTGCGGAGAGGCCGGGGCCGGCCTATTGGCATTTTAACAACAGCATGTTGGAGGATGAAGTCTTCGTGACGTCCTTCTGGGAATTCTGGCTGGCCTGGTGAGGGCAGTGGCATGCCTTTCCCTCGGCGTGGCGATGGTGGGACCTGGGGAAGGTGCGCGCCCGGCTGTTCTGCTGCGACTACACGCGGGGCACCAGCCGACGGAGAAATGAGGCAATAGAGCAGTTGGAACGGGAGGTCTTAGAGATGGAGAGGCGTCTGGCCGCCAGCCCCGAAGACCCGCTCCTCTGCGGAGCATGCCGGGAGAAGCGGGAGGAGCTCCGGGCTCTCGAGGACCATCGGGCCCAGGGCACCTTTGTTCGATCCCACATCCGCCTCCTTCGGGAGATGGATTGCGGCTCCCGCTTCTTCTATGCCCTAGAGAAAACGAGGGGGGCTAAGAAACACGTCACCTGCCTCCTGGCAGAAGACGGCACCCCCCTCACGGAACTGGCAGAGATGTGCAGGAGGGCCCGAGCCTTCTATGCAAGTCTTTTCTCCCCGGATCCAACTGACCCTAGCGCTTGCAGAGTGCTTTGGGAGGAGCTCCCTATGGTCAGCGTGAGCGACCGAGACCGGCTAGAATTGCCTCTCACTCTGGCCAAGTTCTCGGAAGCCCTCCGTCGTATGCCCACTAATACGTCTCCAGGCATGGACGGGCTGACCATGGAGTTCTACTGTGTGTTTTGGGACGTCCTCGGCCCAGACCTAGTCACTGTCTGGGCCGAGTTTCTGCAGAGCGGGGTCCTCCCTCTTTCGTGCACGTGAGCTATGCTTGCCTTATTGCCGAAGAAGGGGGACCTCCGTGATTTACGAAATTGGTGTCCCGTCTCGCTCCTCAGCATGGACTACAAAATCGTAGCGAAAGCAATCTCGCTGCGGCTAGGGTCTGTGCTGGTGGGCGTGATCCACCCAGACCAGACCTACACCGTCCTGGACCGCAGTATCTTTGATAACCTATTTATAGTTTGGGACCTTTTGGAACTTGGGCATAGAGATGGTCTGTCGTTTGCCCTCCTGTCCCTAGATCAGGAGAAGGCATTCGATAGAGTAGATCATGGGTACCTCCTGAGCACTCTGCAGGTGTTTGGCTTCGGACCCCAGTTTGTGGGTTTTCTCCGGGTTTGTACACTTTCGCAGAGTGTCTGGTTAAGCTCAGCTGGACCCTGACTGAACCGGTCAGCTTTGGGCGAGGAGTGTGGCAGGGGTGCCCCCTCTTGGGCCAGCTATACACTCTGACGATCGAACCCTTCCCCTGTCTCCTCTGCAGGAGGTTGACAGGGTTGGTGCTGTGGGAGCCGGAGCTGCAGCTGGTGCTGTCAGCGAACGCTGATGACGTGCTCCTCGTGATCCAGGACCCCGGCGACTTGGCGCGGGTGGAAGCTTGCCAGGCCATCTATTCGGCAGCCTCCTCCGCCCGGGTCAACTGGGTCAAGAGCTCTGGCTCGGCGGTAGGAGACTGGTGACAGGCGAGCTCCCTCCCACCCGCGCTTCAGACCATCCGGTGGAGTGCGGGTCCGCTGCTCTACCTCGGCATTTACCTTTCTGCCACGCATCCCTCTACACCGGAAAACTGGGAAAATTTAGAGGGCAGGGTGATAGAGCGGCTCCGGAAATGGATGGGACTACTCTGATGTCTCTCCCTCCGAGGGAGAGCACTGGTGCTTAACCAACTAGTCCTGTCCATGCTCTGGTACTGGCTCAACACCCTGGTCCCGGCCCCAGGTTTCCTGACCAATCTCCGGACATCGATTCTGGGTTCTTTTGGTCAGGAACACACTGGGCCCCTGTAGGGGTTCTTCATCTACCCCTGAAGGAAGGAGGACAGGGCCTGACGTGTCTACACACTCAGGTCCGTGTCTTCTGCCTCCAGGCCCTACAGAGGCTCCTCTATGGTGCAGGCAGTTTGGCATGGAGCACACTGGCGCATGCCATCCTGTGCCGCATCCGAGGGCTCTGATATGACCGGCAGCTCTTTTATCTCCATCCGGGAGGTCTTCCGTGAGACCTCTCGGGGCTGCCGGTCTTCTACCAGGACCTCCTCTGGACTTGGAAACTGTTCTTAATGACCAGGTCCGTGGCAGCCACCGAGGGAGTAGATCTCCTCGCGGAGCCCCTGCTACACAACCCCCAGCTCTGTGTGCAGGTGGCGGAGTCCCGCTCGGTGCACCAGAGCTTGATCCTGGCAGAAGTCACGAGAGTCGGAGACCTCCTGGACTATGACCGGGGAGACTGGCTGGATTCCCTTACGCTCGCCCGGCACATGGGGCTCTCCAGACCTCACCCCCCCGGCGCATACTTCAGGAGTTGAAGGCCGCTTTGCCGCCCGCTGCTCGAACTTACCTCGACCGGGTCCAACTCAAGGGCACGCCCCGCCCACCCTCTACCCCAGGCCTGCCAGACCTTTTAATTGGACCCCTGTCCCGCAGACCCAATTGACCCCCACACTCCTTCACTGCTAGCCGGCTGCATGAACTGCAGCCGGTATGCTTCCAAAACACGCCAAGGAAACATCTATACACGCTCATGCTCCACACCCTTCATGCCCTCACCCTAGTGTCCCGTTCCAACACAAAGTGGCAAGACCTTCTGCCACCTTTGGAGGGTGAGCAGCCCTGGTGGGCCAGCCTATATTCCACCTTGGTTCCGAGGCCCGTCGGGGACATCAGTTGTCGGCTCCCTCATGGAGCTGTGAGCACAGGCACGTACTTGGCATGGTTCACCCCCATCCCAGATACTTGTCCCTTTTGTAGTGTGAGGGAAACCCTGGCACACGTATATTTGGAGTGTGCCAGGCTGCAGCCCCTGTTCAAACTCCTCACAAATCTCCTATTATGTTTTTGGTTGCATGTTTCCCCTCACCTTTTTATTTATGCACTCCCCATCCGTGGCCTCACAAAGTCGCGGGATCTCCTAGTTAACCTCCTGCTGGCCCTGGCTAAAACGACCATCTATAAAACCAGAGAGAGGAGGTTGGCCGATGGCTTTTCCTGTGATTGTGGGGCCGTTTTCCTATCCTTGGTCCGTTCACGTATTTGGGCGGAGTTCCTCTGGGTGGCGTCCACCGACTCCCTTGACGCTTTTGAGGAGCGGTGGGTGCTGTCCGAGGTTCTCTGCTCGGTGTCCCCGGCCGGGTCCCTTTGTCTGACCCTTTGATTTGGGGAGAGAATAAGCCCAGCCCCAGCCATTGCTGCTGCGGACACCACCACCTTAGAGGGGTCCTTTCACATGTGGGTGCACGTGCCCCCCCCGGATTGTCCACCCCATAGCCTGCCCCTCTTGTTGGGTGCTTTCAGAGGAGGGAATTGTTGGTGACACTTGGGCGTGGCACCAGGTAACTCGAAGGGGTGGAAGACTACAAGAGTGGAGGAAGCCCTCCACTCTGGGCCCAGGCAAGCTTGAACACTTCCTTCCCCTGAAGCTAATGAGAAAACAATTGTGATTGGTTGCTGTGTTACACATTGCATATGCTGCTGTTTTTACTTTGTAAGTGTGTTATGCAAATAAAAAAATATCTTTTACTTAAAAAAAAAATCACTCTCCTGTAGCCATCTGGCCTGACCCTGTCACACCATGTAAAGAAAATATTTTAAAATGTGAGTGTGACATCAGCTGTGGAATTTGTGAGTAAATTAGGCCATTGATGGGAGGTGACAAATATTAAGCTCCTGGAATTGCCCTGCTCCTATCCCCTCCCCCTCTAGAGTTTGACTTTTAAATATATATATATATAATTTTTCAATTTATTTTGGGGAATTTCCTGTTACTTTGTTCTATACATTCCCTTCAGGGGTCAGGTCTTAACCCCAGGGCTTGGAAGGCACTGGAGGGGGTTCAGGTTCTGTCCCTAGGGAGGTGGGAGACTTGAGCGGGGGGTTGGGTCCTACCCCCAGAGGGGGTCGGAGGCCATGGGGGTGCAGAGCAAGCCTTCCCTGCACTCACTCTGCAGTGGCAGCTCGCAGGGCTGCACAGAGGGATGGCCAGGCTAAACCTAAGCAGTGCCAGGTCGCAATGCCCAGAGTGAGGAGCTGGGCTCAGCCCTGCAGGACAGGAGCTGTCGCGGTGGGTGGTTTTATTTTATGTCATTTGTAAGCATTGTTTTTCACTTTATTTTGCATTATTTCACATTTGCAAAAAACACAGGGCTCTATCCATACTCCTCGGCTCTTCGCTTCCCCACTCCCTACACTCCTAACTTCGACCTTGCTCCCCTTCATCTGCTCCTGTCCCTCACCTTCACATATGCTCTCCCCTCCACCTATGCTTCCCCCTCCAAAACTCTTGCCTTCTCCACTCTGCTTCTCTCTCCGCACACTTCTATGCTCCTATTCTCCTGCCCATTTGCCTTTTGCTTCCTTCCCTCTGCTTCTGAGTCAGTGAACCCCATCCTAGCTCATGTACGTAACCCTCCTCCCAGGCTCCTATCCCCCTCTCTCAAGCCCTGTATCTCTTTACCTGTCCCTCCTTCCCCACTGCTTTCAAGTCAGGAACTCCTCCTCTATGTTGCCTGCAGACAGAGGATTGAGAGCACAAGAGAAACAGTCTCCCTACTCTCATTTCTATGCCTGGTGCCACAGCAACCAGCCATAGCGAGGAGGAGTAATTGCGGGGAAAGTCCTGCTCAGCCCCTGCAGACCCAAGATGGAGCATGCTCAGTCACTCTGAGGGAGTGGTACATGGGCAGCCTGGTTGCAAGTGTTGCCACCTGTCCAGGTTTCCTCAGGATCAGCCTTTTTTCGAGGCAGTTGTCCTGAGAAATCTGTGAGAGTACTCAGTACACACTGTCAGCTGTCCAGTTTTATGGACTCAGGATCAGCTTGGTTGTCAGTTTTCTGTACCTCAGAGTGGCAACCCTACTGGTTGCACATAGGAAGCTGTAAGGGGCTAGAGCATATTCAGGAACTGAATGGCTAGGCAGCAGTTCTGCAGAAAAGGACCTAGAGGTTACAGTGGACAAGAAGCTGGATATGAGTCAACAGTGTGCTCTTGTTGCCAAGAAGGCTAATGGCATTTTGGGATGTATAAGTAGGGGCATTGCCAGCAGATCAAGGGATGTGATCATTCCCCTCTATTCGACATTGGTGAGGCCTCATCTGGAATACTATATCCAGTTTTCGGCCCCACACTACAAGAAGGATGTGGAAAAATTGGAAAGCGTCCAGTGGAAGGCAACAAAAATGATTAGGGGACTGGAACACATGACTTATGAGGAGAGGCTGAGGGAACTGGGATTATTTAGTCTGCAGAAGAGAAGGGGGGGCGGATTTGACAGCTGCTTTCAACTACCTGAAAGGGGGTTCCAAAGAGGATGGATCTAGACTGTTCTCAGTGGTAGCAGATGACAGAACAAGGAGTAATGGTCTCAAATTGCAGCGGGGGAGGTTTAGATTGGATATTAGGAAAAACTTTTTCACTAGGAGGGTGGTGAAGCACTGGAATGCGTTATCTAGGGTGGCGGTGGAATCTCCTTCCTTTGAGGTTTTTAAGGTCAGGCTTGACAAAGCCCTGGCTGGGATGATTTGGATGGGGATTGGTCCTGCTTTGAACAGGGGGTTGGACTAGATGACCTCCTGAGGTCCCTTCCAACCCTGATATTCTATGATTCTATGATTCTACAGATGGAATCTTTATAGAACTCAGGAGCCAAATTCTAGCATGTGCCAAGTATGAGTTTCAGTCTTATACATTTTCCATATTCACATGAATTTTCATGAGGATGGTAAAAGGCACATACCTGACATTAGGAAGACTCTCCTGACTAATGTCAAGACCTTGCTCCAAAGCATGGATGTGCTACTGTTTCACAACCACTTATATGAAGATTTTTAACATGGGCAAACAACAGAGTTTTCCCTAACCATGTTCTAGGAAATGGCTGAACTATTAACTGAATCTTAAAAATAAAAATAAAAAATCACACACACCCAGCATGGAAAATTTCAGCCCAAGTCGTTAAAGTTTTGCAAACCTATAAGCAACTGAAAACAGGGTCCTAGAATGGGAAGTATCAGGCAACCTTGACTTTTTACCTGTGCTGCCTATAATGAAATAAGCCAAGAGCTAGCTTAGTAGCAGATAAAAAAAAAGTTATTAGTGTAATTTTCCTCTGTGAATAAACATCAAAAAATATGTTTGTTATATCTCTTTCATTCTTCTCCTATTCTCAGAAGAGGCCACACACTCCACCTTCCATGGTTTTCAGAGGAGCACTTTCTTCACCCTCAATGCCCTATATTACAGAAAGGTTCCTAGGCTAATTAGGGCTATATGAGTCTCTCTTTATATCCCATTAATGCTACTTTATGCTCTGCTACAAAGATCACTGCAGAGTGTTTTTCTGCCTACGCAGCATACTCAGCACTAGGGGAAGGTTATCCCATAACTGCCTACTTAAGAGTTTCTTATACTTTCCTCTGAAGAGCTGGAACTGTCAGAGACAGGATACTGGACTTGATGCATCATTGGCCTGATACGTATGGCAGTTCCTAAGTAGCACAAATGGATTAGTGCCTGATTGCCTCATATGCTGTGGTTACAATGGGCAATTTTAAACAAAGCTGGCTGATGTCCTGTATATTAAAAATATTTCAGGATCCTAATAGCTACAGACCACTCTTTAGAAAATATGAAAGTTAACTCTGTCAGTTCATATTGTCAGCAGCCTTTTAGAAATAATGTTCGATTCTATTATGTGCAGTGTTTCTATACACACACTGACAAACGTTAACATATAATATGAATAGATTTATTATAGCTATATCACAAAGCATGGTCCTAAAATCAATGCAGAATGAAGAATAGTGACCTTGGAATACACTTTCAATCACTGAAAAGTTTTTAAAAGCAGCTATTTCAACTGGCTCTGAAGTTAACTTGTTTTGAAGTTTAACAGAGAAATGTGTCCTGAAGGTTATTCCAGTTTTATTGTCACCATAATAGCAGCAGGACGTAGCATCTCAAGGACTCAAAGAGGTTTTGTTTATGCTCACCACTTCATAACTGTTGTTCTTGCCGTGCACAATGTGAAATGTAAAGCTATATGAAGCTTGTTGATGTCCCCGAACAAACGTGTTCTAGACATGAATAATTACATCCTCTAGATTCAGCTGAAAAAGAATTAAAGAAAGTATCAGGTGAAACAGTGTTTAGGATTGAAAACTCTCACCTTCTTCACACATGTAAATACTTTTCCATTTGTCACATGCATGCTTCAAAATACAGGTGCTTAACAGAAAAACATGGTGGAATTTTCCAAGAAAATGATATTTCTCATCAATAGAGGAATAAAACATTTTGAGACAACTATAAGAATAATCACTAACTGAACTATAACTAAAATGTTTATTAAAATGAATAAAAAATTTGATTTTATTTGTTCTTGTAGAATTAACAAAATCAAACACCTATAACATTAGAAAGTCTTTGATTCTTTGATCTTAGTGCTGACACTTCCTCTTGCTACAGGTACAAATTAACTAAGGATGGATATCAAACATTTAATAGGCTTAACCATGGATAGAAATAGATACAATTTTGTTCCTATGGTCCCAGAACTAGAAAGGAGAGACAAGGAAACCAGGCACACTTCCTGATGCTCACTGCTCAGCAAATACAGATCCCCATCAGTATCTGAATTCCAGAGTTAAATAACAGTATTCCCAGGAACTTGTATGGAAGTACTTGAGTAAACTGACCAGAATTTGGCCACTGTCTGTCCCATAATCTCAGATAAAGGAGGCAGCTAACAATTACTGCAAGAGGCCAGAATAGTCACTATCTAATTTCTTATTTGAGGCCTGTTTTTGAAAGGTGCTCTTTGTAACACAGGCTTGCAATGGAAAATATATGTTAATATCCCGATGTCCAGGTAGCAATAGTTGCCAAGAATGCTTTTCATCATTTGTGCTTGGCAAGAAGGTTGCAGTCTTTCCCCGCTGATGAATCTCACTAGTCTTCCATGGCTTTGTTACTTTGAGACTGCGGTGTGCTGTACATGAACACTGCACATACAGCCCATCCAGAACCATAGGTAGTGCAGAAAGTGAATACCAGAACTTCTTCTGAGAAGCATGTTATGCTTGTTCTCTATAATCAGCTTTAGACGTCAGCCCTTTTCCAGAAGACATTAAAGTGTTGTTTTATAACTTATAAATACTAAATAATTTGTGCCTTACTTTTGCTGAGCTGGATTGTTTCCTGCCATGGTAAAGCTAATGGGAGGAAGGGGTGACTCAGGCTTAAGAAATCTCTATGAGATTACCTTTAGGAGATAGATTCCCCATGTATATCTGTCAGTGCCCCCTGACCTTTAGAATAAATGACAGGACCCTGTTCAGCAGCAGGCCAGATGCTCTTTATTTTTCAGATGGCCCCACACAGTTGCTTTATCCCTTCCATAAAGGGGGATCCCTGATGTCGAGTGAAGACTGTGAAGAAAAATAAACAGTCATAGGCTGAATCATCCTTTCTTAGGAAGCTCCTCAGTATAAGTGAGGAGACAAGCAGCATCCTTATTTTGGCCCCACCTCCATCTAAGAGTCCCCAACATGTGCCTCACCCTGTCCCGATGGAAATGAGTACCTTCTGCATATGGGCCTTGGAGATGCAATTTCCCCCTTAGGTACCACTTCTCCTGATGTAGTTCTATGGCAGCTGCAATCAGTGGAGGTGCTTTAGTGAGTAGTTATCTGGTTTAAATGAGAGGGGTTGCTGCCTGGGAACTATTGGTGAGAACTCATTAATTCTGAAATTTTCTTTCCTTTTTGGTTTGCCAGAGTCCAGATTTACTGACTCTCTGGCTATACTGCTGGGCATTTGTTTTCCCTGATTTCTCTGAGGAGGCACGTGAATGATTTTAGAGCTAATAGCTAAACAGAATCCTTTGTTGGCATTGGGCTAATTTACAAATCTCTGTTTTTTCAGGACTGCTTTTAATTTTTCTGTCTCTACTAAGAAAACATTGAACATCACATTTGGAAAATTGAAATAAATTAATAAATGACGCCATCAGCTGCTCCTGCAAGTTAAGATGGATTTGCAATTGTACCTGGCTCATGGGAAGATTGATCCCCATGGAAAGTGTAAAACCACAAGGGAATCTAAGATTTTTTGGTTTTGCTTTTGAACAATATGCATCAGGACAGATGCTACATAGTCTCATTAATTCACTGCCCCCATTCTACTTACCTCACCTGCAGAGAGCAAGAGCAGATCAGTATAAAAATGAGTTGTAATCCATTAAGGATTTACAAGGCTTTCAATAACCAAACCCAAAATTAACAAGTTCTAAATCATGGATTCTTTGAGTTCTCCCTATGATATCTTTATGACAAGCAAACAAGTGTCAAGATAATCCTTTTATTATGAACAGGCACTACAGACAGAATAAGGTAACAAACTTTCTACTACTCTGTGTAGAAAGCCTGTGGCTGCCCTATTCTGGGCTTCCTTGTTTCTGTCCCCAGCAGGAAGTGTCACAGAGAAACCAAAGAGTGCCTCTAAAGTTTACAGGAAATGTGGCATCTCCACAATTCCTGGAGGACTTGTGAAAATCTTGTGCATCCATATGTCAGACCTAGTGTCTGCTTTTCAATTTGTACTTCATCTCTGTCGTTGTCATAACCCTAGATGCATATAAGACTGGCAACCAATTAGCTCCATAATGTTGTAACAGTACTTCTCCCAGCCCTCCTTTCAAGGCATTTGTAGAAAGTTTGATGTCTTTCAACAGGCTACAGAATTGTAGCACTGAAGCTGATGTCAGAATGTGCTTTAAATCATTGAACTCTCCATCATGCTCTGGAATCTATGCCCATTCAGTAACCTCATGGGAGAGATGTCTTAGGTGAACGTGCAAACTGTATAGCTAGGAATGAACTTACTGTCATAATTCAGCATGCCTTTGAACTCCCTTTTTATCTTTAAGTCTTGCTGTGTTCAGTTTTGCCTGAATCTTTGATTCATTGGGCAAGATTCCCTTTTAGTTCAGTCTCTTTCCCAAGTATTTTATTTCCATTTGAAACTGATATTTGGCCTTATTTAGTTTCAGGTTATTAGCTCTCACAGTTTCCAGAACTTTCCTCAGTCATTCCCAATGTTCAATGGCAGTGTGGTCCCAACTTATTATGTCATCAGTCTACATTTTCACACCTGCCATACCCTTTAGTGATTGGATCATTGTACAATGAAACACTGCTGGAGCTGAACATAGTCCGAAAGGCAGTCTTAGGAAGCAGCATCTGCCAAGTGGTGTATCAAAAGTGCAGATCTTGGAGCTCTTGGTGTTCACAGGAATCTGTCAATATCTAGACATCTAAGAATTTGGATCCTGCACTCTCAGACACCAATTCACTTCTTGTGGGGAAGAGTATGTGTGCTCTTTTTATATATACACAGCTGAATGCCATCTCCTTTTTTCTCTACAATTACCAAGGAGTGAATCCAATCTGTTGGTTCTTCTATTCTCCAAATGATACCATTTGCTGTCATATTTTGCATCTCTTCTTCTAGTCTCTTTCTTAAGACTTGTGAAACTTTCTTGTAGCATATATCCAGGTTCTCTTAACTGTATCTTATAGGTTTCTGGGATGTATTCATTTCCTATTAATACACCTTCAGATGATGCTATTAATAGTTTCATATTTGGTTCTGTGTTGCCTTTTTGTCTTTCTATGACATACATCCTCTTAATGAGACCAAGCACCCAATGTAGGTTCAATACTGGTTGCTCAACTCTGGGTATCACCACGCACACTTGTTTTTATCATTTTCCTTTTGTTTTTAAATATCAGTGTGCACTCTCCCAAAACTGGAATTGTTCCTCCATTATTGTCTTTCATGGATATTTTTGACTCATCTCTCTATTTCAGTTTCTGTTATTACATTTACTTGTGCCCCAGTGTCTATATTCGCAAAAAGAAAAGGAGTACTTGTGGCACCTTAGAGACTAACCAATTTATTTGAGCATGAGCTTTCGTGAGCCACAGCTCACTTCATCAGATGTTTACCGTGGAAACTGCAGCAGACTTTATATACACACAGAAATCATGAAACAATACCTCCTCCCACCCCACTGTCCTGCTGGTAATAGCTTATCTAAAGTGATCAACAGGTGGGCCATTTCCAGCACAAATCCAGGTTTTCTCACCCTCCACCCCCCCACACAAATTCACTCTCCTGCTGGTGCTAGCCCATCCAAAGTGACAACTCTTTACATAATCAAGTCGGGCTATTTCCTGCATAGATCAAGGTTTTCTCACATCCCCCCCACCCCCATACACACACAAACTCACTCTCCTGCTGGTAATAGCTCATCTAAACTGACCACTCTCCAGGTTTAAATCCAAGTTAAACCAGAACATCTGGGGGGGGGGGGGTAGGAAAAAACAAGAGGAAACAGGCTACCTTGCATAATGACTTAGCCACTCCCAGTCTCTATTTAAGCCTAAATTAATAGTATCCAATTTGCAAATGAATTCCAATTCAGCAGTTTCTCGCTGGAGTCTGGATTTGAAGTTTTTTTGTTTTAAGATAGCGACTTTCATGTCTGTGATTGCGTGACCAGAGAGATTGAAGTGTTCTCCGACTGGTTTATGAATGTTATAATTCTTGACATCTGATTTGTGTCCATTTATTCTTTTACGTAGAGACTGTCCAGTTTGACCAATGTACATGGCAGAGGGGCATTGCTGGCACATGATGGCATATATCACATTGGTGGATGTGCAGGTGAACGAGCCTCTGATAGTGTGGCTGATGTTATTAGGCCCTGTGATGGTGTCCCCTGAATAGATATGTGGGCACAATTGGCAACGGGCTTTGTTGCAAGGATAAGTTCCTGGGTTAGTGGTTCTGTTGTGTGGTATGTGGTTGTTGGTGAGTATTTGCTTCAGGTTGCGGGGCTGTCTGTAGGCAAGGACTGGCCTGTCTCCCAAGACTTGTGAGAGTGTTGGGTCATCCTTTAGGATAGGTTGTAGATCCTTAATAATGCGTTGGAGGGGTTTTAGTTGGGGGCTGAAGGTGACCGCTAGTGGCGTTCTGTTATTTTCTTTGTTAGGCCTGTCCTGTAGTAGGTAACTTCTGGGAACTCTTCTGGCTCTATCAATCTGTTTCTTTACTTCTGCAGGTGGGTATTGTAGTTGTAAGAAAGCTTGACAGAGATCTTGTAGGTGTTTGTCTCTGTCTGAGGGGTTGGAGCAAATGCGGTTGTATCGCAGAGCTTGGCTGTAGACGATGGATCGTGTGGTGTGGTCAGGGTGAAAGCTGGAGGCATGCAGGTAGGAATAGCGGTCAGTAGGTTTTCGGTATAGGGTGGTGTTTATGTGGCCATTGTTTATTAGCACTGTAGTGTCCAGGAAGTGGATCTCTTGTGTGGACTGGATACTATTAATTTAGGCTTAAATAGAGACTGGGAGTGGCTAAGTCATTATGCAAGGTAGCCTGTTTCCTCTTGTTTTTTCCTACCCCCCCCCCCAGATGTTCTGGTTTAACTTGGATTTAAACCTGGAGAGTGGTCAGTTTAGATGAGCTATTACCAGCAGGAGAGTGAGTTTGTGTGTGTATGGGGGTGGGGGGGATGTGAGAAAACCTTGATCTATGCAGGAAATAGCCCGACTTGATTATGTAAAGAGTTGTCACTTTGGATGGGCTAGCACCAGCAGGAGAGTGAATTTGTGTGGGGGGGTGGAGGGTGAGAAAACCTGGATTTGTGCTGGAAATGGCCCACCTGTTGATCACTTTAGATAAGCTATTACCAGCAGGACAGTGGGGTGGGAGGAGGTATTGTTTCATGATTTCTGTGTGTATATAAAGTCTGCTGCAATTTCCACGGTAAACATCTGATGAAGTGAGCTGTGGCTCACGAAAGCTCATGCTCAAATAAATTGGTTAGTCTCTAAGGTGCCACAAGTACTCCTTTTCTTTTTGCGAATACAGACTAACACGGCTGTTCCTCTGAAAAGTGTCTATATTGTAGATCACATTAATGCCATTTGTGCACATTTTAATTAGCCAATCTTTTGAGTTTTCAGCCTCCTCCATTATTGTGCTTATTCCTCTTCATCTGAGGAATTAATTTTTTTCATTTAATACATGCAGTTTTGTGCTTTCTCTGATCGTGTTAGCATAATGGGCTTATTATAGTTTCAACAGATTTACCTGAATGCTGAGCATTTCCTGTACTTATGCTGTTGCCATATCACTGGCATTGTTTCCGGCTTTCTGTTTTTCTGTCCTTGGACAATTTAATTTCTGTGAACTTTTCTCTTGCTGATTTAGCTATCGTACTCACAGTGATGTATTCAGTGGCTTTTTATTTATGTTTGTTTGTTCCACTGCTTGGCATATACCTATTGCCCTTTCTAGAGCCAGATCCACCCCCCTTTGTAAACATTCACCTACCTTTTTATTGTTACATACCAGGACAAACTGGTCTTTAATGACAGTCTTTTAATATTCCATAATCACAGGACTAATATTTTAGTTTTAAATCTGTGACAAACTCCTCTATCATTTTCCCTTCATTCTTTGTTCTCATCCTGAACACACGGCTCTTAAAAATAACGTATTTTTCTTGGGACACAATTATCCTTAAATACTCATTATTTCTGTAAAGCTTTCCTCTTTCTCTCTCTCCCTCTCTCTCCCCCCACCCACACACCATCTTCGTGTAATTCACTGAATATCACTAGCATTCTGTGCCTGACACTGTTAAGAGCAGAACAATCCTTTGCTCATCCTCCCGTTTATTTGTCCCTATGGCTTTCATACACATCTCAAACTGCTGTTTGAACTATTTCCAGAGACAGTCAGCATTTCCACTCTATCCCAGGGCTATTGGGGGAGTTACGTGCAGTTGCATGGGTTCTGTAGCAACTATTTCAATGTTGCCTCTTAGTGGTTATGCCAGCACACTGCGCCTCCTATGTACCCGGCACCATGAAGTATCTCTCTGGTCAACAGACTGGTGTCAAGGTAAACCCTTTGCTGGACATGGATCCTACTCATAACAGTGTGATAACAGACTCTCTAGTGCTCTGTGTAGCTGCAGCCGGCAGCTGGCCTGTCCAGGGTCTTCTTTGTTTCTGCCCACAGCAGGAAGTGCATCATAGAAAACAAAAGACTGCATCTAGCGTATACAGGAAATGTGACATCTCTACACTTCCTGAAGGACTTACTCTATAGCATTTTCCTTTCTCTGATTTATATAAATAAAGTCTTTGTACTTGCTTAACCATCAACTGCAGGTCGGGTAGACAATTGTTTATCATTCCCATAGCAAATAGGTAACTGCAAGCTGGAAAGAGTCTACATTATTTATAAATCAGCACATCAATCTACTTTCAGTATGTGCAGTAAAAGCCTCTCAGGCTATATTGTGTATGGTTATGTACTAACAATGATGGATAGCTTCCATGATCATAAGTCTGTCCAAAATAAATCTAGATCTCCCAGCCTATCTAATCTAATACCTGCTTACAGATTGTATCAAATAGTGACAGTCTCCTGCTACCTTGTAGAATTTTGCTACTTTTGTCTAGAGTGCACCGGACACTTTATTGCTAATTCAATTGCTGACTTCCTGGTGTTCTAACTTCTCCTACTTTATTTGAATAAGCTCCATGTCCAGGAGACCTTTTTACAATAGTCTCACAAAACTCTGCTCATGTAGTCTGCTCCCCTTGTTTCCTTGGCTCCGGTTTTATAGTTCTTTCACAATGGTACAAACCAGAAAGGTAACTGTATGTGTTTGTATGCATGAGGGAGCTGTTCTTCTGTGCTGACCTCCTAAAGAATTGCACTTGGGAGAGCAAAGCATAAAGCCAGCCTCCAGGTGCCCTATGATTGCTGGTACCTACTGCCCCGGTTGTTCAGATTTATTAACTTTGCTCCCACCTTGAAGGGCCCATCCTAAGCCTGATGTCAGCATTGCTCAAGAGATCTAAACCCTGCTTGTAAGACTCCCTGTTGCTTTTGCACTGGTCACTGCAACTCTAATGAATTGCTCTAGATTAGACCTTATTAAGAAGAGCTGTGCCTAATTATGGTTTGGGATAGGCTGATGAGAGTCAAGAGGCTGATTAGGTAGAAAGAAGAAAAGACAGGAAGGAAGTACAAAGGGGTAGTGAAGCCTTTCAGAGTCAGAGTCTAGAGGGATCTCTGAGAGCAAAGATCGCTTCTGTCTCCCCTCCGCTCCCCTTTTAGCCAAGGATTATGTGTTAGGCTAAATATGGGATTGCACGAGTCTGTAAAGGTCGTGGGCCGGACACTGTGAAATAAACCACAGGAGCTGCTTACCAGAAGATGGTCTCGGGGCTCCATGTGACAGAGCAGGGTTCCACTCTTGTCTCTTTTCGAGTTCCCAACAGCTCAAAACCATTTTCTCTATTTTGCCAAGGCTTGGTGGACATTTTCCTTTTTAGAGGCATGAATATGTACCCTGGGCTTCTTAATCTATAGGTGTAAGGCATATTTGGAATAGTGGGAGAATAGTCATGCTGCTGACAGGATACGAAAAGCTACTGTTTCTGAGGACCTTGGCATATCTGCAGTTGTAGGAGTAAAGAGTTGCTATTTGGCTATAACCAACAATGTGTATATAAAAAAAAATCTAAATACAAGCCAATGATTTAATGAGAAGTTATTACTGTAATAGTAGCTAGAGGTGCTCTTTTGGGAAGATTCTCTATTTTATAATATATTTTTTGACTAAACTGTTGACTGTTTTTAATTACATATGTCAAGGTTCCTCCCCCACTCTGAACTCTAGGGTACAGATGTGGGGACCTGCATGAAAAACCTCCTAAGCTTATCTTTACCAGCTTAGGTCAAAACTTCCCCAAGGTACAAAATATTCCACCCGTTGTCCTTGGACTGGCCGCTACCACCACCAAACTAATACTGGTTACTGGGGAAGAGCTGTTTGGACGCGTCCTTCCCCCCAAAATACTTCCCAAAACCTTGCACCCCACTTCCTGGACAAGGTTTGGTAAAAAGCCTCACCAATTTGCCTAGGTGACTACAGACCCAAACCCTTGGATCTGAGAACAATGAAAAAGCATTCAGTTTCTTACAAGAAGACTTTTAATAAAAATAGAAGTAAATAGAAATGAAGAAATCCCCCATGTAAAATCAGGATGGTAGATATCTTACAGGGTAATTAGATTCAAAAACATAGAGAACCCCTCTAGGCAAAACCTTAAGTTACAAAAAGATACACAGACAGAAATAGTTATTCTATTCAGCACAATTCTTTTCTCAGCCATTTAAAGAAATCATAATCTAACACATACCTAGCTAGATTACTTACTAAAAGTTCTAAGACTCCATTCCTGGTCTATCCCCGACAAAAGACCAGCCTATAGACAGACACACAGACCCTTTGTTTCTCTCCCTCCTCCCAGCTTTTGAAAGTATCTTGTCTCCTCATTGGTCATTTTGGTCAGGTGCCAGCGAGGTTACCTTTAGCTTCTTAACCCTTTACAGGTGAGAGGAGCTTTCCCCTGGCCAGGAGGGATTTCAAAGGGGTTTACCCTTCCCTTTATATTTATGACAACATAATAAAGGTAGAGGAAAATAAGATCATTTACTGAACTTACTGGTTACTCAAGGCAGTAGCCATATCAGTAGCAGGAAACCTGGAGAAGAGTTTGATCTCCTAGCTGAGTGAAGCAAAGCTTCCACTTGGACTTTAGTCTTTTTATTTTCAATTACTTCCACAATTTTCACCCCCAGAACGCATCCATTTTTACTTTAACAATCCTGGGCATCCTATATTTCCCTTTCCTCGCATAAAAGTTCACTTTCTTTGTTATCTCAGGAATTTAAAGTTTCCAGAGAAATTAATTCTTTCTTTGCAAGAAGAAAAACATGCTTGTCAGGCTTTCCACCCAAATCACTGAAAATCTTGATCTCCTACACTGATTCAAATTCTGAATACTTACCTCTCTCAATGACCCAGCTGTGGCAGCTCGGAGACATTAACATTCACACTGATATTCACATTGTGTCACATCCTTCTCAGATTGGCATTTAAACCTTCAAGTGATGGGGAAGATCCACAGAGGGAACAAGGAGACTGGAGGCTTCCTTTAGCTTTCACAAAACCACAGTGATAGTAAACGAAACAGAGGAGAGTACAGGCTTTAGAATCTGTGGCCTGTTTGATACTTGAGAGATTCTACTATGGAAAGACTAGAAATAAATAAAGCTAATACACCAGTGGGAATATTTTGCAGTTTGCAGTAATATCCACTCTGGTGATTTCTCAGCCTCTCAGATGAGATGAATAAAAATACCACATGGCGTATAACATTTCTACAGGTGCTTTGTTAGAAAATTTGTTACACTCAAAAAGATACATTTTCTAAAATTTCTTGTGAAAGGTATAAGGAGAATGCCAGAGTATCATACAGTACAAAGGGAAAACATTGTAACAGCTGGCTCTACCTTAGTCATTTTAGTTGGGAAAATAATTCACAATACATAATTCTTTCAGATTTCAGAGTAGCAGCCATGTTAGTCTGTATTCGCAAAAAAAAAAGGAGTACTTGTGGCACCTTAGAGACTAACCAATTTATTTGAGCATAAGCTTTCGATGCATCCGATGAAGTGAGCTGTGGCTCATGAAAGCTTATGCTCAAATAAATTGGTTAGTCTCTAAGGTGCCATAATTCATTCACTAAATCTTTCCTCTTTTTCTTTTCACAACATGTCCAGAAACAGAGTCCAAAATGGTTGAATTCATTCAATATTCAAAATCATTTACAAGTTTCTTTGGTGAATAATTCCTTGCCTACATATTATTTGCTAATTGCAAATGTCTGAAATATGGTATCTGAAATTGTGCTGCATTAGTTGCACAAGTCACATGATATTGCTTCTGTCTGCTGCTTGAATGATTTATGTGCTTAACTGAAACATGAATTTCAGTTCATAATTTTCCATCATTGCTGGTTAATTACGCAAGTCAATACTTACTTCTGGTGAATATCCAAATTCAAATGTCCTTTTCACAAGCATTTGTGGTAGTAAGGTTGAAGTGCTTGCCTTTTTGTGGAAAGAGACTGCAATTGTAAACATGGTTGAATTAAAATTCACTTTTGAATACAAGCATTTGCAAATAATTTTTGAACTATTAACCCAGCTGATAGTAGTCAAAGTAAACCTGATATAAAATAACAAAGTCTGAGTTCAAAATTAGGACACAGGTGCAATCCCAGGTAGTGGTGTCAGTGGCACCCACAAAACATACATGGCATGCTATCTCCACCCCCATTAGTTTTAAGTAACTTCAAACTACCTATCAGAATTGAAGATTTTTCAGGTGAGTGATTAACAGTCTCTCTTTCTCTCTCTCTCTTTTTTTTCTATGGTGAACAGTGACTATTCCCTCAAGGACTATTTAATGATAAAGTGAAGTTGGACTGCTATTTGATATACCTACGTTTACCTTAGGCCTACATTTTCAAAAGTGACTACTGATTTAGGTGCCTTGATATTTAAATTTGAACACCCACGCTTTGAAATTCAAGCTTTTCTAACTTTCTCAGGTTGGGGACCCAGAAAGGGAGACACCCAAAATCACTAGTTACTTTTGAAAATTTGGGCCCCAATCAGTTGGATTAACATTTTGTTTGTAAAAAGAAAAGGAGTACTTGTGGCACCTTAGAGACTAACCAATTTATTTGAGCATGAGCTTTTGTGAGCTACAGCTCACTTCCTCTGGAACCGAAACAGGAATGCTTGGTCCCCTTTTGATACTCCTTTGGAGAAGGACAGTTTATGGTCATATCTGCAGTCCCATATGAAAGAATGAAACAGGTCTGCTGCTTGCTGTAAAACCTTTCACTCACAGGAGGTAAACAGGTCTACTGTTCTGCTACTGATAATGTGCCACTTGCTTTATTTATTGCTAATTTGTTATTTTACACTGAGTAGGCTGGTTAGTTAGAGCTGAGTGATCTATTGGCCAATGAAATAGTCCAGCTATAATGACTGGGTTTGTATTCCACTGACAAGCTGTTTGCTCAGTGTTAGAGTCTATTGTCCCCAGCAATTTTATTAATGAAATATGACTGTTTTTCTACCTTTAGGGGCCTGAAATAAGATTGCTTTACATACCCTAGCAATACAGTAGGTCTGGTACAGCCAGCACTACTGCTGATGTATCAAGAATACGAAAAATAAGGTTAATTCAACAATAAGTTTAATAAGGTTCAGAATATAGAAGTGCTTCTGGATAACCAGATATTAATGGTGACTAAGGCTGTCTTTTTTAAAATGTACTTGCCATCTTTCCTTTTGGATGTAGACCTTTCCATAATTATTCATACATTTCTTACCTCTAGAGAGTACTACTACTAGATCCAGACAAATCCAGCAAAAGAGCTTCACAAATATTCATTCACCTTTTAAAAGTAGTTGGCTTCACCTGTTATATGCACATTGTGTGTTGACTTTTTCTGAATAGTCTTACACATGAATTTTACAAGCAAACTGTAAATGAACGGTGTGACTGGGGTCCCAGTGAGGGTCAGCTGAGGTCACTCAATTAGGGTGAAAGAATGGGGCCGATAATCCCCAAACCTGGTGGATATTTTCAATACTTAGATTTACCAAACCAGCTTCTTTATTACCTCACTGGTTGCCCAGAAACCAACAACACAGTTCCCTTGAAGCAACCCAGCCTCAGGCCTCCATCCAGTTACCAATGTCAAATATGATGAAGATTTCTGAAAATCTTATTTCATCATATAAAATAAAAGGTTCTACCAATCCCAAAGGATCAGACAATTACCATCCAGCTTAATGGATATTCCAGATCTTACCCAAATGCACGCTTTCAGCCAATTCTTATTAACTAAACTAAAATTTATTTTAAAAGAAAAAGAGTATGGTTAAAAGATCAATATACATACAGACATGAGTTCAATTCTTGAGGTTCAGATACATAGCAGAGATGGTGAGCTTTGGAGTTGCAAAGAGTTCTTTTAGAATTTCGTCCACAGGTTATAGTCCAATTCCCAATATCACCTTCAGGGAGTACCAACATAACTGGAATCTCAATCTGGCAACTCAAACTTCCCCAGATGAAGCTTAAGCAGATCTGAGATAAAAAGAATCTGGACCCAGTGGTCTTTTATACAGTTTTCTAGCCTTCACTTGACCATACTGTCCTTAGTAAACAATAGGCTTTTGATGTAACCTTCTGTTTCTTGAATACCAGCAGTAATTAGTGACACAAATTAACATAGGGTAATGTATCCATTCAGCAGTTTATCATAAACTTTAAAGAGACATATAGACAATGACATCATTTCACCCAAGATTTATCAAAATGTTAATATTCCCTTTTGATCTCTGAATCATTAGCTACAGTGACCGACAATAACTGTCTGTTTACATGGCTAGCTTCTAAGATACACACAGTTAGTATCACTTTTAACAATATAGGTTTGCATTTCAAAGTTCTAGCCTATCTACCATGAGTGGTCCTAATTACCATTTGCAAACCTTTCTACCATGACTTTAAAGGTGGGCTCTGGATCATTCAGCCTGCAAGCTGCTTAACCCTTTCTGGCCATGAGCTATATTTTGCATAAGATTTGGTGCAATTATATAGCAGTGGTAGCAATAATGATTTGCATAATTATATTTTAATCTGACAACATCACATGAACATTAGAGAATGTATAAAGAAAACAAATTCAGACTTTATAAGTACATGGAGTCATGCTGGAAAAGTGATGTTAAGCATTACTCATCCTATCAGGGAACAGAAGTATACCATATGACCTCCATAGCTGTCAAAACTAAACAGTGTTCACATTTAGAATATTGAATACTTGCAATGAATGACTCACAATCTAAGCACCATGAATTAGTCATGGAAATTAGTCAGCAAATGATTATGATTTAAAAATTCCTGAAAATCTTTGACAATTTGCAACCAGACAAAGGGATTCAGTTCACTGAACAAATGATTCATTTGAAATTATTTACAAGCTTTGATTACTGCAACCTCTGTGTGGGCCTGCATCTGAAAACTACTCAGAAACTTTAGCTAGCGTACAATGTTACTCCCTGACAACCTAGCAGTATTTGAGAATTGGAACATATTATCCTTATGATCCATAGACTGCACTGGCTTCCAGTTAGTTTCCAGATTCAATTCAAATAATTAGTTTTGAGTTATAGAATGGCCTTTTATGGTTTGGGTCCTGTAAATTTTACAGGTCATGTCTTTTTTCATGCTGTAACTGAGCAGTTCAATTTAACTGGGACATTTAAGCTGACAGTCGCTGGATATGTTTGTTCTGGGGTGGCCCTTGACTCTAGAATTTGCTTCCCTACTTTGTCCAGCGGAGCCCAAGTTTATCTGTTTTCTCAGAACAGTTCTTCAGGCTGATTTGAGAAAGGGAGGTCTGAGATTTATATTTTTCCCCAGTAGGCCTGGAGTAGTCTTTACTACTGTTAATTTATATTGAGCTAATTACAAATGTAAGTAAGTTTGGTTGTGCACACATTTAAAAACTGCAACAGACACTTTTTTATAAATCAGAACTAGAAATAAATCAAGAAATTAAAGAACTATGGTATTGGGCAGTTGTTGCTATGAAACATCCACCTTAGAGGGTTTTTTTCAGTGGAATTTTCAAAAGTACTCAGCACTGGCCGAACTCTGCTCATTGAAGCCAATGGTAGAATTCCCATTGCTTCAATGGGAGCAGAAATAGGTCAATAGTCACTGATTTTGAAAATCCCACCCTTAATTAGTATTTGACACTTATATAATGGTAAAGCTGAAAGGGCAAATCCAGGCTGGGGCCAACTGCGTGGGGGCACTGTAAAAACTTAGAATAAATGACCGTCTCTGCCACAAGAGCTTCCAAGCTAAAACCTTGCAGCCTTTGGATTGCTAAAACAGAGCGGTAGATAATGGGTAACTGTGATAGGGCTCTCTGTGGCTGGGGAGCCTAGTGGCTAGATCATTGGTCACGGGGGCTGTAGGGGGACTTGACCCCTCCTTCTCCCTCAGATCCTGGCCCAGGGTCCTGTGTCACTCAACCCCTAAACAGGGGAGATGGATCTTTTCCCCAGCCATGAGGGGAGTTCAGGGCCTGTTTTCCTGGCCTGCTCCCTATGCAAGTCCTTTTAGTTTGGGGTATGTCCCCACTAGTCCAGTTGTCCCACAGTTGGGGCTTATCTGTAGGTTCCCCTTGGCAAGGGAAGATTTACTTGCCTCCAGTGGCTGTGTTGGCAGGCAGGTTGCTTGGTCTGTGTCTTCAAGCAGGCATACACAGAGCTCCTGACTCTGCCAGTCAGCCCCTGATTGAGCCAGCCTCCCTTCTTTTCTCTCCCCTGGCATTGGCTGCAGGTATAACGGGGCGGGCTAGCTGAACCCATAGGTGTTCTTTAACCCCGCCTGTGCCCAGCTGCAGTCTCTCTGCTCCTTCACAGTAACCTTTTCAAAAGTGGTTTATGTGCCTGCGTCCCATTTTCAAAAGTGACTTAGACACTAAAAGAGCTGGAACTTGGAAACTAGCATTATCACAATCTGAAACAGCATCTGGCGGGCTGAGGTCTCATACTGCTTGAGCCTGTTCAGGACTCCTGCAGGGAAACAATGGCAGACCAGTATATTCTGGTGTGTGTTCCTGGGATCTGCTGGGTACAGGAGTGCTGAAATAATTTTTATAGTGGGATGCTGAAGGCATTATTACTACTTCAAGACAAGACCCCTAGCTAGCACCTATGGCTGGGTAGTTAGGTCAGCGTGTGGATTAACTGGAACCAGGAACCAGTGGTCTGACTGAAAGAATAGGAATTGGTTGATCAGTCTATTGGACCTAATTTTGTTATCCTGACAAACTGTTTATTTTGCCAAGATCTTGAAAGTTACTTCTGCATTGCACAGTACCACCGTGAAAAGCTATCAGAGGAATGTGTCACTTCTTGAGTGTTATGCATCAATCGCATTGTGGATTTCAGAATCTAAACTATCTGCCCTTGTCATATGTCTAGCAGTCCTCATTACTTTTCAAAATAATTTCAAGTGTGCAGTGGGATATGGAGTCACTTTGTCCAATTTGCATTTGCTGCATAAAGTGTTGATGTACCAAGAATGGATTTTCTGAGTCCTGGGACTCCTCCACTAAATCAAATGTACATTAATTAATACCAAATCTCTAGTTAGGAAAGGCTGTTTTAATTAATGATGTGAATCTATTATTCTGTTTCTTATGGACAGAATGCTGTATCTCTACAGCATCCAGCCCACTGAATTATTCCTATAGAGCAGTCAGAGGTAGGGAGAGAAACTTGCTTGTATTTTTTATTTTTGTCTCTCTCCCACTATTAGAAAATATGACCGTTTATTTATCGTTTTAATGTTGATAAATAAACATTTATTCTTTATCCACCTCTCTCTGGCAATTCTTTATTGTAAACCAAAGAACTGTAGGGATTTCGTCACTCAAACTGTTTCAGCAACTATTATAATTGTTTAGCTGTTTTCTAGTCTGTTAATCAAAGATTATTTTAATATTCATGCTGATTTTGTAGTGGCGTTATGTATGCGGAAGATTTCACATTCACTTTGGAATCACTAGATATTTTTCAGCTACTTGGTATGGAATGCTGTAAAAGCTGAGGAATTAAGTGAGACATTTTCACTGTGAATGTAGGATCTCTGCATAGCTAGTTTATTTAGTTCAGCAAAAGAGAATACATACATTTTTTGCAATACATTTTATAAGATCACGCTTGGTATCTTTGTTTTCACTGTGGTTACCATTGTATTTTAGATCTATTTGGGACAAATTTAGCTCATTCAGAACTCTGAAACATCCAGCTTTTCTATTATGAATGCTTCTTTTATCATCCAAATGACTCCCTCCTAAGACTAAAATATGCTTTTCTTCCTTTTGTGTAAAATTCACACCAGTACTAAGTGGGGCTTAAATGGTCAAAGGCCACCAGAAGGGGGTGAATTTCACCCAGTGAAAATGTTTTCAGACACCACCCCTCTTCCAATTCTCCATTTGAGGATGAAATATTGAATTATTGTGCTGTAGAGTCTGTTTACACCTTCAGTTTGTTTAATCTAATCTGAGAAACTCTCATTGCACTGAGGTTTGTTAGGCTCTTAGCAGTGTTTAGCTTTAGATTAATTTTGATACACTTTCATTTCAATAATTCTTGATTTATTTGGCACTATAAACAAAAAGGGATCTAATTTTCAGGAGGACTAAGCACCCAAAGCCCCAGGTGGAGTCAAGGGGAGCGGAAGGTGCTGAAAATCATGCCTTAAGTTCTTTGAACTGGTTAGAAGACGATATTTGTTGGCTTTTCAGGTTCCATGGTTGTATGGTTTATTTCTTAACTGCCAGACTGTGGTTAAGTACAGTCTTTATACTTGTGCTTGCATACACATAAAGTACGGTTGCCCTGCAGAAGGAAGATCTTCCAGACAAGCCTGTGACACAGATACAAACTTTCATATACTTAGGGTATGTGTACACTATGAAATTACTCCGATTTTACAGAAGTCGACTTTTGGGAACAGATTGTATAAAGTCGAGTGCATGCTTCCACACTAAGCACATTAATTTGGCAGTGTGCATCCAGAGTACCATGGCAAGCACTGGCATTCCTAGTGGTGCACTTTGGGTAGCTATCCCACACTTCCCACAGACCCCGCTGCCCATTGGAATTCTGGGCTGAGCTCCCAATGCCTGATGGGGCCAAAAATTTGTCGTGGGTGATTATGGGTAAATGTCATCAGTCAACCTTCCCTTTGTGAAAGCAATGGCAGACGATCATTTTCCCTAGATTGCCTGAGCAGACACCATAGCACGGCAAGCATGGAGCCCGTTCAGCAATTCTGACCATTGTAAACACCTTGCACATTATTGTGCAGTTTATGCAGAACCAGAACCTGAAAAACCAGGCAAGGAGGCGACGGAAGCGCAGTGACGAGAGTGATGAGGACATGGACACAGATTTCTCTAAAACCATGGTCCCCGGCAATTTGGAGATCATGGTGTTAATGGGGCAGGCTCATGCCAAGGAACGCTGATTCTGGGCCCGGAAAAGAAGCACAGACTGGTGGGGCTGCACAGTGTTGCAGGTTTGGAATGATTCCCAGTGGCTCCAAACTTTTGCATGTGTAAGGGCACTTTCATGGAACTTTGTGACTTGCTTTCCCTGGCCCTGAAGCGCAAGAATACCAAGATGAGAGAAGCCCTCACAGGTCACAAGCAAGTGGCAATAGCCCTGTGGAAGCTTGCAACGCCAGACAGCTACCGGTCAGTCGGTAATCAATTTGGAGTGGGTAAATCTACTGTGGGAGTTGCTGCGATGCAAGTAGCCAACACAATCATTGAGCTGCTGCTATCAAAGGTAGTGACTCTTGGAAATGTGCAGATCATAGTAGATGGCTTTGCTGCAATGGGATTCCCTAACTGTGGTGGGGCTATAGCTGGAACGCATATCCCTATCTTGGGCCCAGACCACCAGGCAGCCAGTACATAAACTGCAAGGGGTACTTTTCAGTGATGCTGCAAGCACTGGTGGATCACAAGGGACATTTCACCAACATCAACGTGGGATGGCCAGGAAAGGTTCATGATGCTCGCGTCTTCAGGAACTCTGGTCTGCTTAAATGGCTGCAGGAAGGGATTTACTTCCCAGATCAGAAAATAACTGTTGGGGATGTTGAAATGCCTATAGTTATCCTTGGGGACCCAGCCCACCCCTTAATGCCCTGTCTCATGAAGCCGTACACAGGCACCCTGGACAGTAGTAAGGAGATGTTCAACTATAGGCTGAGCAAGTGCAGAATGGTGGTAGAGAGTGCATTTGGACGTTTAAAGGGTTTCTGGCGCAGTTTACTGTTTCGCTCAGACCTCAGCGAAACCAATATTCCCACTGTTATTGCTGCCTGCTGTGTGCTCCACAATCTCTGTGAGAGTAAGGGGAAGACGTTTATGGTGGGGTGGGAGGCTGAGGCAAATTGCCTGGCTGCTGAATATGCGCAGCCAGACACCAGAGCGATTAGAAGAGTACAGCAGGAAGCTCTGAGCATCAGAGAAGCTTTGAAAACCAGTTTCATGACTGGCCAGGATACCATGTGACACTTCTGTTTGTTTCTCCTTGATGAAAACCCACCCTCTTGGTTGACTCTAATTCCCTGTAAGCCACCCACCCTCCCCCCTTTGATCACAGTGTGCTTGCAAAGGAAATAAAGTCACTATCATTTAAAAACCATGTATTCTTCATTAATTGATTATAAAAATAGGGAGATAACTCACAATATAGTCCGGGTGGGATGTGGGAGGAGGGTAGGAGGGAAGGAAAAGGCCACTTCAGAACTTGTTGAATGCCAGCCTTCTGTTGATTGGGCTGTCCACTGGGCTGGAGTGGTTGGGTGCCCGGAGCCTCTCCTCCCCTCCCCCATTGCATTTTTGGGCATCTGGGTGAGGAGGCTATGGAACTTGGGGTGGAGGGAGGGTGGTTAAACAGGGGCTGCAGCAGCAGTCTGTGATCCTGCTGCCATTCCTGAACCTCCACCAGACACCAGAGCATGTCCGTTTGATCACGCAGCAGTTCCAGCGTTGCATCCGGCCTCCTCCGATCTTCCTGCCACCACCTCTCATCTCTATCGTCCCTCCTGTTCTCATGTTCATTGGCCACTTTCCTGTACTGTGCTACTGTGTCCCTCCACACATTCTGCTGAGCTCTGTCAGTGCCGGATGACTGCATGAGCTCAGAGAACATTTCATCACACCTGAGGTTTTTTCGCCTCCTTATCTGAGATAGCCTTTGGGACGGAGGAGGGAGGCTTGAAACATTTGCAGCTGCAGGAGTAAAAAAGGGAGTGAAGTATTTAAAAAGAGACATTTTACAGAACAATGGCTATACTCTTTCACAGTGAACAACACTATTCACATTACATAGCACATGTGATTTTGGTACAAGGTCACATTTTGCATCTTATATTGAGTGCCTTCGGCTTTGGTATTAGAGATCACACACCCAGTGCCAGGCAACAGAATTTGGCTTTCAGGAGGCCATGGTAAGCCATAGTCTTTCGGCTTCTGCAACCTTCATAACAGCAGCATCCTCCTTTGCCATACCAAGCAAAGCCCACTGAGTTGGCCATTTAGTGCTGCGGTTTTCATGTTAACGTGCAGCAGCAGAAACCAAACTAATGCCCCCCACCATCCAATTCTCTGGGATGATCACTTTACCCCTCCCCCCACCATGTGGCTGATATCAGGGAAGATCCCTGCTAGCCAAACACGAACAGCGTAGCGCCAATGCCCACCCCTGCCCCCCACCGCTTGGATAACTGCGGGGAGGATTTCTTTTCAGCCACAGGCAAACAGCCCAGTAGGAACGGCCACCTCTGAATGTCCCCTTAATTAAATTCCTGTATTTCAACCAGGTTACTATGAACAATATCACTGTCCTGAGGTTAACACAGAGAGATAAAGAACGGATGTTATTCGAATGCCAGCAAACACCGGGACCATACGCTGCCAGGCTTTGCCATGTAATGATACCAGTTTACTTGCTACTAGCATGGCGTGGTAAAGTGTCCTACCATGGAGGATGGAATAAGTCTGCTCTCCGCAGAAACCTTCTGCAAAGGCTTTTAGAGTACCTCCAGGAGAGCTTCATGGAGATGTCCCTGGAGGATTTCCGCTTCATCCCCAGACGTGCTAACAGATTTTTCCAGTAGCTGTACTGGCCACGAATGCATCCCAAGTCCTCAGGGCAAATTAATCAATAAAAAGTGCTTGCTTTTAAAACATGTATTATATTTTAAAAGGCACACTCACCAGAGGTCCCTTCTCCGTCTTGGTTGGGTTGGGAGGGTATTTCAGTCACGGTGATAAAAAGATCCTGGATGTTGGGGAGAATGGTGTGCTGTGTGCTCGCCTCAAGCTCGCCCTCCTCATCATCATCTTCCCTGTCCGCAAAATGCTCAGGCATACCGGAGAGTACCCCATCATCGGAGTCCATGGACGGGGTGCGGTAGTGATGGCAGTCCCCCCTAGAATTGCATGCAGCTCAGGGTAGAAGCGGCATGTCTGGGGCTCTGTCCCGGAGTGTTCATTTGATTCTTTGGTTTTCTGGTATGCTTGTCTGAGCTCCTTAAGTTTCACGCAGCACTGTGTTGCGTCCCTGCTGTAGCCTCTGTCCCTCATGGCCTCGGAGATTTTTTGAAATGTTTTGGCATTTCATCTTTTGGAATGTAGTTCTGATAGCACGGATTCATCTCCACATACAGCGACCAGATCCAGTACCTCTCGTTCGGTCCATGCTGGAGCTCTTTTTCGATTCTGGGACTGCATGGTCACCTGTGCTGATGAGCTCATCTGCCCAAACAGGAAATGAGATTCAAAAGTTCCTGGGGCTTTTCCTGTACACCTGGCCAGTGCATCTGAGTTTGGAGTGCTGTCCAGAGCGGTCACAATGGTGCACTGTGGGATAGCTCCCGGAGGCCAATACCTTCAAATTGCATTCACACTAACCCTAATTCGAAATGGCGATGTCAATTTCAGCGCTAATCCCTTCGTTGGGGAGGAGTATAGAAATCGGTTTTAAGAGCCCTTTATGTAAAAAAAAAAATGGCTTTGTTCTGTGGACGGGGGCAGGGTTAATTCGATTTAATGCTGCTAAATCCAACATAAATTCGTAGTGTAGACCAGCCCTTATTTAAAGCAAAAGGTTGGAACTGCATTCCTACATTGCTTGTCAAATAGTTATTTACTTTCTTAGAACAAGATTGTGACCTCTCTAACATGGCTGTATAGAGAAATAAAGAGGCATAGGGTGCCCCTTTACTCTTCTGCACAGTCTGTCTCAATCAGTGGCTTGTGACAAGGACTCAACAGATCTGCTATTTCCCCATCCACCCAGATGGGTGGAGACAGGCAGTTAAAGCACAGAGCCTTGACTCTGCTCATTCAAATGTACCAGCCAGCACGGAGGGGGAAGCAGTCTGCCTCTGGTATGTATACTGATTCTTACAGCAAGGGGAGAACCAGGGAAGGAACTCTAACATTCACAAACTCTTCCCATGGCTGCTCCTAAGATGGCACAGTTATGTGTCTCACCTTACTCAGAGTGAAATGGTAAGTTCCAGTCTTGACCACAGGAAGTTAAGCTGGGGAGGAATAGGGAAATCTGTTCTAGATAAAGGATTGTTGAAAGTTATGGCTGTACTTGGACACCTGGTAACATGTTTAAAGCGATAATCATCAATAAAGTCAACAATGAATTGACACAGACAGGGGTTAGTTTGCTTTTATGTACATACTTTTTTATTTTATACTCAGATCTGCAATGCACTTCTGTTCTTCTCTAAGGGGGTTTATTTTAATTTTTATCTCTGCTAGAGCCACAAAGGAGAGGAAATAGTACACATGAATATTGATTTAAAAAAATACATATGTGCAGCAATCGTTGGCTAATGTTCCATATTGAATCATAGGGAAGATTTCAATGACTGTGCCATATTGTTAAACCAGTTCCTTACCCTGCAGTTTCTTTTTAAAGATAATCAGGGAAAGAAAAGGTTTGCTTTGTTTCTATTTGGTAAATATTTTAAGTTGCAGTGTCCACAACATATTTATTTCTTTAATTGCTTTTCCTCGACATTCCCATGCAATGACATTTAATAGTTCCAATCAGTGCTGTCCAAGATTCAGAATCTTCCAGCTGTGGCAAATCAAAAGGAGCATCTGTAATGTTTTTGGTTTTCAAAGTTGTACCAATATAAAAATCTCAATTCCATCTTCATTTTATGCCTATAAATCTACACAATTCCCTATGTATAAATTAGTGATAAGTTACCACAGCTTCTCCTCCTTTATTATTGTCTTCTGACTCTTCTTGTACTCTTTTTATTCCTCGTCATTCATATTTAATAGATAGACTTTTTGTTTCGCTCTTTTATAACAGTTTTCAGTTTTTGTATTTAATATCACAAAGACCATGTCATTTTCCTGATGTCCAGCTTCTTAACAGCTCATCCTTCTTCTGTAAAGTATTTCTTTACATGTAAGTTGTGAGATGTGATGTGTGATTAGTTGCTGCTGTACTTTTTCATCAGTGATGGAAATTTGTGTTATAGGATGGTTAAAATTCATTGAAACTGGGGGCGGGCAGCGGGGGGGAGGGGTCGTGGAAGGGAGCAGCGAGGGTGTAACCACTGTCCTTCATTTTAAGATAGTTGTAAAAAGCCATTAAAATTATTTACGGAACCAGGTAGATGAAACAATAGGGGCTCCAACCAAAACACAGGCACATATGAAGCCACTTTTGAACTATGTGGTAGAGGGGTTTTGCTGGTAATGTATTAATAGAGGTGGTGAGGGGGGTGAGAGAGAGAGAGAAAAGCAGAAGAAACACCACAGGAGCTAAAACCACTATTCCAGAGGATACGTATCCATGCTGATGACGGGTTCTGCTCGATAACGATCCAAAACAGAGTGGACCGATGCATGTTCATTTTCATAGAATCATAGACTCTATCAGGATTGGAAGGGACCTCAGGAGGTCATCTAGTCCAACCACCTGCTCAAAGCAGGACCAATCCCCAATTTTTGCCCCAGATCCCTAAATGGCCCCCTCAAGGATTGAGCTCACAACCCTGGGTTTAGCAGGCCAATGCTCAAACCACTGAGCTATCCCTCCCCCTTCATCATCTGAGTAAGATGCCACCAATAGAACATTGATTTTTTTTTTTTTTTGGTGGTTTGGGTTCTGTAGTTTCTGCATCTGAGTGTTGCTCTTTTAAGACTTCTGAGAGCATGCTCCACAGTTCATCACTTTCAGATTTTGGACAGCACTTCAGATTCTTAAACCTTCAGTTGAGTGCTGTAGCTATTTTTAGAAATCTCACATTGGTACCTTTGCATTTCGTCAAATCTGCAGTGACAGTGTTCGTAAATCAAACAACATGCTGGGTCATCATCCAAGACTGCTATAACATGAAATATATGGCAGAATGTGGGTAAAACAGAACAGGGGACATACAATTCTCCCCCAAGGAGTTCAGTCATACATTTAATTAACACACAATTTTTTGAAAAAAACATCATCAGCATGGAAGCATGTCCTCTGGAATGGTGGCTGAAGTATGACAAGGCATATGAATGTTTAGCATATCTGGCACGTAAATACCTTGCTATGCCAGCTACAAAAGTGCCATGCAAATCCCTGTTCTCACTTTCAGGTGACATTGTAAATAAGAAGCAGGCAGCAGTATCTCCCGTAAATGTAAACAAACTTGTTTGTCTTAGCGATTGGCTAAACAAGAAGTAGGACTAAGTGGACTTGTAGGCTCTAAAGTTTTACATTGTTTTGTTTTTGAGTGCAGTTATGTAACAAAAAAAAATCTACATTTGTAAGTTACACTTTCACAATAGAGATTGCACTACAGTACTTGTATGAGGTACGTTGAAAAATACTATTTCTTTTATCATTCTTAGAGTGCAAATATTTGTAATAAAAATAATATAAAGTGAGCACTGTACATTTTGTATACTGTGTTGTAATAGAAATCAATAGATTTGAAAATGTAGAAAAAATCCAAAAATATTTAATACATTTCAATTGGTATTCTGTTGTTTCATTGTGATTAATTTTTTTAATCACAGTTAATTTTTTTGAGTTAATTGGGTGAGTTAACTGTGATTAATTGACAGCTCTAATCAAAACCATTGAGAAATGCATGAAGCAAATAGCTTATGCTAGCAATCAGAACCTTCATTTGTTCCAGTGGAATGAAACATGGGCAAACAGCTGAAACTGAAATCAAATATGGTCCTGGATGTATGGGGGTATGCAAAGAAAAAAAGGTGTAAAACATGGTCAGGCCAACCCCTAATGTGGAAATCAGAAATTCATGATGGTGGCAACTGGATCATTATGCCTAATTATGGGGCTTCCTCCACTGTTTTTCTACCTTTGTTTCTGATGGTCTCCATAGGATTGTAAGTATGCATAAAGCAGAAAACAATTGCTGTACTTATTCTCATACTGATTTTTCTACAATTGCAATCACTGCTTGTTGGTATAATAAGTCTTTATGTCTCTTTGTATGTGATTCATCAATCTCACTCTCTGTAATAAATTTGACATAGCCACCTGAGCAAAGAACCTGTGGTTAGTAACTTGTGCAATTTGCAGCCAAATTAATCAAAAAGCTACAGGATTGAATGGTGGCTGACAAAGGCTTGAAACTGTGACCAAAGAAACTGCCTCCTGTTGTTTGATTCCTCCTTTGTTCAAGGGAACAGGGTTTTTGTACGTTGCTTATAAATAAACAGGAATGCATCAAAGACGATGCCTGACTTTATCATCAATTTCTTCTCTTCATGGAAACAACCCACAGGATCCCAAATTTTGGCTAATCACTGGGGCAAATCCTCCACCTACCGTGTTATCTTTTGCACCACTAAGGGAAGAAGGGATGGGAAAAACTAAACACGTATATAGAGGAGGCTGGCAACATTGAAATCGACAGCCATTATGCAGAGGCCAGAATCATCAAACATGCAGACTACACACACACACACACACAAACAAAGCAGCAGAAGGTAGGAAACATTTTCACATCCACCCACTCACCCACCAAAGAAAGGCATGTTACCACATTGGTATGTCATGTCATTACTTTCATGAAACTACTTCAATACTGTCCATATGCAAGACTAGGTTGGCTTGTGATTTACTGTACAACATGCTAGCATGTGAATAATGGAGGATGAATCAGCCACCAGGAAGCCTTCAGCATAGGCAACTCTGGTCTAACTTTTTTTAAGCAGTCAGGGGAATGATCAAGTATTAACTCTCTGTGAGGCCTGCAAGAGCATGTATAATCTTACAGAAAATAGTGAAACTACTATTATGGACAGTTTCTCCTGTATGATCCAGTGTCTTTAAACTGCTCGGACGCTAACCTTTCCATAGTTTAGGTTGTAACTAGCTGTCCATTATAAGCTCAATATTGGTCAGGCAAAAGAACAAACTTGTGAACTCTACCAGTGACAGGGTGGACAGTGGACACTTTTCAAAGGTATGGTAGGGTTTTACACAGTTCATCAGAATCATACATTCAGAGCAAAGACTCCACTGTCTCTCCAGCACTCGTGCATGAGCACACACTCCTGTCTTCACTGACATCCCTCTATCACCAACATAATGCTGCTTGTCTTCCTCTCTGCTGTGGCCATTTTAATTCCTTCATGGCTTTCTACATAGCCTTGGAGTTTAGGAACCACACTTTCTGGTGTCTTGGCTTACATGCTTTTCCATACAGGTGATGCTGCAACTCCCAGGGTTCCTTGATAAACCTCCAAACCAAATTCCTTTGTGTCCCAAGTTACTAAGGGCTTCCAAAATCAAAGCACTGGGACTCAATACTGAGTCTTTACTGAATGCTATACAACTACCAACTTTATTGAATGCTATACAGCAGGAGCACTTTCAGTTCTAACTAAACTGCTAAAGGACTTGCCCTGCCTGCACTGGGTTCAATGTATGATCTGCGACAGATTATTTAGAAGTAGTTTTCTCTTTTGGTTGTTTCAAATCTTTGCCAGGAAGAGGAAGATTTTTCTCAGATATCATACTTGTATCTCTGGAGGAGACATTTGTTAATTTAGCCATTTCTGAGAAATCTCTGGACTTAATATATTTCCTGTTGCAAAAATCCCCTTTATTTAAAGAGGTCTTCAGTAGAAGAAAGCAGCGAAAGTTGTAAAAGAAACATATCTACAAAAACAATGTCTGAACTATATGCTGCATCTCCCCTACTTTTTCCTTCCCATACACACAGACATGTTTCTTCTCATTCATCTCTTGATTATTTAAACCATTTCCAAATTCAGTTCATCTCTTGGCACACCATGCTGTTTTTCCATCATTTTGTTCCCCCAGACACATACATTTACATAGCAAACATTTCTTATGCCGCTATTTTATTATAAATTGTCCTAGTCTTTGTCTGAAATTTTCAGAGCCAGCTTTCTACTTAATCTGTTATTTCTGGACTTTAGGCACTGTAATTAATCTGTGATATGGAACTGTGTCAAAAATACTTTCTGAAAACAGTGCTGCCATTAGAAAAATTGCAATTGTGTTCAGCAAGATTTCTTAATTCAATCTTCAAGGTTACAGTATCTTCAATATCAATCAATAACCATTTGATTGCTGAATGAAGATTAAAGTGATTTACCTTCACTGATGCACATTGCAAAAACAGTCTAGTTTTTGGTATGTTTCAAGTGACTGAACTGCCAAACCCAAATGTTTATGGGTGCGTTGGGTAACTAGCCAGAAATATGTCATTCTTTATTAAATGGGCAGATGGATTTCCATACTCACATACAGTATCTCTGCTTTTGACATAGATGATAGGGGGCTTTGGATCAACTGCGGCCTGTCCCAATCTAACACTGATTTGAGATCTACCTCCATTTTTAAAAAGGCAAGTGATGTAACCTAGTGTAGCTGAAAATCTGCCCCATTGCAGTCAATGGAACTCCACATGAAGATCTTACCTAATATATACTAGAGTTAACTGAAAAGAAAAAGATCTTTGTGTGAACATTTCTCCCCACTTTTCTTTCTGAAATACATGTTGATGGAAATTTTATTATCCCCTCTAGTGTATGTTATTATTACAAAGGTTAAACAATGTCAGAGAATTCAAACAGCTCATACATTGCAGATTCCCATAAAAAACTATTACCAGTCCAGCATGAACCCCCTGGACTAATATGTGTAGGTGTTAAAATGGCCATTAACTTTAGGTATAAGAAATTACCTGCCTCTAATGGGTATTATGTAAGTGAAATATTTGAAGGGCTTAACCTTCAAGTCCTTATTGAGACAAATAGACAATGACTTTTTTTGTCTGAGTTATGACTACGGGATTGGGTCTAAATTCAGTATGCAAATTATTAATCCAACTGAAACAGACTTTACTAGTGGTATCAGAAGGATAAAATCAATGTAATCTACTTGCCCCCAATCTGTTAACTGTAATGGAAGAAGGACTAGATTTTGAGCAGGGGGTTGGACTAGATGACCTCCTGAGGTCCCTTCTACCCTAAACTTCTACGATTCTTCTATAGTTCTACAGGAACAGATTGCTAGCATGCCCAAATTGTGTTCAAAGAGAACTTTCTGGAACATTACACAAGGCACTGTATTCCTTGAAATAATGGAAATTTGGTGATGAAAACAAGAGAGCATGAAAAATAAAATAAGTAAAGACAGTCAGAAATGGTGATAGGAAAACAGTAGCACTCGAAGAAAACATGAGCATTCAGGATTGGATTTTACAAAAAAGTTAACAGCCTTTTTAAGAAAATGAGGAGAACATAACTACCATTGCTCCTTTAGAGATGGGAAGTAGGAAACAGAATGAAGTGAAATAAAATACAGTAGCAAAATCCTCTTATGAAGTGCTAATTGACTAGCAAAGGAATGTGATTCACTGAGAGTAATAATTGCTTAACATGTAATCTAGAGGCATATGTGTGGGGTTTTAGCAAGCAAAGTAATCATCACACAGCAGAGAAAAACTGAGAGTTAGCATTCAGGTGGTTTGCTTCATACCATGTTTGAACTGTAGAGCAAACAGATTAAAAAAAAAGAAAGAAAGAAAAAAACAGCTTTTGAGAAACATTGACAGAAAGGTAGAAAGAAACTGTGAGAACTCAAGCCTATCAGTTTTCAAGAAAGTGTTTCAAGTGATTCCCGGTTGGCCACTCTATTACGAGAAATTGTTAATCATGGATTTCTGCTGGAAAAGCCACGAGTGAACAGATTGTACTTGCCAACTGACCCTTAACTGCCATCTGACCAAATCCATCAGTAGTCTTTGCAACAGAATATGTGTGAAATCTTAGCCCTATTGAAGTGAATCGCAAAATTTCGATTGACCTCTATGGTACCAAGATTTCATCCTATATGTTTTTCATGGACATATTTTTAATGCAATTTGTAATACATGTTATTAGCTCTTAACATAAATTCTAGATGTCTTTGCCATACATTAAAATAGAGTCACATTTTAAAAAATACAATGTAATAGCAACTACCTCTGAACCCAAACCCATAAAATAACTGATGAGAGAGAGAGTCAAAATCAAATCAAGATTTCCTCCCCTCAGATACTAGCCATATTGTTCCCCTCTCAATAAAAGTACAGGTAAATAGATGAATTTTGGAACATTCTCTTAGGACAAAAATCTGGGCTGTTTCAGACCGTGGCAGGGGAATAGGTTCCAAAGCCAAGTAGTTATCATGCATAATGCCTTGCTAGTAGCTCCATATATTTTGTGAAAAGGTGGCTCTGGTGTCCACAACTGTGGAAGAGTAGACAGTGACTTTAAGTAGCAGGTCCCAATCAATTTAGGGTTTGATGGGTGAAACCAACATCTTAAATTCAATCCCAAAGCCAACATGTAGAATTTGCCATATTGGATCAGACCCATGGTCTGTCTAGTCCAGTGACCTATCTCTGACTGTGGCCTGCACCATACACTAAAGGAAAGTACAAGAAAACATGTAATGGAATAAGTGGCTCACATGGAAAGCATCTTACTAACTGTCGTTCACTTACTGGGTGGCACATTAAGCCCTGAATCATGAGGGTTTAGATCCTTTATACACTATCCTATCTAATGTAGCAATGGTTATGCCCATTTTCCATATGTATGTCTAAATCTTGTTTGAATCCAGCTTAGCTTAGCTGTTGGACTCATTGCTATCTTGTAGTAAAGAGTTTCATAGGTAATTGTGAATTGTGTAAAAAGTATTTCTTTTTAATCTGTTTTAAATTTGTTGTCTTTGTTTCTTTGTTGTTCCCTTGTTTTTGTGTTATGAAAAAAGTTTCCAACTGACTGCTTCTATTCTATTTATTATTTTATATACCTCTCTCCATTTCCTTCTTATTCATACATAAAAGGTTGATATAAGGAGGAGGGAGAAAAATTGTTCTTCTTAACCTCCGAGGATAGGACAAGAAGCAATGGGTTTAAACTGCTGCAACTGCGATTTAGGTTGGACATTAGGAAAAATTTCCTAACTGTCAGAGTGTTTAAACACTGGAATAAATTGCCTAGGGAGGTTGTGGAATCTTCATCATTGGGGATTTTTAAGAGCAGGTTGGACAAACACCTGTCAGAGATGGTCTAGATAATACTTAGTCCTGCCTTGAGTGCAGGGGACGGGACTAGATGACCTCTCAAGGTCCCTTCCAGTTCTATGATTCTATATCTTCTGTAAACTACAATCTTTTCAATATCTCTTCACACATCAGTTTTTCTATGCTTGTGATCATTTTCTTTGCCTATGTTTGTCCCCCTTCTGTTTCTGTTCTCTCTGCAAACCAGAGCTAGCAGACCAGAAATGAACTTAGTGTTATAGATGTATGTGTACCATTGATTTATATAATGGAGTTAGAATATTTTCAGTTATTTTCTCTTCTTTTCCATTCTTCATACATTCTAAACTTGTGTTTGCTTTATGATCACAGCTGTGTAGTGAGTAAATATTTTCATCAAGCTAAGCATAATGATACCCTGGTCTTTTTCCTCAGTGGTTAAAGTTAATTTAGAATCAAGGAGTATGTCTTGAAAGATGGGAGAGATTCCAAAGGACTGGAAAAGGCTAAACATAGTGCCAATATGTATAAAGGGAAATAAGGACAACCCGAAGAACTACAGACTAGTCAGCTTAACTCCAGTACCTGGAAAGATAATGGAGCAAATAATTAAGAATCAATTTGCAAACACCTAGAAGAAAATAAGGTGATAAGTAACAGTTAGCATGGATTTGTCAAGAACAAATCATGTCAAAACAACCTAATAGCTTTCTTTGACAAGTCTTGTGGATGGGGATAAGCAGTAGATGTGGTATATCTTGACTTTAGTAAGGCTTTTGATACTGTCTCACATGACCTTCTCATAAACAAACTAAGGAAATACAATCTAGATGGAGCTACTATAAGGTGGGTTCATAACTGGTTGGAAAACCATTCCTAGAGTGTAGTTATCAGTGGTTCACAGTCAAGCTGGAAGGAGTCCCTCAGGGATCAGTTCTGGGTCTGGTTCTGTTCAATATCTTCATCAATGATTTAGATAATGGCATAGAGAGTACACTTATAAAGTTTGTGGGCAATACCAAGCTGGGAGGGGTTGCAAATTATTTGAAGGATATGATTAATATTCAAAATGACCTGGACAAACTGGAGAAATGGTCTCAAGTAAATAGAATAAAATTAAATAAAGAGAAATACAAAGTACTCCATTTAGGAAGGAACAATCAGTTGCACACATACAAAATGGAAAATGACTGCCTAGGAAGGAGTACTGTAGAAAGGGATCTGGGGGTCATAGTGGATCAATAGCTAAATATGAGTCAACAGTCTAACACTCTTGCAAAAAAACCCAAAACATTATTCTGGGACATATTAGCAAGAGTGTTGTAAGCAAAGCACAAGAAGTAATTTTTCTGCTCTACTCCATGCAGATTAGACCTCAGCTGGAGTATTGTGTCCAGTTCTGGGTGCCACATTTATGGAAAGATGTAGACAAACTGGATAAAGTCCAGAGAGAGGAACAAAAATTAGTAAAGGTCTAGAAAACATGGCCTTTGAGAAAGATTGAAGAAATTGGGTTTGTTTAGTCTGGAGAAGAGAAAACTGCAAGGCGACATGATAACAGCTTTCAAATACATAAAAGGTTGTTACAAGAAGCAGGGAGAAAAATGTTCTTGTTAACCTCTGAAGACAGGACAAGAAGCAATGGGCTTAAACTGAAGCAAGGGCAGTTTAGGTTGACATTAGGAAAAGCTTTGTAACTGTCAGGGTAGTTAAGCACTGGAATAAATTGCCTCCTAGGCTTAGTTGATCCATCCACAAAATGGTTCACCCAGGAAGCAAGCTGCCTTCATCTCTCAGGTGAAACCAGGCTTCCCTCATCAAAGAAGCAGCATAGCTCTGCCATCCTTCCTGATCAGCCCTCGAATGGGTGAGGTTTCCCCCTTTCAGCTCCCTTCTCTGTGCCTGACACTGCCTACAAGTATAGTGGGGTGGTGTCAACGGGGTCCACAGGCTCTCCTTAACCCTCTCATTGCCAGTGGGGAGTCTGAGGCTCCTTTACCCCCTCATAGCCAGTGTGGGGCAGAGGGGCCCCATCCCAGAGCAGTACAGATTATTCTTTCCAGTTAGCATTGCCTTCCATTTGGCAATACTGGATTTCATCTGCCATTGTGCTACTCTCTTGCATCATTTTGTTAGGCCCCTGTGAACTTCCTCAGTCTTTTATAGTCTTGAGCAACTGCTAAAAATGTATAAAATGTTACTACCTCACAGTGTTCACTCCCTTTTCCAGATAATAAATATATTAGAAAATAGCATTTTTAATATGAATCTTTTGGATATGTACACAGAGTAGAAGAAAGTCATTGCTTCAAAAAAGCTTACTACTAGCACTGAAGATAAGGTTTCTTATTTCATTATCTTTGGTGGCCAAAAAACAGCTGACCTATTTAAATCTAACATATGTTCTGGGACTTTGCTGGACCACAGTCATCCAGAATATATAGTCCTCTCTCTACGCTGCAGGAAGTCCCAAAAGTCATGTGATTTAATGTCAGCAGATCATCAAGAGGTTGCCAGAGGCATTGAAACCTTAAAATGGATTTCAGCAAAGGCAGATCTGTGTGTTTTGGGAAGGAGGAGGAGTTATCCTGACCTTAATGAACCTAATAAAAGGCTTATATTTAGTCCTCAGTTTTGGCTGGTTCTTATTTTTTTCTGAACCAGTGTGCTTACCCGTACGTAATATATAGGTTAGAAAGATAGTTAAATCAAGGCAGATAAATTATGATAAGCCTTTAGAAAAGTAAGTGTTTATCATTTAAACCAATGAATTAAAGAGAGTCAAAAAGTTAAGTGTGTGGAACATTATATTATGGATGATGAATACATGAATAAAAAATGAAGGACAAGGCAGTTTGTTCCAGCAGAGTCTACATGTTGAGGTAATTCCATCAGCAATGGAAAAGATAGCTAGTATAGGTTTATAATGCAGAAGAGGTGCATAGTTGAAAGATCAATGTATTAAGAGCTAAATAACATTAATTAAAAACCTTTTCTGAACGAAAAGAACCGCTAATGTGATTTTTGATTTAGAACATCTAAGAGTATTTGAACAGTATGCTTTTTCTCTTTTCTTGGGTCCAACAAAACCTAAGGTAAAGACAAATACTACCAAAAAATAGAGAGGATGAATAAGAAGAATATAGCCAGATAGAAAAAAAAGACTTGAAACATTTTAATAGATGAAACAGACAGTTCAATGCAGATAAGTGCAGAATAATGATGACTTTGATGGGTCTTTATCACACAAGGCCATGTTAATCATAAATTATAAGCTATAAAAAGGAATTCTATAGTCAAGACAAGCTTGTTTGTATCATTAATGATTGATGAGCAGATTACACAAAAAAACAACAAATCTCAATATGTAGAATAATGACAACTTTGATAAGTCTATTACACAAGCCTCCATCGGTCATAAAATATGTAGAAGTAAAAAGACAAAGATTTTTAAAAAATTCCACCAGACATGCCTTTGTGCAATTAAAATTTAGGGCTTCCAATTCCAATAGGCTTAAAATTTTCTTTTAAGTGACAGATTAAAATTGTTGCAAACTAAGGGGCTTGTCACCATAATAAAGAATATAATAATTTCTTTCAGTGTATGTTTAGCTAAAAGAGAACTATTCCAACATTTTGTGCCCGAGAACCCCTTTCAAAGGACATAAAGGACCGTTGGAAAAACTACCATATAAGAACTTATTTATATGAAGAAAATTTCACTTTCCATGGTGTGTTTTTCTGCTGAGTCAGCTGTTTGTGACAGTGTCACTCTGAGAGTCCAGCTATGGTTCAACAATAGTTCTTTCCCTTTTGGACAGGTCTGTGTATTTAACTACAGCATGTGAGGAGTTCATGTAGGGGCAAATCCTCTGCCCAACACCAAGCTGGACTGGATGCGGAGAGGGAGACCAATGGGGAAAGTGGGCAAGGAATCCTGCCACTACCACTGAGGCTGTAGGGTAACATTAGAATGGGCCCATGGGATTATGCCCTCCTAATGAGTAGACTGGCCAATGGTCCTAGTGCTTCTCCTCCATTGTTTAGGTCAGAAGGAGAGCACAAGGATCACATAGATGAAGATTCTCCAACTCCATACTTTTTGCATGCCCCTGTGCCACTCTAACCCTTCCCTGCATGTACCCCCACAATGAGCTATGCTCTGTGCCATGTCTGTAGTGCTCACCCTCTGAAAGGCCTCAACAAATCCTACTGCCACTTGTGCAGTGGAAATGTACTGGTTACGTTTAAAGAGGGCCCTCCACACTCGCAGGGAGTGGGGAACAAAATATGCCTCATAATAGACATGTTGCATTAATTCAACTAGAAACTAATAGCTAGTTCATGTACTCTTACATGTGTAATCTTTCCTCTCCTATGAGACATTAGTGACAGGATTGCAGTGGACATTAACCCCTTCTAGATGTCTAGTCATGTATGTACCATAGATAGAGCTGGCAACATTTTCCCCTTATTATTGTTTTTTGACATAAAATTGGGTTTTTGATTAAACACATTATTTCAGGGAAAGTGTCTGCTTTTTGTGAAAAAATGCCACTTTTCACTGAAGAAATAGAAACCGGAAAACTAAACTTTTCAGGCAAAACCCCCAAATATTCAATTTTTGGTCTTTCTTTCTTTCTTTTTCTTTCTTTCTTTCTTTCTTTCTTTCTTTCTTTCTTTCTTTCTTTTAAAACATTTTTGTTTTGTTGAAATTTTCTGCCGGTGGAGGGAAATAACATTTCCTGATCAGTTCTAACAATGAGTTTGAAGATTTCTGGCAGAGGGCCCATGGACACTAGAACCTGGGGGTTCCCAATAAGCATTCCGCCTACTACCCCCAACCACCGCACTCCACTCAGGGCCCCCAGATCCTTTGTCTTTTCTCCGAGTGGCCATAAAACCTTTTCCTTCTGCTGACATATCACCAACCAGAACAGAAGCCAGAATCAGTCCTTGCTAGATTTATCACACTGCCCTGTGCTGGACTATGAGTATTCAGCAGTTTAATCACACATTGTGCATTAGTGATAGTTGAACTTCTTTCATGTGATTCAAACCTATTCAAACATCATGTATTTAAAAGTTTGTAGCCCTTGTTTTTAAATGTATTACAGAAATTTTTGGATGGCTGAAGTTAAAAGAGACTATAGTATTAAGAGCTAGGATACCATACAAGTCAAGCCTTGCCTGTTTTCCTCCACATAGTAATTGGTGATAGCACTGACACTAGTAACAATTGGCTATGTGGCAGGTGCACATTTGTTTTTATAGTTTACGATGACCTTTCAGACATTTCTTTTTTAGAACAACTCTGTACTGATTTGAAGCAGTACGCATCAGAATAACACAGAAATTGCAAAATGTACATGTATCAACTTGCCAAACTAAAGGCCTACAATATTATTGACTTAGAAGGTGAAGTGATCAAACTTTCTAGTGATTAACAGTGCTATAGAGTTCAGCATTTAAATTTCTCATAGGGCAATTTCCTGTGGGTAAGCAGATCGCTCCTCTGAGTCTACTGATTGTACCTTCTTACCGTGGACCTCTCAGTGCTTGGTTTCAGTGCCATGGATCATAGTGTAAATAGTTGGTCGTATGGCCCGAAAAAAAAGGGTCTTGCTCAATTCCATGTTCTATTTCAGTAGTATATTTTTAGTTTTTTGGTTCTGATGAATTTCCCAGTGTCGTATAGAGTTGCGTATTTTCATACTGGTTTCATAAGTTTTCAACTATGTTCCGTGTCTTGCTTGATTAGCTACACTTCCTCCCTGCTCAGGACCCATGCACCTTTCACATTTATACATGGGACTTGCTTGATATTTTTATGGAACTCAGTGCACCTGATGGTGTATTTGGCAATGTATGTGCTTTCAGTTAAACCCTGTTACAAATACCTGTTGGTACTCATTATAAAATGCCATTTTTTTGCAACACAGCAGAAACTCTCACAAGGAAATCAACACTTTTCTTCAAATGACGGAGTTCACATGAGTCCATGTTCACAATGGAAGGCACCATTCAGTATTGATGAGTAAACATGTCACTGATAAGTGGTTTAAAAGTGCATTATAGTTTTACAGTAGTGGTTCTCAAATGTGTGTATTGGTGACCCCTTTCAAATCGCAAGCCTCTGAATGCGAACCCCCTCTTATAAATTAAAAACACTTTGTTATATATTTAACACCATTATAAATGCTGGATGCAAAGCGGGGTTTGAGGTGGAGGCTGACAGCTCGCAACCCCCAGCAAACCTCATGACCCCTTGAGGGGTCCCGACCACCAGTTTGATAACCCCTGTTTTATAGACACTGACAATGCTGTGAAGTGGTTTTGATTCCACAAAAACAACACCACAGTGGCTGATATTTGGGTCCCATTGTATTTGACTCCCAAGAAAGGGCAATTTGAGGTAAGCAGAATGGACCCAGGACACTAGCAGTCTTCTGCAAACCTATGGTTTCTAAGTGCTTTACAAGACTTCTACACCTGTTGTGATGTAAGCTCTCTGCTACCTTCTACCTATATCAGATCTGAACCTTAATAATAATGCTCCACTGTCACTATAGAAATTTTCACCGTATTTTTCATTCCCTTTTTCTCTCATCATTATGTTATTTCCTATCTTTCCTAGTGAGTTCCCTTGGTCTTTTTTTTTGTCTTTCTGCTTCTGAAGAACCCACAAAATCAATTATGTCATGAATGCAGGCACTAAAAAGATCCAGCGTTAAAGATCACGATGCGTTTGAAGAACAGTTTGGGGGCTGTTGGCTCATTAATGCATATTTCTGAAAGACTTTAAAACAGACATTTACATGTTAGGCCATAATAGCTCTATTGGTTCCATTAAAATGTATTATGTGCAACTTTGGTAATTTCTTTCAAAAAAGAATATCAAAAGAGTTTTTAAAAATGCACTACGGCAACTCCTATATACTGCCAGGAACATTTAAAATGTATTTTTATTAGGAAAAAAGTAAGTGATATACTGCTCATGAGAGGTGTTGGACACTCTGAAGATGGAATACTCCATCCACAGAACAAAGGGCAGCAAAGTTAGAAGCAGTAGCGTTTGCTCCACTACTAATGTGGAGGGAGCATTTCTTGATGTGAGAAGGTAATTTAGTTACCACTTCTCTGCTGTTGATATTTCAAGGGAAGTTCAGAGGTCACCAAACAGCCATGAGATTCTAATGACTTTCAGTCACTACTAAACCTGGGCCAGATTTGAACTAGTAACCTGTATGTGAAAGGTTATCTTATTACCAGTTCCCTGACACGTCAAGTGTAACACATCTGTTATGCTTTTGATCTAATACCCTACAAAATCAAAGGGTATGACAACATAAAAACTATGTTCAAATGAAGATTTAAAAGATCTGCCAGTATGAAAATACAAGCTGGAGGTGCAGTTCTGCTCTCAGAAGTGACTTGAAAAAAACTTGTATTGTGAGGTTGCTTGCCTATTGTATCAAGAATTTTTTAATTCCTTTTCTTTATTTTGAGGCAAGCAGGAGATTTAGAAAAGGAGACTAAGCTATAAAGAGCAAAATCATATGATGCTGTGGTCCGATACCTGTATTGCCTGATACCATCTACTGTCTAATAAATCATGTAGCAAAAGTGTTTTTTTTTGTTTGTTTTTTTTGTTTGTTTGTTTGTTTTTTTAAATCTCTGGATTTATCCCTGTCCATTACTCAAACCGGCCAACTCTAAGTTTGGGTAGGATCCCTACTGCCAATTTTTAGAAAGTAAGAATTCAAATGTTTTCACATTTTCCGCACTGACTGCACCACAGAGTATTATCATAATAAAAGTACCTCCTGAGCATATCCTGATTACTTGAATCCTGCCACCTCAAGGGAAAATTACTTCAGAGAATTAACCATTTGCTCATTTTTCTTTTTAAAAGACTTCAGCAACTTGAAGCTGACAACTCTTACTGAAGTTCTTTGACACAAACAATAATGATAGAAAATAAACATGAGCCCCTGTAGAAGAGTATGTAAACATGGCATCAACATTGGCGTTACTCACTTCCACTCTTTAGTCATAGCTGCCCGGTCTTTTTTCATCATCTGCAGATATACAGAGTATACTTTTTTGACCGCACAATTGATTTTGCATGTAATGTTACACATCTTAAATATTTTGCAGGCTTCCCTCCAAGAGCTCATTTGCAACAGTTTAACACAAAAACAAGATTTAGAAAACAGGGCTCACACATCTAATTGAAACTTTTAATTAGTCTTATATTATTTTGAGACTGTCTCAAGGCTCTATAATTGAGCCCTTTACAGTTATACAAACAAATAGAAGACCTGTGAGATCGTGAAATCCTTGATAGTTTACTAATGAAATCAGCCTGGAAACCTCTTCATTGAATATTGTAATTTGATTGCCATCATATTCTGATTGGACCCTTGTTTTGCATTCGAATGAACACACATTATTTGAAATGCAAAACAGGGAGTTATCAGGGGTATTTCACTAGAACCAACAAGATTAAAATGAAAAACGTCTAATGTTCTGTTTTATAAAAATATTCAAAACTGAAAGTGGAATACAGACACATTTGAATTAATTAGGAAGAGCTTATAGTAATTGGACATTAATTAATTAATTAATCCTAAATTACAAGAACTTCCTGTGACAGCATGTATTACATTCTCCTCAACAGTACTAAATGGATTCATTAAGAATATTGTTTTTACAGTGCATACCAAAATAGCTACCAATGACTTTTTTTATTCGTATTGACCTTGAGTATCCATTTATGATGAAGTAGAGCTATTGCAAGATAAGAAGCATGAATCTCAAGTCATTGTCTGTGTATTTCAGTGCTTAGAATTACTAATCACATTAGTTCTTTTCATCATGCGTTCTGAATAGGTACCTGGATAATGCTTCTCAACTATGATGAGTGAACAATATATGTAAAGTATCCCCCACAAAAATTTCCTGGTTTATTTATTTGGGTACCAGACATTTGGGCTTTTAACATATATATATATATATATATATCAGGTGGGATGAATTTCTTGTTTGCTTCCATGTAGCATGGCAAGTGTTTTAGGAGGTCTTATTTATGAAGGAATAAAAAAAAATGGGGGGGATTTAATTTCATCTGAAATTAAAACAAATCAAACATTTCTCTATTTCTCTCTGCTGTAATTTTTGCTTCACTCTGGACTATTTTGAAGGTAGTAAAATATACCCAAGCATTGCATCAATACCCATGCGTTTCTAACTTATTCAAGACGTTTATGATCAGGAGAACTACGCAACTAAGGTGATGTTAGCTGTGAAAATGAATAGTTATCTATCTGAATCACGCACAATCTCTACATCCATGCAGTTGTATTTAGCTCTATTTTTATTCTATTATTCTGGAAAGAAAACCTCTGTTGACAAGGAACTGTAATTCATTGAACGGATCCATGACCTTTTCATCTTTCCACTATGGTTCAGTTGCAGCCCTTCTCAAAAATGATAAAAACAAAACAGCAATAGTTATAAAAAGTTCCAGGTCCATTTATGTTAGGTCGGGTCTTGACAAGCTTGCTTTCAGCTCATTCCACATCAGAAAGCTTACATGAGGTAGAAGCCAGTTCTTGAGAATAGGTGCACTAAATGAGACTTCAGATTATGAACAAAGAAGCTAAAATATCTTGGACTTTCTTTTATAAAGAAGTGTTAATTACAGCATTAGTTTCTGTTGTTAAGATAATGATAATAAATGCAGAAGACAATTACACTCATAGTTCCTAGGGTAACAAGTAACCTAGGAATACAATGGACAGCTTTTAACTGGAATTAGAGCTATAGCATATTGCCAAGGTTGAGAACTCTAAGCAAAAAGGCCCTCGAACATAGGTGCTGGAATTAGGGGTACCTGGAGTGCGGCAGCATCCCTTGGCTTGAAGTGGTTTCCATCATATACTGTGAGTGGTTTACAGTTTGGTACAATGGCCTCAGCATCCCCACTATACAAATTGTTCCAGCACCCCTGCCCTCGAAGCTCCTGAGCTTTATTTGCCAGTAAAGCTTTCAACTCATTCTACATTACAAGCTTGAATGTGCCCATTAGGCTGAAACTGAAGAATAACCTGTGATTAAAAAATGGTACAAAGGAGTGTGACAGAGCTGCCAGGGCACTGAACCTTCACCTAGCACTGGAAGCAAAGAGGCGGCTAATACATAGCAGAGCATTCAGAAAACAAATACTGTGTTATGACTTTTTTCTGAACGTGAGGGATGTTTTCATTGATCAGCATTCTGTGAGACACACCTGGAGAAGCAGGCTGTGTTAGAACTATTAAGAAAGGAAAGGTTAAAAGGTATCACCTAGACAGAGATCTTTTTTTCTCCTCTGAAAATTTATGCCAGTGAATGAATGAGGTTTTTCTAGGGATTGTCTATATGGGAGGTAATGTGCTCCACAGGGGTGTGATTTCTAAAGCACAGTGACGTTGCACATTAATTGGTCTGCGTAGATCCTGCTGGGGCACACTAAAGATTCTCTAGTGTGCTTTAACATAGTACTGCTTCAAACAGCACTACATTACTTAGGGAGGTGGTGGAATCTCCTTCCTTTGAGGTTTTTAAGGTCAGGCTTGACAAAGCCCTGGCTGGGATGATTTAGTTGGGGATTGGTCCTGCTTTGAGCAGGGGGTTGGACTAGATGACCTCCTGAGGTCCCTTCCAACCCTGTTATTCTATGATTCTATGATTAAAGTGCACACAGTTTAAGAGCCCATAGTATGGTATATCTGACAATACCAATGACAGCTGGGTAGCGTAGGGGTGAAATTTCCAAACACCCTTAAGTGACTTAGATGGATAAGTCCCATTGGCTTTCCAGAGGATTGAGCTATTTAAGTTAGGGTGCTCCAGCCGTTAACCAGCCAGGGAATTGAACCCTGGTCTTCTATGCTCTAGGCCAGGGTGTTGTGTGACCACGGGTAGGTAACTTACCCACTCTATGCCTTAGTTCTGTGAAATGGGAGATAATAATACTTACCTACCCCAGTTTTATGAGGATAAATACATTACATATTATGGCATGCTCTAAGATCTACTGATGAAAAGCTCTACATAAGAAATAGGTACTATTCAATCACTTAGGACTAGATTCACAAAGGGACTCAGATGCCTAACAGTCTCTTTAGGCACTAAAGTCCACAATTTTGGTGCCACTAACATTCACAAAACCACCACTTAGCTGTCACCTAACTTTGTAGGTGCCTAAAGTCCCATAGACACCAACGTTTCCATCAGTAGGCATGCAAAAAGCTGCCCATTTCCTGACACCACAGCTAATGAGCTGCTCAGAGCCCTACCCCATGCTAAGTCCCAGCAGGATTCTCAAACTAGATGTTCCCTGCCTATTTTGCCTGCAGAGCCCAACCTGGAAGGTTTGCCCAGAAAAGACATAAAGGAAGTATTTGTAATAGTGTGTCCAGAATGAGTGCTGGATGAACCTCAAAGTTTCTAATGTTTGAGATCAGCCTAGATAAGAACTTAAACTTGGGGATATTTATCCAGAATTCTGGGGTCCATAAAAGTGAACTGGGAGGTCTTATGTGAAGAGGCTTTCTTGAGTAACTTCCTTACTTCCAGTCGGACCAGGAATATCTTGAGTGTAGCCTGTCATACTAGTATTATTTTAGTGCTTTGCCAGCTACTGCTATCGGAAAGCGGAACCATGAAAAGTGAAAATGCATGAGAAAAAAAAATGGGACAATGAATTGGACACAGTGACTATTATGCGTCTTTCTCCTGCAATTTATAAACTCAGTCTAAGTTAGAAGGCCACCCTTCCACCATTACTGCGGTCAGTCCTCTGTGTGTTGACTTATTCCTGGATGTTTCTGCATTATATGGGAGTGCCTACCGAGTAATGAAGTGCCCATCAATCACACTTTCATGTTAAATTATTTTTATATCCCAAACAGAAATCATGGTGATTTCTCAAAAGTGCTTGCTATATTGGAATTTGTCATTAAGCTCATGTGTTCAGAAATGCTTTTTTATATGTAGGGCTGTTCAAACTATTCAAGTACAGATAATATTTGTTTCATATTTACTACCTTTTGCGGGTTAGTAAATTGTCCAGGAACCAAACCAGATTCTATTAGAATGTATTTGTTGTTCAGAAGTATTTGCTAAATAGTTTTGATAAATAACTTTCAGATAATGGATGGTTCCCAAATAATTAACTTCTGCTATTTGCTGTTCATTATTCATGGTGTGTAGTTGCCTGGAGTATTATTTTTCTGCTCTGATTGGATGACTGCAGCTTTAAAAAAAATCTAAACTGAGGACAGAATAATAAATACAACACTCTGATAAGAATTCTTAGATAAGTAATAATTGGTGCTAAAATATGATTTTTATGGTATTCACAAACTATCATATATACCCAGTTATTGTGTGAGTACTCACAAATATGGCCCCCATAATCATAGTGAGTCAAGTTCAGTGCTTCACTTTTCAAAAATATTCTTGAATAATTGTTTTTACTAGTAAACCAGCTCTGGTTAACAGGTACAGTATGATCAATATATAATCAGTATAATAAATGTATGCAGAGTGTGAGATACTAGTGATCACTTCTGGCATAAAGGAAAATCTTTCAGAAGAGATGACATTTTCAGTGCTATATTTATTGCTTATCTAAACCAATCACATCCTTACTCCCAAGCTCCAGGGAAAGATCTTTACTTATGACTTGGCACAGTGTGAACTTAACAGATGGACATAAGTATCAGTAGCCAAAAGCCAGTACTCAATGTACATTTAGGGTGTTTGTTGATGAGAAGATTCCTAGATAGGAATTTCCAAACAGCTGTCAATCCTAAATCTATAAGCCTATGTTTAATATGATGTGTCATTGCTAATCCTGCTCTGAGAGACTTCCACTTACAAAAACACTAACTGCCCAGGCTGTAAGGAAAGGCTGTTTTTCTGTCTCTTTGAACGTTGTGGTGCATGCCGGGTATATGTTGCAGAAAATATTGGCTCTACAGACAATGCATCCTGGCTGTTATTTACTTCTCCCCATTGTGAATATAAATAATTCCACAGTATTTATTATAAACAACACTGAAAATTAAGGCTATGACACATTTTGAAGCCAGACCAAGTAGTGTGGTGTTATTTCACCACGAGTGCATGTATTTGTGCAGCAGACAAAGGCAATTTTAAATCTCATTGTCCATTGGGACCATTAAACTCCTTTGAACTGTTGCACCCAGAGATATAGGACTGCAATGTGAATCTAACATTCTGAACTTCAAGGTTCTGTTGAGAGCAGAGGCTGCTCAAGACAATCTGTTACTCTGGGCAAAACCTTGGTGGGCTTCCCCCTTCCTACTCCCTAAAACAGAGTTCTCAACCCGTGGGAAGGGGGAAATCAGATTTCTTGGAAGCAAGTACCAGATTGCAGTGCCACTCACTCACTCTGTCATAACTGGGGAATGGCCAACACAAATTTGAGTGAGTGGCATTGCAACCTGGCACACAGGATTGCTCTGCCACTCAGGTTTGATGTGGCTGCCCCAGCCATTCTAGGTAGCTGCCTAGCTTGTCTACAGCTAGCGAGACTCTCGTTTGAAAATACAACTGCTTCTAAAATATCTTTTTGTTTTGACAGCTGCGGGATCAACATGTGGAGCTGATTGAGTCTATCACTGCAGAGCAGAAATTTCTGGGTATTATCTCCATGCTCGTAGTTAATATTTGAACTGTGACCTTATAGTCCAGTGCAACACCACTATCACTAATACTAAAAGAACCCCCCCCCCCTTTCTCTCTCTCTCTCTCATTTGCAGTTCTGCTAAGCTCTTTTGTTTTGCTTGGCAGTTATGTTTATGTATGTGGGGGTAATACATAGTTTCTATAGTGGAAGAGCTTGTAATCAAATGATCATAGAAGACAATTGGGGCTCCAGAATCCTGGATTCTGTTCCTACTTCTGACTCTGATCTGTCATTTAATCTCTCTATGACCCAATTTTCTCATTCATAAAATAGCAATAATATTTATTGATCTTACACAGGGATTGTGAGGCTTAAATGAGATTTGTAAAGTGCTTCAAAATCTTCAAATGAAAGGTGTTATATTAGTACAAAATATTTAACAAGAATGAAAGTTGTGCTCATATTTTCATAGAACATGTTATTACATGTTTTCATCCATACTGTGGCAGTAGTAGGTAACCAAAGACCTCCCCTACTCACACTGGAGGAATGTTTGTCAAAATTAAAATTTTAAATGTAGAAAATCGTACAATTTACTAAACTTTCAGGATGACACAGTCTTTTTCTTAAGATTTCAGACAAGAGTTTAGAAAGTGCAGATGTCTATAAGGCTCAATGTGTATTTTATGCACTGAATTTGTATTAATAATGGTAAAAACAAAAGTGCCCATAAAACAGACATTCGAAGGAAAAAAGGTAGTCCCCAAAATGCCCTGTAGATTTTGTCAGTTATAGAAATTGCTAAGGGAGCTTTGAGTAATTATGACACTTTTATTATTCCTTTAACTTTCCCCAAAAATATTCCATGTGAAATACACATCTTTGTACATTTCTGCTTTTGCTGTGAATAAAAGAAAAGCCCATATTAGAGCCAGAGGGTGAAATCCTGGCCCCACTGAAGTTGTTGGGTAAAACTTCCATTGACTTCAGGAGCCAGGTTTTCTCTCGCACACAAATATATGTTTTGGAGTAGGATGAGAAACTAGCTAATTGTCAGCACTATTGGCATTTGGGTAGATGCCATGTTAAAGAATGACTGAAAGAGCTACTGGAATGGCACACTGGGATTACAGGCACAGGGGCCAGCCTAGTATCATTGAGGTCAAAGGGAAGTCAAAACCCCTGCAGCTGGAAATTGTGCAAGGCTCTAATAGCAGTATCAGGTGCAGTTAAAATTGGGGAGGGGTTACTTGAGGGAATCCTCAACCTTTCTGCTTGAGTACTGAAAACACAAGTCTGATAAAACTAGGTGCAGAACTAATAGATAGTGAGTGTACTTAGTAAGTGATATTTTAAATATAGTTTTAAAAATGAAATATCTCATCTTTAAAAATCCCATTAGGATAAATAATATCTTGTCTCACTGGGGATCATTTTGGGCACATTATATTGAAAACTACTTATTTTTCAGTCACTTAAAGGCGTCTATTTTATGTTGTGTGATGGAGAGCAGTTTCCTGTTCCAGCAGTCTCTTGAGTATGCAAGAAATAGAACATCCTGTTCCATCTTGCATATTGGCACGTCGTTTAACTGTTCTTGCTGATTCACATTTTTAAGCCTTGACAGTGACTTGCTCCGAACATAGCATAATGTCATACTCTGAAACCTGTCATAACTCTGTTTGGCAAGAAAGTTTAAACAGCACAATGCAGTTTCTATGTGCGTGTAGTCATTCATCCCTGTTTAATAAGCATGCAGATAAATCTATTCTATAAAACACAGCAGGCTAGGGGAAAAACACCCCATTAATCTCTCCGGCAACTTTGTATTAGAGAGAACAAAATTTCATTACAAACAAACTGCCAAACTGGAGCATGGTTCCTATTACTTTTTAGGTTTAGTGGAAGAGATGTCTTCTAGAAAACTGCCCTTTTACTCTCTGCAGGTCATGCATGCTGCTCACATATAGAGATGCAAAATAGGTCTCCTGTAGAAAAACTATTCAACAAGGGAACAATCTGTTCTGAGCTTATACTTCATGCGTCCTTCTCTGTTCACAACTTTTTCCATATTCACCTTGATCATTAAAGGACAGAAAAATAATTAATTATCTCTCTCTCTCTCTCTATATATATATATAGAGAGAGATATAATATAAACCCATTAATTTCCTCATTTTTTACCTTTTAAATATGTTTGCACTGATGCAGCCAGGAAACCAAGGGATCCATATTTTGGACACATCTTCTCCCCTTCCCCAATCACTGGTATCATTAGTTGCACAGGCCGCCACTCCGTGGGTGCTGGAGCACCCATGGGGAAAAAACGGTAGGTGCTGAGCACCCACCAGCAGCTCCCCCTATCAGCTACATCCCCCACCCCCTAGTGTTTGCCACCTGCCAGCAGGCCCAGCTGACCAGCGCCTCTCCCTCCCTCCCCACGCCTCCTGCCCACTGCGATCAGCTGTTTCACGGCATGCAGGAGGCTTTGGGAGGGAGGGGGAGGAGCGAGGGCATAGCACGCTGGGGGGGAAGGGGCAGAACGGGGTGGGAAGAGGAGGGGCAGGGTGGAGCAGGGGCGGGAAGAGGCAGGGCTGGCCCTTGGACAAAGGGGTGGAATGGGGGCGGGGCCTGGGGCAGAGACGGGGGTTGAGCACCCCCCAGCACATTGGAAAGTCTGCACCTGTAATTAGCTGAACAGGTCAGCTTCCACTGATCAACAATATGTTGAGTCAAGTGGCTGATCTAGTATTCATTTTCAGCCAGCAGCATTCTTAAAGTGCTTTGGCATTTTTCAGTGGAAGTGGGGCACTGGTGTGTTTACTGAGCCTAATGGCCTGCTAGGCATGGGTGAGAGCTTCTTAACGAGGCTTTGATCACTAATCCCTTTAGGATCTGTTAACCAGGGGGCAGGGCTACTCAGGGAGAACAGGGGTTTAAAAACCCATCTCTTAAGTGACCAGAAGAACTAGTGGACAGCAGCAGCAAACGGGAATTTTGTGAGATACACCTAACATTGTCTAACTTAGGCCAATAAACTCACCCCAACCCCCCTAACCCCAAAAAATAAAAAAGGCTGCAAAAGTAAAAATAATGCAGGCAGAAGTCCAGAAGCAGGATGAGGGCTATCTGGTTTATTGCACTGTATGAAGCATGTATGATTACCTGCTTTGTGGGTCAGTGGCGTATGCATGCACTTGGTGGAAGCAGCACATGGCCCTCAGAGACCAAGTACAGGCTCTTGAGGACAAAGTGGCTGAAGTGGAGGAGCTAAGGGAGACGGAGCAGCACATAAACAAGACTTTCCAGGACATAGTAGAGCAACTCTCCTCCTAGCCCCCTGAGTCTGACAGGTTCTGTGTCATTGCTTGATGCACTCTGTGCTGTTGAGGAGGATGAAAATCTCAGGGAAGGAGAACATCAAAATGGAGCGGAGGGAAACAATCCTATAGTTGGACTCGCCTTCCAGATGATGTCATGGTATCCTCTTGTACTGTGGATACCCCTCCAGTGGAAAAGACCCCTGTGATTAGGAAGAGACAGATAATAGTTATGGGGAATTTGATTATTAGAAATGTAGATAGCTGGGTTTATGATGACTGGGAGTACCACATGGTGAACTGCCCGTTAGGTGCGAATGTTGCAGACTTCTTGATACATCTACACAGACTTAGGGGCAGAGCTGGAGGTCATGATACATGCAGGTACCAGTGACTTAAGGAAAGGTAGGAAAGAGGTCCTGGAGGCCAAATTCAGGCTGCTAGATAAGAGATTAAAGTCAGAATCTCTATGGTAGCATTCACTGAAATGCTTGCAGTTCCACGCCAGGGCCAGCTAGATGGGCAGAACTGCAAGGTCTCAACATATGGATAAGACAATGGTGTTTTAGGAGGGTTTTAGGTTTATTAGAAGCTGGGAAATCTTTTGGGAATGGAGCTGCCTTTAGAGGAAGGATGGACTCCACCTAAACCAAAATGGAACCAGATAGCTGTCATGTAAAATTCAAAAGGTCGTAGCAGAGTTCTAAAACTAAAGGCTGGGGGAAAGTGCATAGGTGCAGAGGAGTACACTGTTCAGACAGAAATATCCCATGGGGAGGATCTATCAATGGGGATTCTCTATATCCTAATAAAGAGGAGAGGATAGAAGTTGATAAAGTACAGGTAGGAACTGGAGAGAAACTGTCAAATGAAAGAGTCCCGTTCAATTACATTATGTGAAGGCAGACAAATAAACATTAAGAAATGTTATAAGTGCTTGTATACACATGCTAGAAGTCTAAATACTAAGATGCGTGAAGTCCAGTGCCTGGTATTAAATGAGGATATTGATTTAATAGGCATCACAAAAAATTGGTGGAATGATGATAATCAATGGGAGCTGGTAATACCAAGGTACAAAATATATAGGAATGACAGAGTAGGTTGTGCTGGTGGGGGAGTGGTACTATATGTGAAAGGAAGCATGGAGTGAAATATAATAAAAATCTTAAATGAATCAAACTGTAACATAAAATCTCTATGGATAAAAAGTCCATGCTTGACTAATATGAGCATAACTAGAGCCGTCCCTAGGATATGGTGAATCAAGGTGATCACTCCGGGCCCTCGCGGTTGGCTGGCACAGTCAGTCTGAGAAGTGACAGGTCGGTCCCAGAAGTGACAGATTCATCGCTTCCATCCCAAGCCCTGCACCTCCCAAGGACGGCCCTGAGCATAACAGTAGTAATATACTACCAACCAGCTGTCCAGGACTGTGAAATCTTCAGGGAGATTGGAGAGGCTATAAAAATAGAAATCTCAGTAAAACTGAGGTGGATTTCAACTATCCCCACATTGACTGGGTACATGTCACTTCAGGATGGGATGCAGAGGTGAAATTTCTGGACATCATAAATGACTGATTCTTGGAGCAGCTAGTCCTTGAACCCACAAGGGGAGAGGCAATTCTTGATTTAGGCCTAAGTGGAGCAGAGGATCTGGTGCAAGAGGTGAATATAGCTGTACTGCTTGTTAATAGTGACCATACTGTAATTTAACACCCTTGTTGGGGAAAAAATACCAAAGAAGCCCACCACAGTAGCATTTAACTTCAAGAAAGGGCACCACACAAAACACATAATGAAGAAGCTAGTCATAATGAGGAAACTAGTTAAAGAGAAATTAAAATGAACAGTCATAAGAGTTAAATGCCTGCAAACTGCATGGAAACTTTTAAAAAACACCACAATCGAGGCTCAACCCAATTTAAAAAAAAATAGTAAGAGGACAAAAAATGCCACCATAGCTAAACAGCAAAGTAAATGAGGCAGTGATAGGCAAAAAGGCACCCTTTAAAAATTGGAGGTCAAATGCTACTGAGGAAAATAGAAAGGAGCATAAACTCTGGTAAGTTGAGTGTAAAAGTATAATAAGGCAGGCCAAAAAAGAATTTGAAGACACAGACTAACGGTAAAAATATTTGTAAGTACATCAGAAGCAGGAAGCCTGCCAAACAGTTAGTGGGGCCACTTGATGAGCGAGGTGCTATAGGATCACCTGAGGAAGACAAGGCTATTGGAGAGAAGCTAAATGGATTCTTTGCAATGATCTTCAGTGCAGATGATGTGAGGGAGAATCCCACACCTGAGCCATTCTTTTTAGGTGACAAATCTGAGGAACTGTCCCAGATTGAGGTGTCAATAAAGATTTGGAACAAATTGATTAAATAAATTGTAATAAATTGCCAGGACCAAATGGTATTTGCCTAAGAGTTCTGAAGGAACTCAAATGTAAAATTACAGAACTACTTACTGTGGTATATAACCTACCGATTAAATCAGCTTCTACACCAGATGTCTGGAGGCTAGCTAATGTGATGCCATTTTTTTAAAAAAGGCTCCAGAGGTCATTTTAGTAATTACAGGCTGATAAACCTAATTTCTGTACCAGACAAATTGGTTGAAACTATAATGAAGAACAGAATTATCAGACACATAGATTAACACAATTTGCTGGGTAAGAGTCAACACAGCTTTTGTAAAGGGAAATCACATCTCACCAGTCTATTAGAATTCTTTGAAGGGGGTCAATAAACATGGACAAGGGTGATCCAGTGCACATAGTGTATTTGAACTTTCAAAAAGTCTTTGACAAAGTCCTTCATCAAAGGCTCTTAAGCAAACTAAGCAGGCATGGGATAAGAAGAAAGGTCCTCACATGGATCAGTAACTGGTTAAAAGACAGAAGACAAAAGGAAGGAATAAATGACTGGTTTTCAGACTGGAGAGAGGTAAATAGCAGGGTCCCCTAGAGATCTGTACTAGTACCAGTGCTGTTCAATGTATTAATAAATGATCTGGAAACAACTGGGTAAACAGTGAGGTGGCAAAGTTTGCAGACAATACAAAATTACTCAAACTAGTTAAGCAGTTCTGCAGAAAAGGACCTAGGGATTACAGTGGACGAGAAGCTGGATATGAGTCAACAGTGTGCCGTTGTTGCCAAGAAGGCCAATGGCATTTTGGGATGTATATGTAGGGGCATTGCCAGCAGATCGAGGGACATGGTTGTTCCCCTCTATTCAACATTGGTGAGGCCTCATCTGGAGTACTGTGTCCAGTTTTGGACCCCACACTACAAGGAGGATGTGGAAAAATTGGAAAGAGTCCAGCGGAGGGAAACAAAAATGATTAGTGGCTGGAGCACATGACTTATGAGGAGAGGCTGAGGGAACTGGGATTGTTTAGTCTGCGGAAGAGAAGAATGAGGGGGGGATCTGATAACTACTTTCAACTACCTGAAAGGGGGTTCCAAAGAGGAAGGATCTAGACTGTTCTCAGTGGTAGCTGATGACAGAAGAAGGAGTAATGGTCTCAAGTTGCAGTGGGGGAGGTTTAGGTTGGATATTAGGAAAAACTTTTTCACTAGGAGGGTGGTGAAGCACTGGAATGCGTTACCTAGGGAGGTGGTGGAATCTCCTTCCTTAGATATTTTTAAGGTCAGGCTTGACAAAGCCCTGGCTGGGATGATTTAGTTGGGGGTTGGTCCTGCTTGGAGCAGGGGGTTGGACTAGATGACCTCCTGAGGTCCCTTCCAACCCTGATATTCTATGATTCTATGACTGGAACTGTTCAGCTTAGAAAAAGTCAACTAAGGGGAGATATGATAGAGGTCTATAAAATCATGAATGGTGTGGAGAAAGTGAATAAGGAAGTATTATTTGTCCCTTCACATAACACAAGAACCAGGTGTCACTCAAATAAATTAATAGGCAGCAGGTTTAAAACAAACAAAAGGAAGTACTCCTTCATACAATGCACACTCAACTTGTGGAACTCACTGCCAGGGAATGTTGTGAAGGTCAAAAGTATAACTGGGTTCAAAAAAGAATTAGATAAGTTCATGAAGGATAGGTCCATCAAAGACTCCATGTGTCATAAGAACATAAGAAATAAATCAGAAGCACTTCACTTTTAGCATACACTAGGATTTGTGGTTCAGAATTTGGGAGCATTCCAGTTGCTGTCTACTGACATTTTGGATTATGTGGATTCAGGAGAGAGAGTAAAATTTTACCCTCCCCCTAATTCTCCTTCCCAAACTCTCATTTGGAATCTGCTGTCTGTGAGAAATTTTCTTCCTATTTCCTCAATTCTCCTTAACATGGGATGGAATTATGTCCCTCCCATCCCCAGCTCCTTGCATGGCAACAGACTCCTTAGCATATAGCTCTACCTCCTACTGTGAATAAGGAAGTTTTAGTTGCCTTCATATCTGCACCTTCCCTTGGACCACACAGAGCATGCTCCACAGGTCACTAAGAACTAGATCCTCCAAATGCTTCCTATTGAATAGACAGCTCATCAGAACAGAGTCAATAGGACTATTGAAGGAGAAGCGGTGGTTGTGTAAGAATGTGGCTTCAGAATTTAGGGGGTCACTTGCCACAGTGGAAGGAAAGATTCTGGATTGCAAGTTGCAGCCAACATCAAGTTCTAGAGTTATGTCATATGTAAATAAAATAATTTAAATGGTAAAATACAAGCTCCCTTGACTTAATACAAACAACAACACAAGCACTAAGTTTTGTAGGAAGTGTTTGCAACATCAGGCCCCGATACTGATTGAGAAACTAGAGAATAGAACTAGACAGAGAACTGAGACTCAGTTCTTTCACTGTCTTCATAAATAAAAGTGTAAGTTGGTATTGCTGTGATTCATAAGGTCAGATTAGTTTTGAGAATTTTCTGACAGCTACTGGGAACATGTGAAAGTGTGCATGGAGCCTGAAAGCTTCATAAAGTTTAAACACAAGTGTGTGTCCGAATATTTGTACAGTATTGGAAATACATTTACTGTCCGCTATTCTCCTCGCTAAGGCTACCTCTTCACTTGGAGCTGGGTGTGTGATTCTCAGCACAAGTACACATTCACACTAGCTCTCGTTGTCCTAGCACACTAAAAATAGCAACGCAGCTGCCATGGCACAGGCAGCAGTGAGCAGTGGCATGGGCCAGCCGCCCCAAGCATGTACTGAAGGGGTCAGGATGGGCTTGTACTCAGGGTAGGCTAGCCTGTACCACCACTTGCTGCTGCCCATTTTACTGTGGCTGCACTACTACTTGTAGGGCACTAGCTCAGTCAGAGCCAGCACTAATATGCCTACTTACGCTGGGAATCACACTCCCGCTCTCAGTACAGACGTATCCTAAGATGGTTCCTTCATCCAGTCATAGTATATAAACAATAGCATGTAACTCAGTTGACCAACCACACAACGTGAACGGTGAATGCCAAACAATTTATGAATAACCCACTAGGAAAGCTTTACATCTGAACTATTCAGTGACTGCTTCTGAATGACAAATGCATTCCGAGGAAATGCAGTTCACAAACCATTGGCTTCCTGAAAAGAAGCTTAATTTGCAATTAATATATGATGGGTGGAAAAAACCCACACTGGAAAGTTAAGAGTGCAGGAAAAACTCTAGGCCTTGGAAACCCTGCCTTATCAGGCCAGCTGGGCATGCTCCAGTTGGAGGAGGGACTTAAGAGGGAGTCTCTTCAGCACAGCAGAGTGGCAGATGGAGAGAGGCACCTGCTGCTGCAGAGGGACTACGCCTGGAAGGCATTTCCAGGGGACGTCTGCTACACAAAGCTGAGACTCCCTACCTTGTTAAGTCCTGTGGACCAGCTCGCCAGGAACAACTGCCAGCCATGATGTGCCCTAAGGGGAAGGGCAGAGCAGTAGAAAGAGCCCAGGAAAGCGTATTTGCTGGACAGCAGGTAGCGGACGTCTGCATTACAGTGCACAAGGGGTCACTCAAGAGGGTCCCTGGGTCAGAAACCAATGGAGTAGGAGGACCTGGGATCCCTTACCCCAAAACCGCTAGACTGGGCTGCCACAACAGACTGCAACCACTAGGCAGGGAGGCTCGCCCTCCCTCACATGTTATTTATTAGACAATTAAATGTGGAAATGGTGGACAGAGCATAAAGAGATGAATGAAAGCCCCATCAGTGGCACCAGAAATTACCAACAACATAGTGTTCAAATATTAATAAAATTGCAGCTAACCTTGTTTATTTAAAAATTATTCTTAACTTTTAAACCAGGCACATGCAATTTTTAATATGGAATCTAATAGAATTAAATTTATTCCATGGTGATAATTCTGGATCAATGTTTCTATTTTTGCAGTGCTTAAATACTTCTAAATTCGAGTTCACTGAAGCTTTGCAGATGATTTACAATGGAAAATTAAGACAACTGACTGAACTGTCATCCTGGATTAATTAAACCCTAATATAAAGAAAATTAATTTAGTCACTATCTGCAGTCCTCCTTTTGCTTGGAACTAAACACAAAACAAAAAATCTTCTTGAATATGAAGCTGTTTTTTCTCTTAAGTGTTGCTCTCCAATCCTGTTTAGTGGCATTAGAATCCCATTAATTCCAGTGGAGTTATGAAAATCTGCATCTGTGTAGGCAGCTACAGTAAATATAGCAGTCAAGTCACATTTTGACATGGACCTGGAGCAGGCCTCCATAAATCTTCAGAGGTTTCAGTTAATGAGATTAAATGTTTCATTTTTAAAAGAATTTTCTATCTTTCTACAAAAATACGTGGGTTTAACATGAGAAAACAGTGTTATTAATATAAAAAATAAAAGTAAATATTTGTGCTAAAAAGGAAAAAGAGTGTGGTCTTGACACTCCTCCACGTGGAGATAAGCTGCACAAGGTTTATGGAAGTGCCACACAAGTACTCATAGAAGACTCTTAATTTACTCTTAATTGTAGAAGGGGTTGCAATGAAAAATCAGACTGAGATTATATTTAAAACACTTTATGGAGCAGGTAGAAATGGAAAAAAATATAAAATGTGTTTTGCTTCTGCTAAGAACCCCCTTAGGAATGCTGGGGTAGGAATTTTCAGCCTAACTGGGCATTCCAGTACAGAATCCAGAGACTTGGGTTACATCACCATGCTGCACAAGTTCTGGCTCTGAGAATTTATTGATTTGAAATAACATTAGATATCAAATTAACCAAAAGCTTTACAGAGTTGTAAAACAATGACTTTGCCAAACACCTACAATAAAGTCACAGTAATTGCATATTCCTCCATGCAACTAGATGATTAAAAGGGAAACATTTGTTCACACTTCGTTTTCATTTATTAAAGTGCTAGTGTAGATACTCATCTAAGGAATGTGCATATTCAGGATAAATAAGTTAAATGTGGAGAAATTAATTACTTCTACTAATTATGTTTAGTCTTGTAAATTAATAAACTTGAAGCAAATGTGCACAAAAAGTTGTATATTTATTTGCCTCTATAATTATGTATGGATTAATAACTCATGATGTTGAGGTTCCAGGGCAAATTCAAATATATTTCCTGAAAATACAGAAAAAATAAACAATTGAATGAGATGTGGCATATTTGTTGATTCCTACCAGACCAGGAAGTATTTTAGATAAAGGCCAATTATACATTCAGAATGTCCAGATTGTATATTAGATGATAATAAAATATAACGTGTCTTCAGAACATCTGGTCAGAGTTGCACATTGGTGGGAGTGCGCCTGCATAAAGCACTGCAGTCTCCCTGGCTTTCAATCTGATATCTTTCATAAACCTTACCAAAATTAACACAAAGTTACACACCATTAAAATATCAATAAATATACTCAAACAAGCAAATTATAAAATGGTTGGATCAGATTTCCAAAAGTGCTCATCGCCCACAAGTGTGTACATCTTTTCAAATGAAATTAGCTTCTATTTAGGCATCTAAATGCACCAGTGGGGGGGCTGAGCACTTTTGAAAATATGTCCCACACCCATAAGATGCCAAAATGGAAGCTGAGCTCTTGCAAATTGGGCCATTTATTTAGGAGTTGTTGAGTGCTGGGCTTTTTTGAAAATATAGATCATTGTGCTGCTCAGGCCACAAAGAATGTGGTTTTTTTTTTCTAAACCAAGGCTGCAATTAAATATTGCTACTCACACTGTAGTTAAACAGCTACATAAAGAAATGTAAGAAATAATGCTTATTTGTACCTATTCTGATATATTTTCAAATTATTTCTATTTTCTGATTCACAATTAATCCACTGTAAGGACTATTTTTTTAAAAACTCAGTTGGCCAGATTCTTCGGTTGTTAATTGAATAAAACTGCCATTGAAGTCAAAGAGAGTTTTGTGCAAGTAAAGATTGCAGATTTTAAGCTAATGCAGATGTTTATAGGAATAATGTATATAGAAGTGGGTTGGAGTTGATGGCTAAGGGAAATGGTAGTAGTTGTATATGAAGCCTTTCGTAGCAAAGGCATCTATCTGAATCTAGCTCTGGTGGTTAATTACCATCTGGGGGAACTTCTGCCTATTTCACTGATATTAGTAATACTATAATTTCCCTGGACTATTCCTATGAGTACGGTGAGCAGGAGAGCCTAGATGGGATGTGTAGACTGTCCCAGTAAGTTTCTAGTGCACAAATCATCATTATACCTGGCACTGCTGATACAGATGTTTAAAGTCTCAGCAGGGAGGGAAATACATGGAATAAATACGAAGACCTCAGAGGTGATCTGTTCAAAACAGGCTTGAAGCACATTGACAAGGATAAGTTGAGGACTTTTTCACTGTCCATGGCTGTCAACTCAGTGCCTTTCAGGAGCATAGAAATAACTCAGAGCTTAATAGTGCCATTTAAGGACAATCCTGTACGGGGTAGATGTGAAGACATATTGTTCCCAGAGGAACACTAAAAGGCACTCTACCTTATGAAGAAGGCATTTCAAGGCAATGGCTTCACCTCTTCCCTACTCTCTTTGAGGTGCTATGCATCTCCTGGGAAGTAGAGACTGAGCAGACCCTGTGCTCCCTGGAGTGTAGGGCACCTGGGTCAGGTGCAGACAATGCAAAGTGAGGGGGAGGAGGCATATTACTTCCCCCTATACCCACCACATGCCTGCATAAGGGCCATGGACAATCTGGCTGTCAAATATTAACAAAATAATGGCCTAATTCTGAACATACATATGCATATAACGTTATTCATGTGAGTAAAATAATTTATATGCATGGTGCTTGAGCGATCAAGCCCTAAAGAATCACACTATTCTATAACAGACAACAGAACCTCAGAATTGTTATCAAGCTCAATAAATTCCTTTATAATATTTCTCCCTTCCTTATTATTTGCTATTTATATAGCTCTAGTCATGGCAAAGTACATTGCCTTGTCATGAGATCTGTATATTTAGGGTAGGATTAAGCCACTCAATGCATTGCATGCAGGGGCAAGGTGATTTCTGCACCAGCATACCACTCTTGCCTTGCCACTTTTGACAGTGCAATCTTATGTTTACTTGCAGTATACTGTTCAGCCACTAGATCTTTCTGTCTGCTATATGGAGTTTCAGATGAGGGTGGTCTTTGGTAAGCAAGGGAGACAAAAACTGAAGCTCAAGTTGTGTGGAAGCCTGTTCATCTAGAGTTCTATTGTTTTGTTTAATAAATGTACCAGGCTTAAGGAAGACTGTGATTCACTATATCATTATAGGCAGTACAAGCACTTGGAACTTTGCCTGACACCTGTGTAAGAATGTAATGAGTGGGGGAAGGTACACAAGGAACTTTTCACCTTGTACTCCCATTGTACACACCCATGCAAAGTTAGGCAAACTAGCCCTTAATATTTTGAAGACATTACTGACTCTCAGAATTCTTTACAAGTATTTCTACCATTATATGACTGTTACAGAAAAATGACATCTTACTAAATCATCACACAATGCTTGCATATTACTTAAAAGAGAGCTCTGAGAATTCAAAACACAGTGTTTTCAATCTTTAGTTTCAGTTCTATAATGCACTTGACAAATTACCATAGGACTGAATCTGTTTTGGAGTTACAGAGTTTAGCTTTCAGGATTGTTAATGCATAAAAAGCAAAATGTAGCAGGCGGCACAAAAACTGAGGTAATTAATGGTGGTGGTGATGATGAGGAAGAAATATAATTGGTACTACATTCCTAAAGTGTCTGCCTTCGGAAAGGTAGGTTTGTAATTTGCCTTTTTAGGCCTGGATCAAGTAACCCATCCAGAAAGTGTGACAATATTGTTTTCACAAAGGAAAAGTATGACTCACTTTCACTTCTTAATACTAAGTTATCCACCTACTATTTTCCCCTGCTTTAGGTGTTTTATGTGCATAATTCCACTTTACATGATTGAAGGCCTCCTCTGCATCAAAGGATAGAAACATTTACCAGATATACCTTTCCATAGACTGTGACACTTCCCAGGGGTACCGAGAATTGTGAGACATGTAGCTGGCACCTGTCTTAAGCAGGAGGAAGTCTTGTCTAAGCCTGCCAGGGGTCAGCTCCAATAGGCAACACCAGCACTCACCTCTCAGCCTACTCTGGCTCTGCCGTCCTTCAGCAGATCAGCAATA